>NW_020172141.1:188628-216415 GCF_003031525.2 Neophocaena asiaeorientalis asiaeorientalis | reverse complement strand
GGTACGCGGGCCTCTCACCGCTGCGGCCTCCCCCGCTGCGGAGCACAGGCTCCGGACGCGCAGGCCCAGCGGCCACGGCTTACGGGCCCAGCCGCTCCGCGGCACGTGGGATCCTCCCAGACCGGGGCACGAACCCGCGTCCCCTGCATCGGCAGGCGGACTCTCAACCACTGCGCCACCAGGGAAGCCCAAAACTTGCCATTTTTAAGTGTACAAATCAGTGGCATGAAGTACATTCACAGTGTTGTGTGACCTCCACCACTGCCTCTTTCCACAACTTTTTCATCACCCCAAACAGAAACTCTGTACCCACCAAGAAATGACTCCCCACTTCCCCCTTCCCCCAGCCCCTGGTAATCTCTAGTCCACTCTCTGTCTCTACGAATTTGCCTTTTCTAAGTATTCATATAAATGGAATCATGCAATATTTACCCTTTTGTGTTGGCTTATTTCATTTGTGTTGGCTTATTCATAATGTTTTTAAGATTCATCCACATCGTAGCATGTATCACAATTCCATTCCTTTTTATGGCTGAATAATATTCCATTTTATGAATACACAACATTTTGTTTATCCATCCATCCACTGACGTACACGTGGGTTGCTTCCGCCTTCTGACTGCTGTGAATAACGCTGCAGTGGGCAGGGCTCCTTTCCAATGCTCACCTCTCTCTCTCACTTTCCATCACATCACCCGGCTTTATTTTCTTCATAGAACATATCACCACATGAAATTAATTGTTTTGTTTATTCTTCTTCCCTCCCCTCATCCTCCTCCCAAAGGTATAGTCCACGGGAGCCTAGAACCTTTTCATTGCCCACTTTATAGCCAACCTAGCATCCTAACATAGGGGCTGGCATATACTAGATACTCAAAGAATATTTGTCGAATGAATGAATAAAAAAGCAATAATGAAATGCATAGGTTGGGCAGGTGACCAGACTCACTAACTTGCTAACTAACTCCGGCCCCCGCCATCACAGAGCAGGTCGTACAGACTCATACGTTAGCAACATGACAAACTACTGCATGCCATGGCTCTTTGGGATACGATGCCTAAAGTAGAAGTCACTAGTGTTAAATCCTCAATGCCAAATATCTACGACATTATATGGTTGAAAGTTGCTGTAACGGCAATGAGGGCAAAATATCTAAGACACAGAAGTGCCAGTGAGTAAAAAGAAGTGGGAAGAAAAATGGAAAGAAGCTTTGTGCAGCTTTGTGCCCTGAAGAAAGGGCTGGTAACGTCCCTCTTACACCAGAAGAGAACCTCACTTAGCACAATTGGCCAGAGAGGCAGGTGGAAAAGTGGTCCAGCCTGGGGGGCTCTGGCACCACCTTCTGTTCTGGCAGCTCCCAAAGCCGTCACCTGATTTAACAGGTCTCTCTTATCCCCAACGTTGAGGCCCACACACCTTCTCCCTGAGAGAGAATTCTTCCCACTGCTCTTTTCCCTGGGAGGGGATAGAGAATTTCAGTTCGTGCACATTGATCCCATTACCGCTTACTACATGGCTATCTCCTGGGGCAGCGAGATAATCCAAGTCTGCTCCTTCCCAGCACACGAGCATAAAACCGTAATGTATAACATATTATGTCAGACACAGGCGCTGCCCAGCTCAGCATTCTGTCCCTGACACCCGGAGCAGGGAAGATTTTGTGAGCAACTCCAGTCCTTGCTTCACGTGACACACAGATGCCAAGTCCTGCTCTCCCGCCAGAGTGCCGTCGTGTCCCTGCTTCTACTCTTCCTTTCTCTCTGGACCACCCACACATCATCCTTCCTGGTTCCACTAGCAGATGCCCACTGGCCTCTTGCAGTGTTCTAGGATGTCTGTTGGGAACCAGAAATTTAAAAATGAATGAGTTATGGCCCCCATAGGGTTCCACTGGGCAGCAAAGGCAAGGACCACTTGACAGAGCGAGTAGGAACTACTTAGGCAGTGGGAAGATAGGGACCCATGGGGCAGATCTTGAAAGATAAGCAGTGTAGAAAGAAAAGGGAAAAGGATGAGGCAGAGAAATGTGGGCATAGTTGTATATCAGGGAGAAAAGGGTTTGGGGTTTGGGGGGCGGGGGGGAGAAAGAGAGAGAGAACGAGAGAGAGAGCGAGAAGGAGGATATATGAGAGAGGGAATTAAATTTTTTCTAGAGAAAAAACCAGGAAGCAAAGGAGTCAGCAGTTACTGCTAGAAAGGTTAACTTTGGCAATGAGTAATAACTCCTTCAAATAGAATCATGAAGGAAGCAAATATAGGTTAAAATATAGACAAATTGGGCTTCCCTGGTGGCACAGTGGTTGAGAGTCCACCTGCCGATGCAGGGGACATGGGTTCGTGCCCCGGTCCGGGAAGATCCCACGTGCCGCGGAGCGGCTGGGCCCGTGAGCCATGGCCGCTGAGCCTGCGCGTCCGGAGCCTGTGCTCCGCAACAAGAGAGGCCGCAACAGTGAGAGGCCTGCGTACCGCGCAAAAAACAAACAAACAAACAAAAATTTTTTTCTAGAGAAAAAACCAGGAAGCAAAGGAGTCAGCAGTTACTGCTAGAAAGGTTAACTTTGGCGATGAGTAATAACTCCTTCAAATAGAATCATGAAGGAAGCAAGTATAGGTAAAAATACAGACAAATTAAGGAGACCAAGGGGCATACATGACATAGATCGTCTCTGAGGGTCTCCATTATCTCTGTAGAGCCCCAGCTTCCCCCATGAGCTGGGAATGAGGAGATGACGGTGCGTTGGGTGGAGTGGGTGGAGGTCAGGGGCAGCCGCTGAAGAGAAAGTAAGAGAAGGTCAACTAGAGATAATTGAAAGATAAGCAAGCAGCAGTGGCAGCCCAGCAGAGGCTGAGAGGCTCATAAATGTGTAATGGAACCACTTCAGCATGGTGATGTGATTTTTTCCCAAGTATTGTCCAGCAGCCCCGGGCCAGGGAGAGTGAAAACAAGCATTTGGATTGACACAGCACTGGGGATGGAGGTGCAGCTGTGGAAGGAGGTCAAGGAGCTGAGGGTGAGGAAGGATTGGATGAGAGGGCCCTCGAAGACATGGGTGATTAAATCTAGCCTAAGAAAGGGAGATGGGCAAGGCCAAGAGAGGTCTGACAGCCTGCAAAATCAGGTGTCAAATATATCCAGCACGTAGCCATAAGGCTTTGTATTAGTCAAGGTCCTCTAGAAAAACAGAACCAATTCCTTATAATAAGTCTCATTATAAGGAACTGACTCATGCAATTATGGAAGCTAAGAAGTCCTGTGACCTGCCGACTTCAAGCTGGAGCCCCAGGAAAATGGCGCTGTAGTGCCATTCCAAGTCTGAAAGCCTGAGAACTGGTAGAGCCAGGATTGTGAGTCTAAGGCCACTGCCAGGAGAAGACCAACGTCTCAGTTTAGGCAGTCAGGCAGAGAGAAAAAAGGCTACCTTCCTCTGCCCTTTTCTTCTACTCCGGCCCGTGAATCAATGCCCATGGGCACTGGATGATGCCCACCCACACCGAGGAGGGCCACCTGCTTTACTGAGTCCACAGATTCAAATGCTGGTCTCTTCTGGGAACGCCCTCACAGGCAGAAGTGATATTTAAGCAGATATCTGGGCATCCTATGGCCCAGTCAAACTGGCACATAAAGCTAATAACCATCACAAGCCTGGCAACAGTAGCTCTTATTGTAATCCCAGGCATGTATGCACCAGGCATTAACTCAGAGCTTTACGTGTATGGTTCCATTGGGTCCTCTCTCACTTTACAGGAAAGTAACTACAGCGCAAGGAAGTTAAGTCACTCTGGACTTGACTAACCCCACAACTCATGCTCTTAAACATCTGGCCCAAAGAGGTTATAATGCTAGATTTCTGAGCATATTGTTTTGTAGGTTGAGCCGTCCCAAGTGATGAACAAGGTGTAGGAGGTGGCAGTGGACGTGGATTGCTGAGGTGAATGGAAGTTGAGCCATTGGGGCTGAGGACGTCAGAGCAATCTGCGACTGCAAAGTTGAATGACTCAACAACAAGGGTCAGAGGGCCAGGAGTCAGGGACCTCAGAATCGCAGGAAAATTTAACTGTCCAGAAGGGTTCATGTGAGGAAGAACCAGCCTGAAGCCAACTGGAAGAAATTTTGCAAGGGCCGTGGAACCTCTGAAATTTGGCAAGAAGTGGCATCTCTCCCTATGAAAGGTTCCCGGTTGGGTCAGGGGCTCCCAAGACCATCCTCAGGTTCAGTGATTCACCAGAAGGACTCAGAACTCAGGAAAGCTCTGACACTCATGGTTATGGTTTATGACAGTGAAAGGATACAGACTCAAACTTGCAAAGGAAAGAGGTACAGAGGGCAGAGTCCAGGAGAAACCAGACATGGCCTTCCAGCTGCCCTCTCTCAGTAGAGTAGCCTAGACAGGACGTAATCCTCCCAGTAATGATGTGTGATAGCACCTGGGAAGTACTGCCAGCCAGGGAAGCTTACCTGAGCTTTCAGGTCCAAGGTTTTTCTTGGGAGTCAGTCACCTAGGCATGAAATACCCACATGACTGACCTTAGCTACCCTGTCTTCAGCACTTCCAGAGGTCAAACTGATACAGCATGGCCCAGGTCCCCAGGCAAACAAAGGCACACATTCATTATAAATCACACTGTAGCCATAAACTATCTGGGGTAGCCCAAGGCCCCAGGTACACAAAAACACTCTTATCAAGCAGAATACTCCGAGGACTTAGAAGATCCCTCTGGTCAAGGGCCAGTCGTTTCTTTGGAATGTGCAGGGTTGAAGCACCCCAAGCCCTCTGGGTTAACTCTTTACAGCACACCAGCACCAGAGACCAATAAACATGATTTGTGATGTAAGACACCCATTCTGGCCCAGAACACCACAGAGACCTCCAGGGATCAAGGATGACCCAGTCACTTGAAGGTAAACTTTGCATTTAAAGCTAGAATGTTATCCTTTGAGTTGGGGTTCACAATGAGCTCAGCCTCTGAGGCTGACCCAAGGACTTTTCTACTTGAGACCACCCTATGCTCTCTTTGATCAAGGCTCAACTCTCCCACTTAACATTAAAAAGAAACAAGCAAACGAATAAACTGACAACTCTCATGCCCAACCTTGGAGAACAAGTGAAAAGGAAGTCTCTGATACCCATTAGACATCCACAAACACACTGCAGTGAGGACCAAGAGACTTCCTCTCTACACTGTGTGCTGGGATCCTGTTCCTAAGAGCCCTGTGGATAGAACGCTCCCAGATCCAAACGTCAGGCTGAGAAAGCAACCAGGAAGCAGCTGGTGTGCTTTGGTCCAACTCTGCAGTGGGTTCGCTGGACACAACTGGGTTGGCCATTCTTTTGCCTCTAGAGGGTACAGTAAGCAGCAACTATCACATTCTCCTGGGTGCACAGGCTTGTAAAGAGTTGAAACAGAGATGGAGGCAGAGATAGAGACAGAGAAAGAGATAGAAATAGAGGTTTCAGCGGACGTTTTTGCTAGCATAGCGTTTCCGTCGTGCACTTGCCTTCTGATACGCCTTGCTTTCGTTTGTGTGAGATTTTATTCTTTTTTTTATTGTAGCTGATTTACAATATTGTGTTTCCGATGCACAGCAATGTGATTCAGATTTTTTTTGTGGGTTTTTTTTGCAGATTTTGTTCCATTACAGGTTATTGCAAGATATTGGTATGATTCCCTATGCTATATAGTACATCTTTGTTGCTTATTTATTTTATGTTTAGTGGTTTTAGTAGGGAAGAAAGTAAGTGGATCCTTTGCCCCTGGCGTTCTAGACCACGGACAGCACTCAGCTCATCCTCTTCCTGCTGTAGTCCCCTTGCAGATCTCAAATCAGACAAGTGCTCCCTGTTTATTACACACGATGGGTAACCCTGCTGCGGAAGGATACTTCTATTATGGAGGTAAAACCCACGGGAGTTTTGCTGGCTACTCCTTTATCTCTACCTTCTGTTGACCAACGGTGAGACTGTTCTATTCCAAATGCCTTTGAGGAAGGCTGTCACAACGGTAAAGAAGGGAAAAAAAATAAATAAATCCATGCTCAGCTTTCACGTTTCAAAATGAATGTTTGAACCCAAGGCAGAGGCAAAAGCCTGAGAGAAAGGGATACTGGAGTTCCAAAGCAGAGCCCGTAAAAACCCAGCACAGAAAGTTTACTTCCAAAAAAAGTAAGCAAGAAGAATTCATGATCGGTTAGAGCCAGTTTTACCACCACTCATATTATATTAAAATCCCCTAAAGTGAGAAAAGGGGGAAATTATAAGTGGTCCTGAGGTGGGGCTCCTGTCTTGCCCCTTTGAGGTCAGGTCTATAGGGATGGAGGAGTACCGTAAGTTCAAGAGCAGAAGGAATCACAGCTTCCATGCTGAGCAGGGCCTTGGGACTCTCCACCTGTATCCTTCCGTGGAGCCACAGGGATGGAGAACTGACTCCAGGGTCTAGGGAAATGGGCCTGACCCGTCAGGCTCCACATGGGAAGGCGAGAGACTGAATGCTTCTCATGCAATTTTTAGGGCTGGTGGGCCCTAGTGGCCCCTGGTCAGCTCGTGGAGATTCAGAGTGACCTTTATGGACCAACCACTAGGGAAAAGATGAAGGCTCAGACATCCCAAAGGAGCCTGGCAAGGATGAGCAGTGACAATCAGGGCCAATGAGAGTGAGGCCATAGTGGTAGCTGTAGAAGAGAAGACATCATGGCCTAGAACCAAACGCCACTCCAACGCCTGGACAGCCCTCAAGTCTCCTGGAAATTAGGTTCAATCATGGAGGAAAGAAGAAAGGGGAGAAATGTGAATGAATCGAGAAAACCTTGAATTGGTTGAGTTTGTCCTGGAATGACTACCATTGAGTTTCCATGGACAGAGGTGTGGAACTGGAGACAGAACCCAAATTCAGTTATGGAAAAACAAGAGCCTTACCCTTTACTTTGCAAACCTGAGTCGGAGGTCTATGGAATGAACACTTACAATATTTTAAACCCCTGAGAGCCAAAGATGTGAGGACAGGTAGGTCAGTGATAACAGCAAGAGTAGCAGGCTGTATATAAATCTTTGTATATAAATTTTATGTAAATGTTTAATGCTGTATACATAAATTCCAGTTTGTGCAAATCAAAATCTGGGGTGCATTGTTCTGACCATGGAACATACGTGAATGGGACCTGCCCCTGAAAGTGGGAAATGTATGTGCCTAGATCATCTTCTTTCTGTATCAGGAATGCAGCCATCCCTGACCAGGTGACAGAGAGTGTGACTGTGCATTTCAAAAGGGGAGCTATGTATGTGCCACTTCTGGGTATGTGAAGCCATCTCAGAGATGCAGACTGGGCCCCCAAATGTTGGGATGGCTGGAAAAATTCAAGGATCAAGTTCAAAGTCCTTAGTATGGCAAACAAAGCTTTTCACGATGGGGCCTTGCTCCCTTGACCAGTCCCTTGGGACTCCCTAGCAGCCCCACAGTCAGGAAAACCACCAGCAGGGCTCTAAACCCACCATATTGTCTTGCCCCGGGGCCTTTGCACAAGCTTCTCCCTCTGCCTGAACGGGCCTGGCTATCTCCACGTATCCTTCATGTCTCAACTTGAACTTACATCTTCCAGAAAGGCTTCCCGAATTTTCCCAAATTGACTTAATTGTCCTTCCATGAACTTCCACGGCATCCTGAGTGAACCCCAGTTGTGCCACTTATCAGGCTGTATTTAACTGTCTGTTTCCCTATTTATCTCCTCCACTAGACTGTCAGCTATTTAAGGGCAAAGGCATGTCTTGATCATCATTGTATCCTGGAACCTAAAGCAGCACCTGGCCATGAGAAGGTGCTCCCCAAACACTTGTTACTTGTCAAGGTTGATGACTGCCGGGGAAGGAGGCATCTGGACCATTTTAGAAAACCCAAGCTGATTGGGCCACCTCCCTCGGGGAAATGGCCGCAAGCACATAGAAATCAGAGTCAGAGAGTTGTGGCCAAAGAATTTTTCTTCACTTGTTCCCAGGGGAAATTACTGCTTTGAGCAGCAATGCTTTAAACCTGGTTCTTAAAGGAAGAGAAAGCTCCCGGGCTGGTAACTCACATCAGCAGATGCACAGCTGCCCTCTCTCCAGTCTGTCCGTGCTTCTTCAATCAGGCAGAACATCCCCATCCTTCAGACCACTGTTCTCAGTCTGGGCTTTTGAGGGTTCATTGTGTCAGCATCCCCCGGGGTTCCCACTCTGCTCAGGGTCTTTTCTTGTGAATGCCCTGAACAGAAATGCTCTCTTTAGAACCTTCTCAGCGGAAGGCTCCATGCCAGGCACTTGCACGTAGAACATTATATTTAACCCTCACAAAAACATTGTGAGATAAAACCATTACCCTCAGATGTAGAGAGGCAAAAACTGAGGAGGTTAAATAATTTGCTCAAGATCCCAGCTAGTGAGAGACTGAGCTGTTCTCAGGGGGAAAAGAATAACCTCTGTTACGAGACTGTTCAATTTTTTACACTGCTGTCACAGAAAATGCAAAACTCCACTTCCTGTTCCCGAAAGCTCTGGGTGGCAAAACACACACACACACACACACACACACACACACACACACACACACACATACAGCTTGAAGAGTCCAGCAGGTGATAATTGGTGTTGCTACAGCATGAAAGAATAAGGGAGCTGTGAAATTCTCCACTATCCTGGGAAAGAATCAGGCACTTTTCTACTTTGATAACCACGGTATTCTCAAGCATAAGGTAAGGGTTTAAGCCATAGTTTCCCATGCTTCTGATGTAAGTTTAAAATTTCCAGGAAGAGCAGAATATGGCAATTAATTAGGTCTTTTTTTTTTTTTAAGAGATTATGTAAGTTGTTTACTCTCATTAACAGCCAGGAAGAGTCCGAGTGCTGTCCACTGGCCTCACATCAATATTCCAGGCACTCATTAATCATTCACAGATTCCTTTACACTCTGCACATGCCCTCAGATGGCCCTTTACCCAGGTTGGGTAGCTCAAGTTATAAATGCCAGTGCCTGTAGGAGAAGCAGACCCATAGCACGAATGTTACAGCCCCAAGGAGCACACGTGCAGGGGTCTCTAGTGACTCAGAGAGCATGTGCTCTGCCTGCAGGGGGCGCCACGACTCAACTCCAGCCAATGGTTGCCGTGTAGGAGCTCAGAGTCCTTGTGGCTGGGTCTCCTGATTTTCCAAAAAAAAGCCGTTAAGTCTGGAATTTTACACGAAAGTTCCTGATCACTATGAGAGCCAAACAGCATATGCCTGTGGGTAACTTTCCATCCAGTCTGCGATCCCTGGATTACTGTCTACAGCAGTGCTGTCCGCTAGGACCCGGGACTTCGATGAGCTCATCAGAGTTAACCCAAGAGCAGACAGCCGTGCAGCCACGGGGTTGATGGCAGCGGGAGGGCTTTGTGTCTGACGAAATCGTGAGCGTCGAGCCAAGGAAAATAGGAACTATCTGTCCCATGAGAAAACGACAACGCTCAACAAGTCCTTATGGCCTCGATTTTAACATCTTTGGTAATTCCGCAGCAGTAGCACCTGCTCAGGCAGCGAGAGAGGTGGCTTTGGGAACATTACATGACACCTTTTAGCTCAGCTCTGGGTGAGGTGAGCTACAAGTACAACTATCTACAAGCAACACAATCACAGGTACAGAGCCGTGACGAGATGCCTGGTGCAATTCAGAGGAAATCTGAGCAAGGGATTACACAGGCTTCCAGAAGGGTAGTGTGAGGTGTTGGAAGAGGCTGGGCTGGCGGGAAAACTCATGTGTTGATCCCCAGAAGCATCTTTCATTTCTTGAGCAAGGATGTAGACGGGTTCTCCTCCCACCAAGCATACGATGCTAGTCGCCAGGGACAGAGCCTTGAACCACGCTAATGACTTCCACTGGCAGAAGTGAAGAGGGAGCCCCGAGTTCTGCCCTGTCCAGGCAATATCTCCCCTCACCCAGCCGTGCCCTTCCCCAGCCGACCTGCAGGAAATCCCAGGGCTCCCTGTCCCCCTTCCTTCTTACCTGGACCCCAACAGGACTGATTCCACCTGGCTTTTAATCTCTGCTCACTTCTGCACAGGAAGCCCTAAGGCTTCCTAAACTCAACCCTCATCACCCTGCTTCTCCTCGCTTAAACCTCTGTCCATCTCCTAACCTGACTACCCCGAACTCCCCAGATCCTCTCATATGGGTCCTCTGGAACTCATGGTCCATTATCAGCAAAATCTCTGTATCTTCGGTTGTATCTCTAAACATTTTATTCACCTTTCTGTCCTAACAGAACAAGGAGCCTGCTCCAGAACAAGGAACCGAGCAGAAGATTAATTTTAAAAATAATCATATTATTAGCAAAAACTAGTATGCACACTTAACCATGTTCTAGGCACTGTTCCAAGCACTGTACCTATATCGATTCCATTAATCTTCACAACAACCCCATAATTAAAGCCATTACCACGCCTATTTTCTGATGAGGAAACTTAGGCATGGAAAGGTGAATCGATTAGCCTAAGTTCATGGAGTTAAAAAGCAGGAGAGCAGGAATACAGGATTTGAATCAAGGCAGTTGAACTCCAAAGCCTGCGCATGGAACAACTGTGATACACTGCATCACAGAATCGTCTTTGGTAGAGGAGAAGATGCCTCCAAAAAGGGGCAATCTGGGCCACCCCAGGCAGGCAGCACTAGGGGTCCAAACCTGTTTGGGTCTAGAATCCACCACTAAGAAAAGCTCCAAACTCCTGCTAAGGACACGGCTTCCTCTGTCATCCTCTCAAGAAGTGGCTACTTTTTTCATTCCCATACCCCTTGTTCCACTAGGCCTTGGGAGGCGGGAGGTCCTCCCTGCTCTTTATTTATCTTCTATACCATTGCTCCCCACTACTCTTGGTTTTGAAGGTCATACTGCCAGACTGAATATTCCACTATGCCTTCTTATAGTAGTCACATCCAGAGACCCCGGGTCGCTCCCCTCATTCCTACAAGATCTGAGCACCTGCCCATTGTCAGTTCTGATCTCAGGAATTTCACTTTCCACTGAGAAAACCCTTGCAATGCCCTTGACTTGTAGTTCCACGACCTCCTCTCTTCCCATTCTAACTCATCCTAACTCGGCCACTCCCTCCTATGGCCACACCCTAGACCTTTCCATACAGGTCATTCAGTCCTCCATTATCTTAATTCTAAGGATATTACTTTCCAACCACTATCTCTCATCTTTAGTTTGCCAGTTCCAAAAATGATTGACCCCTGTCTAACCACCTGATCATTACCACCTTTTTACTATCCCTCAATTCCTTCATATCCTTACTTTTTTTTTTTACCCTGCTTACATTCAAATACACAATATTATCATGACTCTCTAGCATGCACTCCAAATCCTTTCTTCCTCTCTCCCTAATACTCACCTGAAAAAAACACAACCCTTATTATATTTCACCCTAACTATTCTGAATCTTCATCCAAGCAACTGAGCTTGCTCTGAAGAGAATTTCACAGCCTCCCGCCAACTCATCTACCAACTTCAGGGCCCTATACTTTGTCTTCCCTAGAATTACCATGGATGAATGGAAAGGCTCCTCTCTAAGGCCAGCCCCTCTGTTTGAATCCCATAGCCTCATTCTCTTTTCAATACCAAAGTCATTTTCAGTCAATCATCCCCTTCCCTGCATCATTGGATTTTCCCTCTCTTCTTGATCATTTCCATCAGCTATAAAAAAAAGCCTTCCTGCCCCTCCAATCCCTTCCCGCTCCCACCCCATTTCTCTGATCTCCTTAACTACAGCTGTTTCCATGTTCTCTCCTTCCCTTTTCTCTTGAACCCAATCTTCCCTGAATTACTGCCCCATCACTCCACCATAGTTCTTACCCAGGTCATCAATAACTTCTAGTTTACCAAATCCAATGGTCAATTCTCAGTCTTCACCTTACGTAGCCTCAGAAATATTTGACAAAGTTTGTCCCTCCCTTTTCTCTGAAACTTTTCTTTGACTTGCTTCCAGGATGCTCTTCTCTCTAGGTTTTCCTTCTACATCACTGACTGCTTCTTCTTGGTCTTCTCTCCTGGCCCCTGCCCATATCCCAGACCCCGAAACTTTGGACTCAGCCCTCAGCTTTCTTTTATCTGTCAACCTTCCTGTCCAGGGACCTCATGCAGTCTCATGGCATTTACACTGGTGGCTTCCACAGTTCTGTCTCCAGCTGGACCTCTTCCCTGAATTCCAGACATCTCAGCTCAACTCTACATCTCAGTTGGATTTCTAATAGGCACCTCAAACTCTACATGAACAAAACCCAACTCCCGATTTGTCCCCAACGCGCACACACACAGACACACACACACATGATCTTGCACAATTTTCAGTAATTAGTACCTCAATGCTTCCATCCAAAACCTTAAAGTCATTCTTTCCTCCTCTCTTTTCCCCACTCCCAACACTCAAACAACAAATCCTGTAGATGATGCTGGGAAAGGAGGCCTCACGCACAGTCTTTTAACCCACACTTGGCCACAGAAAATGAATCTTGGGCCTGGAACACTTCCTTACCAAGAGATGGAGCCCCTACACCCTGTGCCAGGCTTATCACCTTGAGCGGGAATATCTTTTCATGTTTCATGCACAATGACTGTTCCTTTGTTCCACTTAAGCATGTACATCAACAGCCCTCAGGCATACCCCCAACTTTCAGTATTTCAGACAACATGGGGGAGAGGTTGGGGTCCTTCCACTGTGGCACTAGAGAGATGTGTAGGCCAGTCGCCCTGTGTCGGCTGCTTGTGGGGACCTGATAGCCATGAGGGACCGACACACACCACTGGATCTGATCTTTCTCTGTCTCTTCCCTATGTAAGTAAAGCGTTATTCCATCCAGAGCCTGACTATGCTGTGTTTTCCTTGGCGACTCCAATATCAAGATGCAATGGGAAGAAGTGTTTAGAGTCCTCCTCTGGGACTGATAACTGATGCCTGGTACTTTGCTCCACACTTTATCTTCCGAATATGTACAGCATCTGCTTCTTACCACCTTAGTCCAAACTACTCTCACCCGGATTGTGACACAGCACATCCTTGCCTCTACCTTTGCCCCCATGACAGTCTGTTCACATGGCAAACAGAAAAATACTTGAATTCTGCTCAAAAGTAGCTTCCAGTCGTGCTCAGAGTAAGAGCCAGGGCCACCTCTGACCCTCTCTGATTTCATTTTCCACCACTTGAGAACTGGATCATTCTGCATCAGCAACATTGATCTCCTTGCTGTTTCTTGAATCTACCAAGCATGTTCCAGCCTCAGAGCCATCATACGCTCTGTTCCCTTTTCCCAAAATGCTCTTCCTCCAGATACCTTCATGACATGGTCCCTCACTTTTTTCAGGCCTCTGCTTGAATGCCACTAAACCACCACAGTTAGTAGTAACACCCTTTATTCCCATCCCTGGAACAAGAATGGGTATTCTAGGAGACAGGCTAGACCCAGAATAGTGGCTGGAATGTGTACAGGTGAGTTACAGCTATTTGTGGAATGAATGATTCCTGTCCTCATGGAGCTTACACCCTAGTAAGCAGACAAACACTGAATAATTGGTGACATATAAATCACATTGCTGTGAATGATAAGTACAGAATGAATTAAGGGTATATAACTAGCATGTCCAAGGTCCTATGATACAAAGGATCATGGTTTCCAGACCCTAAGTTGTGTTAAGTCCTTAAGGATCAGACTGATGCCTTACTTACCTCTGTTTAAAAAAAGAAAAGAAAAAGAAGAAAAAAAAAAAGTATGGCATAGACATGCCCAAATTAACTTCTCCTAGGAATTTCCATATGCTCAAGCATTCACTTAACCAGATCGTTCCACCTCTGCTTTTAGCTACATGCAAGGCAGCCTCAGGGAAGATGGTAAGAGAAAGAGGAAACCCCATGCGTCCAACCCTTTAGTACTCGACATTTTCAACAGGTGTAACCATGTCCCCGTGGTATGCTCAGGCCCAGGAAAGGTTGGACAGGACCTCCAGCACCGTGTGCCTAGAATAAGCCTTCTCTATGTCAGATTGAAGGTACCAATAGACACATGGAAGAAGAGGAACGGTCCCATTCCATTTGTGATGTCAAAACCTCAAGAGTAAGAAGGGTGCACCTTATACAGTGCGGCACCTAGTGAGAGCTTGATCAAGGATGGATGGATGGATGGATGGATGGACAGAAGAATGGGCAGGTGGATGGAAGGATGGATAGCAAATTAAGAAGGTCACAGATGGTTTGCTTTATTTCCCCACTCTGGTTCCTTGCCATGCCCTGTGGAACAACAAGGAAAATTCAAGAAGAATCTACATCAGCCTAGTGATTAGATTCTCAATTCCCATATCTTGGAGTTGGAATACTAGGGAAGAGAACTTTTCACACTCTCTCCAAATAGCATCCGTCTCTTCTTGGACCTTAGTAATTAGGACATCATCTTGGATTGACTTCCCAAAGATTCTGGAGCTCACAACCAGCTCATTATGCCGTTGGTCATCGTCATCACTTGGCTAAAATAAGCACTTAGGGAGCACATACTCTACACCAGACAGGTTGATCCGTGTGTAATGCAGATCATCTCATTTAATCTCACCCTCCTCCCACCTTATAAAATAAATATTTATCATTTCTATTCACACACTGGGAAACAGAGACTCACAGAAGATAAACGAGTTGTTCAAGGTCACAGCTAAGAATGTGACAGGACTAAGATCCAAACCCCAATCTGACCCTGGCTCTTTCCAAACGACCGCACTACTGCCCCCACAGGCACCATCTCTGTGCCTAATGCTGTGTGTTATGCATTAAACACATGATCTCAAGGGATCTAATCCTCATGTCAACTCTCAGCCACTTTTTCCAGATGAAAAAACTGAGTCTCAGAGAGGTGTGTATAAGCCAGCTGCTGAAAGTCCTGGTGCAAGCGAGTGGCACAAGTGGGTTTCACCCAGGGCTGTCTGATGTCAAATTCCTCATTTTATAAAAGAAGGAGGAGAAGAAAAGAAGACCAAAAACAAACAAAAAAAGGTATAGTGAAATGCTGAAGGTCAACATCACTAATTAGTAAGAAAACTGGGACTTGAATCAACACTGTCACCCTCACAGGAGCGTGGCAGTGCCCTCCGAGAAGTGTGTCCTGTGCCCACCCCTGACCCCTGCACACTGGGATGTCCCTTTGTGACGCTGCCTGGGGCTGAGCCGGGTTCCTAGTGAAGACAACCCTTGGCCGGTCTTTCCCGAGGACAGGGCCCAAGTCAGGCACCCACGGAGCCAGGAAAGGGTGGGGATTCTGCTCTGTTTCTGGGTCATGCTCGTTCCCCATGAGATTGCAAAAAGGAAGCCACCTAAAGGCAGCATCCATCGGCCGAGCACTTGACCCAGCAGTCACTGTGCTGGCCTGGGGGATGGAGTGTAAAGCATCAGCTGGATGTGAACCACGTTTATCTTGTTCTCTGTGCCCCAGAGCGTGTGCAGTTTACTTTCTCCCTGGAGGTGCAATTATTTAACAAAGTGCCGAAGCCTGGAGAAGTTTGCACGTTTTAATCAAAGCACCAAACGAGCGAGTCTAGATGACTTTCCAAAATGTATCAGAGGCGAATTTTGCACAGCAACGTCTGGGTATCAGGTAATTAAGTGAAAAGGGGAATAACTTCCCAAGGGGTGTAAACGAACACACTGAGTCAGTCTCACTTCAGTGTTATGCTGAGTAGGGAAAATGGATTTCTGAGTGGACAGCGACCCAGGACTCCTCCTTCAATGTCAAGTCCGGCTTTGTGGGGCGGAGAGCCCAAGAGCAGAGCTGCGGGGCCACGGCGCCCCCTTCAGGTTGAGAGGGGGAAAAACCACCCTTGGAGAGAACCTTGTCCCACGCCCTCCAGTCAAAGGGGAGGGGGAAGCCTGCAGCCCCGAAAGGCAAAGTGAATTTCTCAAGGCCATATGACACCCAGGGGCAGAGCTAAGACCAGTCACTGGCTTTCTGAGTCCCAGTCCTGTGTCACATCCTGTCGACTAGGCCAGTGCTACGCAGAAGTCAGCTATTAATAATGAAAACAATAATAATGACAGTAACTAACACGGTGATAGTTGACACGTATGCGTGTGTATGCCCCGTGCTGTGCTTCATGCTTTGTATCCATTAACTCAGTAAACTCTCCCAAGGACCTCATGGAGACACTAAGAGTATCCCCAGCTTAAAAGTGAAAAAAATAGAGGCAGAAAGAATTGAAGAAACCAGCCCTAAATTATACAAGTAGAGAGAGTCATAGGCGGGTATTAGACACAGATCCCCTACATGTCATCTAGCTGAACTTGGGCCAGCCCTGGGTTCCACGGTCTCTGGGTGTCCAAATCCTACCCCGGGTTCCTAAGGTGAGTCTGAGCCCTTCTGCCTCCAAGGCCCTGCTTCCAAATTTGCTGTCTGTGTTTGGGACCACACTTATCCTGGTGAGCAACTGGGTCTTTTTCTCAGTTCCCACAAAAGCATAACAAAGACAAATGACAAAAGCAGAACAAACAAAATGCAGGATGCATTTGAGCGTGCTGTAAACTTCAGGGTCACAAACACAGAACATGTCCTGGCAATCTACCGAAAACCACTTACTAGACATTTTCTGCAACAGCCCAGAGATTTTTTTTTTTTTTTACTGGTTTCTTACAGGGGTTTCTTGCTCTTTTCTCTGATGTGTGTCTCAGCTGTGGTTTGCCGCCCCAGGTCTTATCTCCTCCCCTTACTCCACTGTCTCGTGTCCCCTTGCTCTCTCCTTCCCCGTGAGGTGAAAACAAACAATTCTTTCCTCCGACATCCATGCCCTCAGGGTCTCGCCTTCTGCCCTGGGCAGCTTATCAAGATATTTTCTTGGACTGAGGCAATTTCCTTCTCTGAGAGGGATTCTGGAACTAGCTGCTAAGAAAATGCATTATTCACTGTGTGACACCAATAAATATGAGGTCTCCACTTGCATTTCTTAAGCCCACATGTATGTTTATTTGCACAGCATATGGTTTCTACATGATAACCCACCCGGGAAACCAGGTAAGTCAAACATATTCATATATTGTGTTTCCTCTAAAGCTTATCCTTCCTTCACTTGCACCCCCAAGATCTCATCATGATGTAAACTTGATTCTGGCTGAGGCTGAAGGCTGTCCCCCCCACCCACTGACCCCGACCTCTGAGCAGCAGCTCTCAGAGAGCGCAGACAGTGACAGCTCCTTGAGGGTAGAAGCCTCTTTGGTTCAATTCTGTCTCCCCAGAATCTAGCACTGAGATTGCATACAGAAGGCACTCATTCTCTCACTCGTTCATTCATTCAGCAAACATCTGCTGAGTACCTGTTATGCTCCAGGTCCTAATCTAGGCTTTACAGATATAAGAATAATGAAGGGCTTCCCTGGTGGCGCAGTGGTTGAGAGTCCGCCTGCCGATGCAGGGGACACGGGTTCGTGCCCCGGTCTGGGAAGATCCCACATGCCGCGGAGCGGCTGGGCCCGTGAGCCATGGCCGCTGAGCCTGCGCGTCCGGAGCCTGTGCTCCGCAACGGGAGAGGCCACAGCAGTGAGAGGCCCGCGTACCGCAAAAAAAAAAAAAAAATGAAGATGTCGTCCCTAAACTCAAGGATGAGTATATATTGGAGGTTCTTGAAATTTGGGGTATATGGGTTACAGTGGGAAATTGTCCTGAAATCCTCCTTCGAGAAAGCAATTGTATTTTGGCACACAGTCCTTGGTAGGTAGCTGCACTGGCCTCAATTCTTCACTTTCTTCTGTCTTATGCCCTTGGCCATGTAGCTCGGCAGGACCTTCCACCATGGGTGGGGTGGGGTGACCTGCCCCACCACTTGGCTTTGAGCTCATCCTCAGACCTTGCTTTGGCCAAAGGGGTGTCAGTGAGAATGACACAAACAGAACTTGGAATGGGCTTGCACTTTAGGGCATGTTATTTCACACTGCCCCCACCACCACAAGAAGGACAAGCCTGGACCAGCTCTCTGGCACAGAAGGGAGAGGAGAAACACGGGATCACAGCCCAGCCGCCCCAGCAAAGGCCAACTTAGATCAGCCAACAGCCGGGTGTCCCCAGAGATTTAAACAAGCCCATTCAAGATAAGCAGAACCCCTGGAAGAACCCCAGCTGACTCCAGACGCGTAAGGAACAGTCACTTCCTGTGGGCGGCCACTGGGATGTTGTGGTTGTTTGCCCCCTGTATTACTGTGGCAGTTGGTTAATAACTCAAAATTTTGAAGGCTTTATGAATAGCCTAAAGGTCAGTAGATCCCAAGTTGAGAACCCTTGGTCTTCTAAGGGATGCAGTGAAGGACACGGGCCCTACAGCAGAGTGTATGAAGCAGTACGAGAGGATAAATCTAGGTGCTTTAAGAGCACCTAACAGGGGCTTGCTGTGAGGCTTGAGATGACGTCCAAACTGAGATCTGAAAAACAGGCAGGAGTTAGTCAACCGCAGGGGGAGAGGAACAGGTCCCAGGAGTGGGACTTAGCACAAAAACTGTGAGATGAGAGAAAGCGTGACCAGTTAGTCATTTTGGTGGGACTGCAAGCATTTCAGCTGAGGTGCTTCAAAAATTGAGAGAAGAGCCTCAAACACTTTGAAGTTTTGAGGGATGCTGATATATTAAAAGACAAAGATACGCTAAAACAGGGTACAAAAATAGTGGTATAATGTTTTTGTTTTTTTTTTTTTTTTGCGGTACGCGGGCCTCTCACTGTTGTGGCCTCTCCCATTGCGGAGCACAGGCTCCAGACGCACAGGCTCAGTGGCCATGGCTCGCGGGCCCAGCCGCTCCGCGGCATGTGGGATCTTCCCGGACCGGGGCACGAACCCGTGTCCCCTGCCTCGGCAGGCGGACTCCCAACCACTGCGCCACCAGGGAAGCCCAGAAGTGGTATAATTTAAGAATTCTTCGTGGAACAAGAGAAGAGTTTTAACATTGGGAGGAATGCAGTGTTCCTATGTAGAGCCTTGTTTGGATGTAACATTAATGCCTAAACATGCCTCTCATGAATGTGAGAACTGGGCCTAGTGGCCTTCCTGCCCCCTGACCCCAACCTCGTCTAAAATAGAGGGTGTGGAGACAAAGCTGGGTTGGCGAGAGCTGAGACTCAGTAATTCCTTGTTCAACTGAATTAAAATAATTTTCAGATGTCAGCAAGGAGAAGATGCACCCTGGCTCAGTGAGGATCCCCTGGAAAGGCCTTCTCATGGCTACAAACTGGAAAGCCCTCAACCCCAACTACAGGGCGTGATGCATGGGCCCCATCTTGGCCAGCTGGGTCACCAAGAGGCCCCCAGCCATCCTGCCAGCCCTTCAGAACAGGTCCGTCGCTCACTGCTCCACCGCGAGGTACAGAGGTGACGGCGGTGTCGCATCGCCACCTAGTGGCCACACCCGAGAAGTCACCTGCTCCACCCCAGGGACCCAGGCTCCCACCCAGGTGGGCCTTCACCTTGGGAAAAGTCTGCTAGTGAGTGACAGGGCTTAAAGTTTACATTTATACTATATAGTAGAGTTAATATAAAATACATGGCACATTACGCTTATCACATAGTAACTGCAGTTATTTATATCCTCGTTATTACTGCCTTGATGCTGCAGAAATACCTCAGTCTCTTTGAAATTAACTGGGCTGTGGGAACACGAAATTTCTTAAGATGGTTAAGAATCCAACTAGTGGTTACCAGTGAGGAGAAGGAATGGGGGAAGGGTAGGATGGGGCAGGGGATTAAGAGGTACAAACTACTATGTATAAAATAAATAAGCTACAAGGATATATTATACAACACAGGGAATATAGCCAGTATTTTATAATAACTATAAATGGAGTATAACCCTTAAAATTGTGAATGACAATGTCGTACACCTGAAACTTATATAATATTGTACCTCAGCTATGCCCCAATAGCAAGAAGAATCCATTCCCTCTTTAATTACTCAATAAACACATACTAGGCTTTTAACTCATGCCAGTTCTGTGCCGTGTAACTGAGACAGCGTGAAGAAGATACAAAAATGACCAAGATGTGGTCCCTACTGCAGCACATTTCCAGCCCTGAGGGAGAGGTGGGCACGTAAACAGCCAGCTCCCACCTGCTAAACAGCGATGCAGCCGGAGACCTGGCTGTGACAGCCGGAAGTGGTGGCCATTCACTTAGACGCCTGTGGTTTCCCTTCACTCTCACAATAAAATAGTGGTCCTTACCATGATCCTGGCCCTGGCTGCCTGTCTGTGCTGTCTCTGGGCCTCTCTCCAACACCTTGGAGAGATCCTGGCCTTGCCAGTTAATGGGAAGCCTCATGAAGTTATGGAGCAGGTGGAAGCCCAGGGAGGGTTGGGGCATCACTTCTGGAGTTAAGGTTCAAGCTGGATGTCCTTGGCCAAGTTGCTTAACCTCTCTGCGTCTTAATTCCCTCATCGGTGAGAAGGAGGCTGTTAATAACAGCACCTGCCTCCTGGGGCTGTTGTGAGGGTTGAATGAGTTTATATATAAGGCACTTCCTTAGTTTCTGACACGTGTTCAATCCTCCACGTTTTCATTACCAACTGTGGTCTGCAGAAGTTCTCTTGACTCTTCACGAGACCTGGGTCCAATTTTAGGCACTTTCCATGATTAACGCTGGGTCCAACCCCATTTAAAATGTCACTCTCGTCTATGATTCAGCTTCCCCCACCCAACCATTTAGGGCACTAGGAACTGGGGGTAAAAAGAGGTGCCCCTGGTCACCTCCCTCCTCTCTTCTCGCCTTGAATTTTCTCCCTCATCATCCTGTGTGACCTAAATCCTAAAGGGGCTTCTCCCTGGCCTGCGGCCCGGCAGCAAGGGCAGGCGGAAAGAAGACTCTGCTCACCTTACTCACTTTTGACCCTGGGTGTGGTGTGACGGGGAGACAAGAAATATGTTTGATTCACTCTGATGTGCGTAGTCTCTGTGAGGGGAGGACCTCGGCAGAGGTGGTATCCCTAGCTACCGTGGAAAGCTGTTCGGCCTCCCTCTGTCCACCCCAACTGCATCTCAGAAGACGTCTCTGAAGGCAAACCACACAGCCCTTCAGCCCCCAGTTGGTGCCTCGTCTCATCCTCCAGGTTGCCCTCCCATCACCTGGTCTGCTGGGTCGTGAGATGCCCTCGGGCAGGGGTCATTCTGGTAACCACTCTAGCATCAGTTCTGGCAGGTGTGACCTTCACAGTGCTTGTCATATTTCACCCCTCAGGAACAGGAAAGAGGTGGCATTAATGTCTCTGGGACAAAGTAACGAAAGGGACCCGCACATCTTCTGAAAGGTACACGTGCATCTTCCGACAGGGGGAGGGACACCCAGCACCAGCAGGTTCCTGCTTAGGGCCTCGGCGCTTAGAGAGGCTGCTTGCCTCCCACATATATGCCTCTGAAAGTACGTTGGGGAGAAATTCATTTCTTTGTACCCCAACGAAGCAAAGTGACGTGGAGCGCAGTTTATTGAAACAAGCCTTTTTCTGTCTCAGGGTTTCGGCCGAGGCCCCCAAAGCTGAGAGCCGTGCGTGCTGAGAGGACCCATAGGTGCCGGGCCATCTCTTCAGGCCTGGCAAAAGGCGTCACTGCCAAAAGCTACTTCTGTTGTCACTAGGCCACCATCCATCTGCAAGGCAAGGGAGGAAAGTGATGAGGGCTTTGCAGAGAGGCACTGGTGTCCTGTATGGGCAAAGTAGAGAGGTGCTTCACGGCTACCTCCTCAAGCGGGACAAAGGGCAAAGGCTTTGGAAGAACTACTTGGATCGCTGGATACATGCTTCCTGAAGGCGGGGTGGGAGCCAGGCTCAGGCTTCAAGAGGCTAAGGTTAAACAAAGGGGTTGCCGTGGTAGCAAACAGCACCCCTACAACAAGCCCCACGATCAGCGGTCCAGGTGGAAGCCTGGAGGGAGAAGCCAGCCAGGAAGCTTCTAGGAAAAGACCCAGTCTGACTGTCAGATGGCGAGAAGTTTTTAATTGCTTTATTGAGATACAACTGACAATAAGTATCAACATTTCAATTATATCTCAATAAAACTATTTTAAAATGTTTAACACTCTCAATACACACTTACTGTCAATTCTGTCTCACTTATTACCACACATATTTAAAGGGTACCACCGGCTATACTCACAAAACCACAATCACGGTAAGGAACGCATCCATTACCCGCAAATGTCTCCTCCTGCTTCTTTGTAGTTCGTCCCTCCCACCCCACCCTGCTCCTCTATCAAAAGGCAGCCGCTGATCTGCTTTCTGTCGCTGTGAATTAGCTTGCAGTTCTGCGTATTTTATACGAGTGGAATCACACAGTACGTCTCTCTTTTCCGGTCTGCCTTCTTCCATTCGGCATAATTATTTTTAGATTCATCCACGCTGCTGTGTGGATCAACTGTTCAGTATTTTTTTTTTTTATTGCTGAGTGTGTACCAATGTCCCACAATTTGTTTCTTTATTCTTCTGTTGATGGACGTTTGGGTTGGAGATGGCAGGAGTTTGACTAATTATCTTCTGCTCCATTATTTTTTAGAACAATTCTGCTGTCACATGTATTGTTTTATAATCAGGATGCAAGGTAATATGGAATCTAAAAAAAAAATGGTTCTGATGAACCTAAGTCAGGACAGGAATAAAGACGCGGATGTAGAGAATGGACTTGAGGACACGGGGAGTGGGAAGGGTAAGCTGGGACGAAGTGAGAGAGTGGCATGGACTTATATACACTACCAAATGTAAAATAGATAGCTAGTGGGAAGCAGCCGCATAGCACAGGGAGATCAGCTTGGTGCTTTGTGACCACCTAGAGGGGTGGGATAGGGAGGGTGGGAGGGAGATGCAAGAGGGAGGAGATATGGGGATATGTGTATATGTGTAGCTGATTCACTTTGATATACAGCAGCGACTAACACACCACATAAAGCAATTCTACTCCAATAAAGATGTTGAAAAAGAAATAAAAAAAAAAGAGGAAGGACTGCCTGGCAGGGGTGAAGGGATCTCAGCAGAGGGGTTGGGGGATGCCACTGGGCACAGAGGTGTTGAGACGGAGGACTTGCAAGCAGGCAGCCTGAGTTGGCATCACCAGCTTCAGGGGCTGCAGTCAGATGGCTTCCGGAGGAACTCACAAGAGTGTCACGTGGAGAATGTCCTCTGTGCCACCGGACACCTCCAGTGACAACTGCCATACGAGATCTATTCTGTCCTTCCTCTCCTCCCAGCCCACCCAGGAGGGTCCCAAATTGCTTGCTGGAGGGTTGGGGGAGGTGAGTGGGAAGAAGAGAGGCAGGACTCCCAGCGCTCTCCCCCATCATTGATTGCTGAACCCGGAACAGGCCAAAGTGACAGAAAGAGAGCCTGGAGTTTATTTATCAGACTGGATTAGGTTTTCGAGGACCTGAAAGTAACCAAATAACTTCTTTTTTTCTTTTGTTGTCTAAGAGTGACCAGAAAAGGTATTGCATTGACCCAAAATGTTATCCAGGGGCAGAGAGCAGGTGAAAATGAGCAGAGGTGAGAAAGAGTGAAGCTGTTTTTGGCTTGAGTCTTGCGCATTCAATAAACCAGTCGCCAAAGCTCTGACTGAACTGCACCAGGAGGCTGGAATTTCTGCTCAAAGGAAGATCAAAAGGTGGGCATCCACATACACACTCAGACCTGTAAAAACAAATTTGCTAGAAGTCACCTCTTGATACCTTTGGGGACTCAACTTGAGGCCACAGGCAAAGCTTGTGGAAGCTCAAGACTGTTCAGACCATGGGAAAAGGATGCAGACCATCCCCCACTGCTGATTTTCAAACCTAAAACAGGCCCAAGTGATGCAAGAAGAGTCTAGAGCTTATATATTAGACTGGATTCAATTTTGCACATAACAGATTCTCAGTCTATAATGGAACAAAAGATCCAGACTTTTATCGTTGTTCCCCATCCGATGGGCCCCCTTAATGCACACGATAATCATAGCTACTTTCATGCTTGCAACAGCCCTAGGAAGTATCCCATTTTACAGATGGACAAACTGTTGTTCATCAATGTTCAACTACGCGCCCAAGTTCATATAGATAGAAAGAAGCAGAGATGGAATCAAACCCAAGTCTGTTTGATTCCAAATCCCAGAATCTTCCCACCAGGTAACATTACCACGCTGGGCTGTTACTGAGTGCGATGGAGAGTACGGTTAGTGTCAGCATTTGAAAGCCTTTTTCTTCTGAAACGCCAGATGGGTGTCACTAAGAGGAAAGGCCAGCAGACTGTCTACCAAGACGTCTCATAAACTGGTATTACTTACCTTGGGGAACTTCCCATGATCCTACTAGGTCTGATATCTGATACTTGGAAAGCTACACAACCTGAAGAGTGACCCGTCTCACAGAGACATTTTAACCAAGCACAGTACACTGCTGTATAAAACCCCAATGCCTGTTTCTTAGTTCACAGGGAGAAATTACTGATGCTAAGACCTAAAAACTCAGATTCTACAGGATTAGCCCATTCTCTCCCCAAAGGCTGACTCCAAGAGAAGCCAAATCACAATTTGAGAGTCTCTGGAGCACCTAGAGCAGAACAAGGGGAAATTGATAACCCCACGCTTACAGGGACACGCTAAGGTAGCCTGGGGTCTCCATTTCACAAGAGTGATGGTCTTGCCAATGGGACGAGAGACATTTAAAGCGCGTGGGCTCCACTCTCTGCCCCCGGTGAGTGAGAACTTCTGGTCACTGGCTAAGGCTCCGTCTTCCCTGGAGGGTACTGCGATGGACCCTGTGGATCCTTGCCTCCAGTACTCTCGTGTCTTTTTGCTTTCAGAGTTGACCAGTCCTGCCTCTGATGGACACATCCTTTCTTTACGGGAATGTATTCAATCTGGTGGGGCCTCTGCCCACCTGGGCACTGTGCCTTCTCCTTCAGCTGGCTCTGCGTATCTTTAATGTTCTCCACCGTGTTACCCTACAGCTTAACTCCCAAAGGGCAATCTTACTCCCTTCATTCCCAAATCCAGAAAAACAAAAGTCTACTGTACCCCAGGAAGGATGGCTGAGGCAAAGGTATAGAAGAAGGTTCTTGCAGACAAGCACTATATCCTATTATTCTATACTTGACTATTAGATCTTTTAAAGGGGGAACTAGTTTTAATTAAGAGATATACAAGCGTTGGGTGCAGAGAACCCAAAAAGGAAGGGATGAGTATTAACTCCCAAATGTTTAATAAGGGCCTGGATCTATGCTCGGGGTTTCAATCAGCACAGCAATCCTAGGAAATAACTATTAGCATGCCTGCTTTATAGTTGAGAAAACCAAAACCCAGGTTAAGTAACTACTAGTTTTGGGAAAGCTGGGATCTCTACATTGGCCTGTCTGACTCTGAGAGTCCACTGGAAGCACAAGAGTCAAAGAAAAGTGCTGACGTATGTGAAGATGTTTTGTGAGCTGATAATGAGGTTACATAGGTGCCGTGTCTGAAACTGAAAGGAAAAGAAAATTAGAAACAGACCATACTTCCCAATTAGCAGACTGCTTTTTCAGCGAAAACAGGAGTCACTTTCTAGAATGTTTTGCAAAGAGCGTCTGATATCTGGACTGGCTGCATCTCCACAGGGGCATCATTTTTTTTTTTTTTTACATCTTTATTGGAGTATAATTGCTTTACAGTGGTGTGTTAGTTTCTGCTTTACAACAAAGTGAATCATTTATACGTATAAATATGTCCCCATATCTCTTCCCTCTTGCGTCTCCCTTCCTCCCACCCTCCCTATCCCACCCCTCTAGGTGGTCACAAACCACCGAGCTGATCTCCCTGTGCTATGCGGCTGCTTCCCACTAGCTATCTATTTTACGTTTGGTAGTGTATATATGTCCATGTCACTCTCTCACTTCGTCCCAGCTTACCCTTCCCCCTCCCTGTATCCTCAAGTCAATTCTCTAGTAGGTCTGTGTCTTTATTCCTGTCTTACCCCATCACAGGGGCATCATTTAAATCCAGCCAGATGGAGTCTTCCTGCTACACACAAGCTCAGCAGCCCTTCACTTAATTCCATTCTGAATCTCTAGGGCGAGGAGGAGAAGGCTCCCAAGCTCCTTCAAACATCAAAGGAAAAAAATGTTTCCACCAGAAGCCCAGGACTGTGGTCATGGCCGTGCCCAGAGATCACCCACCTTTGCAGATGGCGAATCCTTTAAAGGAATAAGAAGCTGCTCAAAGGGCCAGGGACACAGCTTGCTGTGGGTCATGGCTGGGATGAAGCCCACTGGAAATCTCCAGCTGCGCCCATCACTCAGGCCCTGAAAACCACTGTCCTGGCAGCTCCTCCTTGGCAGCCTCCATCTTCCTGCACTTGGCTCCCAAGTCTTATCATTTTATGCGGTGAGAAAAGAAAGACAGCAAGAAACCCGGGGCGGGTCCCACTTTAAGAGACAGAAAGACCCAAAATATGGGGGAGAAGAAGCAAGAAAAGATTATGGATCGTCATCGTGGCGTACGGCGCGTTTCTGACTCCTGGCATGAGTGCACTTCTGCTGGCAAGACGTAGTAAGCACCCCCCGCCCCTCACTTAGAAGCATTCGTGTATTCGCTTCATGGTTCCAAGCTATAGAGATCTGGAAGGACAGGAAAAGGAAAGGAGGAAGCGTAAGGAGGAAAAGCAAGAAAATGGGCATTTATCAAGTTTAAAAAAACATATTTGATTTCACGTAATCCTCCAAACAGTACTATTATTACCTATATTTTATGGAGAAGGAAACTGAAATACAGAGAACTTAAATATAGACCTGGTAGGATGGAACCCATGCCTGGAGGACTGGAAAGTCCATACGCTATGCACTAAAGCACAGATTCAGGAGATCTTTCTGTGCCCATCCGAGAAAGAAAATTTACAAGTTTACTCATTCAGCACCCAAGTTTCCTAAGCTGAAACGAGTATTTTTAAAGAATGTTATACGTCAATATTTTGTCCTTTGTCCCCATTTTGCCAAGCTACACCTGGTAGGCAGAAAGATGTCCATGCCCTAATCCCTAGAAGCTGTGAAATTTCTAGGTTCCATGGAAAAGAGGAACTAAGGTTACTAGTCAGTTGGCCTTGAGATGAGGAATTAGCCTGACTTATCCAGGTGGGCCCAATGCAGTCACAAGAGGCCTCAGAAGTGACAGAGGGATGTAGAAGAGAGAGTCGGAGACAGAGAGATGACAACAGAAGGAGCGTCAGAAAGCTGCTATCTTGCTGGCTTTGAAGATGAAGAAAGAAGCCAGGAGACAGGGAATGTGAGTACCTCTAGAAGATAGAAAAGGACAAGGAAATGGATTCCTTCCTAGAGCTGCCAGAAGGAATACAGCCCAGCCCACCCCTTGATCTTAGCTCAGTGAGACCCACGTCAACTTGAACTCCCAACCTTCAGTACTACAGGTAACAGAATTACATTGTTTTTGCACCACTAAGTGTGGTAATCTGCTTCAGCAGCAACAGAACACCAACACAGCACATGGAAACCAAGTCATCACACAGCAAGGTGCCGGCCCCAGCTCCTAGAGGCCACCTCCCGGCTCGAAGCCCGCCACCCCTAACCGCGTCTGCTCGAGACAGCCTGACTGATCAACTTTCTCACTCACAGTAAGATGATCTCGCCAAGGCAAACTGAAATCGTACAGTCTGTTGGCTAAAATTTCATCCTTGCTAGGAGTGGTTTGGTTGCATATCCCTACTCACTGCAGCTTGTTAAAAAGGATTGTCATTTAGAAGCAGAGTGAGACTTAAGGAACAAGAAAAATCAGATCTCTCTCTCCTCCCCCCCCCCCCCACC
>NW_020172141.1:160165-188555 GCF_003031525.2 Neophocaena asiaeorientalis asiaeorientalis | reverse complement strand
CCCCCGCTTTTCTACACATATCTTATTTATTCTTCTCTTCTGGCAGACACTTAGTTGCTCACCCCTCTGTTTGCACAAGGCTGCAGCATGGCCACCCCTAGGTGATGGTCTCTGTCCCAGTGACCTTCCAGCCTCCCAGCTTGGTGCCCCCCACACCCAAATGATGCAGTCTCCCCATCTCTGTTCCAAATGCTCAGAACACAGAGGAACTCAGAAAACAGCTCTCGTCTGCTACTGGATTGTATTCAATCCAGTAGGTATTCAATTGGAATATCAGTCTGGTATTCACTCCCGACTCTCAGTCCTGGATAGCAGGGCGGGGCTGGGAGCAAGGGCACCTGCTACAAAGGCCTGCAGCACCCGAGGCTGCAGGTTGGGCGAGATCTTTGAGAAGGCGTGGGGAATAGCGAGGAAATGACTGGCATCCTCCGTACATCTGCTAACTCTAGGGATGGCCTTATCTTTGGAAACAGAAATGCATCGTTTCTGGCGGCTGAGCTGCCCTCCTCCCTGCCCAGGCCAAGTCGAGCCCCGTTTGCATCCGTGACAACTTTTTCTGTCCCTTCATTCTCTGATTGACATACTGTCTTTTAATATGTTAATCTATTCAACCAAGTTACATTCAAGCGTTGCTGGTCTGGGAACCCTGCTGTATCTTTCTGGTGACTTTGCATATTTCACAATTTAACTGTCAAAGGAAAAGAATGATTGTCTGGTTCTTGAAAGAAGGGGCAAAACTCACTGTGGGCCCCGAGTTCTGATGATTATAATCACTAATCATAATAATCTGAATAACAACAAGTTCATTTAGGGTTTCAGAGTTCAGAAAATGCAGTCCCTACAATAATGTAATGTGGTAGAGAAGATAAGCAATAACACAGATCATGAAAATGAGTCTCAGAGAGTTGGAATGATTTGGGCAAGGCTCCAGAGCATTGCGGGGTGCTCTGAGCTAAAGCAAATAATGACAAAGTAATGCCAGCTACTCTACATTTGCTATTTCTCATCCTCACACTCACTGGACCTTTCAGGTAAGACTTTGGCCAAAGTCCCACAGTTACAGGAGCATCTGATTTGAAAGCCCGGTCTCATCACCAAGGACCCCATCTGTGTCCCTAAATTCTCAGAAGTGCCTTAGATGAGCTCTTCCTGTCTGTCCTTCAAAGCTCAGATCAGACACCACCTCCTGCACAAAACCTGCCAAGGGGGTCCTCCTCGCTAGGGGCCAAGGCCCAGCCTGGGCCACCAAGACAGCTGGCTTCCTGAGGAACTGGCATTTATGTTGAGACCTGGAGGACGCATAGAGTGGAGACTGAGGGCATCCCAGGCAACTCCATGGCAGGGGCAGGGACCCAAGAGAGGATGGCATGTCCAGGAACTAGAAGTTTCCTGGGGTGACTGGAGCACAGAAAGCAAAGGGATGAGAGGCCAGAAGAAGCCTAGAAAATCCGTCAGGGCCTTTGGGCTGGCTTAGGGATCTGGGGCTGTATCCTAGTGTCACAGGGAGTCTGGGGTGGGGTTAACATGATAATGCCAGGATGTGAGCAAAAACCATTTGGCTTCAAGGAATGGAAATCAGCTCAAGGTAGCTCAAGTGAAATGGGGGAATTTCTTATAAATTCCCAGAAATTTAATGAAATCTCAGAGCATAAGTAGTTCTCAGGAAGGGCCTGGAGTCAGGATCTGGAAAACTCTTCCGGAATCCAAGAGTTAGTCTCTGTCTGTCATGTATGCCTCTCTGTGCGTCTGCTTTGTTATTTTCTCTTTCTCTGTTTCTCCAAAGGCAGGGGAGACAATGGCCCTCAGGTTACAAGTTACAGTTCCAGTCATACAGAGAGGCACAACGGTGTTTATGAGTCACAATTCAAAATGCCTGGAGAAAGAATTCAATTGAGTCAGCCTGGTAAATTCAATTATTTACCCCTAATTCACTGACCTATGGGTGAGCTCCAGGAAGCTCAAGGTGTCATAATACAAATGTGCCTTCCAGGAGATGGGGCGGGTCTCGGAGAAGGGGGACGCTGGATCGTAGGCTCAGCAGACCTCAAATGGCATCTACTATAGACATGATCAGATCTGAAATTTACACAGGTGACCATATCTGTCCCGTGGAGAAAGGATGGCAGGGGCACTCCAGTGGGATTAGAGACACCAGAAAGGTACCCCATCCAAGTAAGAGAAGGTGAGGACTTTGGTCACAGTGGTGGCTGTGGTGCTGGGGAAATGCTTGAGAGATATTGGGGAGTTTCAACTAACAAACTGTAGAACAAACTAGCAAACAAGAGGTATTGGGGAAGTCCAACTAACAAGACAGTCATTTGTTGGACACGAGGTCTAAGGGAGAAGAATGTCAGGTGATCGTCAGGTTTATGGTTTTACCAACTGGGTGGACAGTAATGTCATTGATAAAACATGGAGGACATTGGGAGAGAAGGGGGTTGGGTGGGCACAGTTCAGAGAATGGTGAGTTCTGTTTGGGACAGGTGGAGCTTCGGTTGGCCTGTATGCAAGTGGAAGTGGCCAGTGGGCTGTTGGACATATAGGTCTGGAAGACAGGGCTGTTCTTAAGACACTGGCAAAGGGTGGTAATTAAAACCATGGAAGTGAAAGAAATGGCCTGGAAATAGTGGGGCTTAATAACTGCAATGGTTGTACCCTTTCGTGCTTGCTGACTCGCAGCTGTGAGCACCACGCCAAAGCATACCAGCCCAGGCTTTCACAGAGAAAGAAACTGAGGTTTAACGAGAAAAGGTTTGGATAAAAAGTCCATAAGCCAGTGGCAGGAAAGCTGGCATTAGACCTCAAGTCTCTTTATTCCCAAACCTGATGTTCGATTCTATGTTATCACCACTAACTTTTCCCTAGAATTGTGATGAGACACAAATACTTGTCACGAATGAGTAGGGAAATCCTGGATTTGTTCAGCAATTGTTCCGGTACAACAACGGCCATACGGTTAGAAAGAGATGCCGTCCTCCATGGAAAAGCTGTACGGTTTTATCATGAAATTATGTATTCTAATGAAGGCTGTTTCAAGGCTCTCCCAGCAGACAAACTCTGAAATGTTCCCAGGTGAACCCCACTGCGAGGGATCTGTTTCAAGACAAGGAGGATCCATCTCCATGACTTTTCCACACGCATAATATTCTAGGTACAAGACACGATAATTAATCGCGTGTTCTTACAAACTGGGTGACAGTTACAGCGGAGGTTGCTAAGCAATCCTGAGAACGCTCCCCTTATGAGATGTAGTTTTCATATTTTGTGACAATGGTCGGAAAAAGAAGCACATAATGACTCCATGTGGATGAGGTCCCTGCTAGTTATGTTTTAATTATTAACCCAAATATACGGGTGAAGTAATAGGTGGTAATTTCACCTCTTCACTGCCACGTAATTCCTGCTCTTTAGAAGCCATTTAAGGGGTTTGTTCTAGAATACACCCAGCTACAACCGGGTCCCACCTCCTGGGTTCCTAACCTCGTTTCCCTGAAGCTCTAAGGCAGGAATGGGTTGGAGGGTGGTCAGGAAAAGAAGCCATGTGTCCTGGTAAACTGTCGTGATTTGGATGCATGAGACAGCAGCGAGCAGAAGTGGCCCAGGTGGGGCCCAGCTCTGCACGTAAAGCTCGGTGTGCCAAGCACCGTCTTCACACCATGTGGCTACCTCGTTCTCAATTCCAGAAATTTGAGGGGAGGATGGAAAGGGTGAAAAATCTGCGTGGTTTGGGGGGATTTTTCTGGACACCCCTCCCCACACTTAAGAGATGGGAATATGGTAAGTCCCCTACATATGAACAAGTTCTGTTCCGAGAGCATGTTCATGAGGCCAATTTGTTCATAAGTCCAACAAAGTTAGCCTAGGTACCCAGCTAACACAGTCGGCTATACTGTACTATAATAGGTTTATAATACTTTTCACACAAATAATACATAAAAAAATAAGGAAGACATTTTTAATCTTACAGTACAGTACCTTGAAAAGGACAGTAGTACAGGACAACAGCTGGCACACAGGGGCTGGCATTGAGTGAACAGGCAAGAAGAGTTACTGACTGGAGGAGGGAGAGGAGGACGTTGGTGGAACGCACATTTGCGTCTTTGAAAGTTCACAACTTGAAGGTTCATATGTAGGGGACTTACCGTATGGGTTCAAGGCTTCTGTAATTAGTATTCCTTCCCCTATTGCCTTTCTTGAGCTTTACATGGTCTTACAGAGCCACTCAATTCCCCTTAGAATGATCATGGGATCTATTTAACTCTGATATTTCTCTGACTTACCAGTAGCAGCTAGACCTTGTGGGGAGGACAGAACCTGACGGAGGAAGGAAAGATGGGAGATCGTGGGGAGGATGGTGACCCAGGGAAAACACATCTCGGGATTTTTCTCGGAAGCCACATGGTCAGGAGTGTGGTCAACTTCAAAGGTGATTCAGGGAGTCATGTGGAAACCAGCCTTCAAGCCTAGATCCTGCAGCCGAGATTGGGAGGTGAAGCTTAATTCCAAACCCAATGCAGTGGAGGTGCTGAGCCACTGATGATATGGTTAGTACCTCAGTCAAAGTTGGTTTCTTAAAACATGGGACAAGAGAGACATCTGCATTTGTGACCTTTGTGAATATAAACATACATATAGGTATTTAGCAAATGTGGCTCATTCTACACTTTTTACTGTTTTGTAAACTGTGGGGTTTTTTTTTTTTTCATTTAACAATATATCATGAGAAAGAAAAACGATGTGACCACCTAGAGGGGTGGGATAGGGAGGGTGGGAGGGAGGAAATATGGGGATATATGTATACATATAGTGGATTCACTTTGTTATAAAGCAGAAACTAACACACTATTGTAAAGCAATTATACTCCAATAAAGATGTTAAAAAATATATATATACCATGAACCTCTATATCAATATTTATTTTGTCATTTTGTCATTTAGCAGATGCATAGTCTTAAAATGTATTTCATTATATTCCATTGTTTTCAAATTTTCACTGTAAAACACAGTATGGAGCTGAACATCCATCTTTTTCCACTGCCCCAATATGCTGCTGCAATCATACTACATTCCCATATGGGTTTGTTCTACACTGTTCTGTGCCATCTACCCTTCACGCTGGTAATACAGCATGTTGTTTTCATTATTATAATTTTGTTATGTATTTCTCCACCTCCAAATGCCTGACTCTAATTTAAAAATCTCTAGGCTGTTCTCATAACTTTTCTATTCCAGATGCATTTTTTTCTTCAGTTTGAAAACTCCCACAACAAATCTGGTAGGTTCCTATTGGAATTTCTTATTTATTGATTCATTTGTGTAGAATCAAGCTAGTAAATAGTAGTGGGACTTCCCACCAGGAACACAGCATATTTCTGTTTATTCATATCTTCCTGTGTCCCGAACAATTTTATACTTTTTCTTCATATCCAAAGTCTGACATTTTCTAACTGGTTAGCCCTGGTATATAAAAATGCTTTTGAATTTTTGAATGTTGCTTTTTTTTTTTTTTTAAATCCTCTCTGTTTTTTTTTCTTTTGGAGTGCTTCCCCTTTTTCATACTGGTTCATGTATTAATTAGAATTTCCCAGGTTCCAAAGAAGCAATCGCTTCGGGTGATGGTGGTAAGAAGGTAAGAAACACAGAAACAGCTAAAGAGTTGGATGTTATGGAGGAAAAGAAGTTGACAGAGAATTCAAAATCGAGGTCTCTCAAATGACCCGATTAAATGTCCTTCCCTCAACTGTAGGTTCCAGTAATCACAGCCCACACACTGCCAAGGTCACGACTCAGACCCTCCCGATAGCGCGAGCTTTTCCCTGCCTCAGCATTTGCTACACACAGCTCCCTCCTGGCTTTTTCTAACTTCCTCCCACTATCAACTTCTACGTTTCTCTGTGTGTTTGCATCCATACTCTCAGGGAGAGAGGGTGAAGTTCTTTGTTTAATCACAAGCCTCCCTGCAGAGGACCCTAGACCCAGCACTAAATGGTTATGCGGCCTTCAGATCGGCTGCTCCAAAGCCATCAGCTCTGACCACAGTACAGGACGGCTCATAGTATAGATCAGGACTTCTCAAACAAGAACGCACACACAAATCATCAAGGTAGCCAGCCTCTTTAACGCAGATTCCCTTGACCCCACAGACATCTTCGCTTTGGGGGAGGGGCACAGCTGGAAGAGGGCCATGGAAGGGTCCTCCAAAGAATCAATACTCAAAGCGGGGTCCAGCAGCAGCAATATCCCCTGGGAGCTTGTTAGAAATGCAAATTCTGGGCTGCACTGCACTCCTGCTGAACCAGAATTGGTGCAGGCAAGCCCAGCAATATTTGTTTCAACGTCCTCTCCAGGTGATTCGTATCATACGAAGGTCTGAGAAACAAGGTTCTAAAGCAGGGCCTCTTCCCACCCTCTTCACTGGTATATTATGAGTAAGGACTGTTTCTAGTTCACAAGACAGACACTCATCTCATACGGGCTTAAGGGAGAAAAAGGAATGTATTAGCTTACGTAAACGAAGAGTTTGTGAGTTTGTAGATTTAGCATCACTGGATCTGGGGCCAACCACAGTCCATGGACCAAACCGGCCCACTGCCCGTTTTTGTAAATAAAGTTTGATGGGAACACAGCCACACACATTCTTTTAGGAATTGTCTATGGCTGCTTTTGCACTGCGACAGCAGACTTGATTAGTTGTGACAAAGACATTAGCGTCCACGAAGCCTAAAATATTTACAGAAAAAGTTTGCTGAGCCCTACTCTTAAGCATGGGGCCCAGGACAGGGACCCCTCCTGCCCAGATGTAAGTGAATGATGGCAGTGAATGATGCACAGCCTGTGGGCTGTTATACCTTGTTCATTCAAGGGCAGGAAAGCCAGTAGTTTTAATGCTCAGCCATGATGCACACATATTTATGTATATATGTACACAAACGTGTGTGTATATACTTGCACACACATATATGTATATGTATAAATATTATATATTATTAAATAGATATAAAGCATCCCTTTATGCTCAATTAATGCATTGCCTAGTGCAGATTTATATAGCAATATTTGAAGCACTTCACCTACCATCCCTGAAGTGTAGATTCCTAATTAGGGTGTATGGCATACAGAAATATATATTTTGTCTCTGTCCACAGTTCCTGGCTCACAGCTGCTAAAAACCTTGGAATCTCTGGAGTGATCAGCGTCTTTTCTATGCTAATAAGATGACTGGTGGCTGGGGGCCCCTAGGCAGCTTCAGGATGGTGGCAGGTCTCCAGAAAGATCAAGACATGATTAGAGGGCTGGAACTTTCAACCCCACTCCCTGACCTCCACGGAGGGGACAGGGGCTGGAGATTGAGTTCAGTCACCAATGGCTGGTGATTTAATCAATCATGTCCATGAAATGGAACATCCATAAAAACCTTGAAATGGAGAGGTTCAGAGAGCTTCAGGGTTAGTGAACACACTGAGGGGCTGGGAGGGTGGTAAGCCAGAGAGAGCGTAGAAACTCTGCTACCCCCACTACATCCCTGTACCTCGCCCTGTGCATCTCTTCCATCCAGCTGTGCCTACATTGTATCCTTTACAGTAAACTGGTAAACAGAAATCAAGTGCTTTTGTGAGTTCTGTGACCCGTTCTAACAAATTATGAACCTGAGGAGGCAGTTGAGGGGTAATTAGTGTCAGAATCAAACTGACACCCAGTTGGGTATCCAGAGATTTGGAAAACATCTCAGAGGGGGCCTCAAACATTAACTTTAATCTACATTATCCCAGGAGTAATTACTTTGTAACTCATCTATAATACACTGTTAATTCAGAAGTTTTTGAAGATAAGTTATAGATGCTGTAACCGTAGCCACAGAACTTGTAAAAATGAGCTGAAGTTGCTGGCCTTGTTGAAGTCTACACGAAGTCCTTCTTTAGGTGGGGGATGTGTGGACACTGAGGGGAGAGCCAAGTTTCACAGCACAGTTGGTGCAGGGAGAAGCAGAGAAATCACTAGATTTAGCATTACTTCAGCAGTTCATGGAGCCGGGGCGACCGTGTGACTGTAACCCACACCCAGAGCAGAAACTCGGCAAATAGCAGAAATCCTAAGAAGGACATTGTGGGGTTTTAAAAAATATTTATTTATTTATTTACTTATTTAGGCCGCGCTGCGCCTTAGTTACGGCATACAGGATTTTATTTTATTTTATTTTGAATTTTATTTATTTTTTATACAGCAGGTTCTTATTAGTTACCTATTTTATACATATTAGTGTATATATGTCAACCCCAATCGCCCAATTCATCACACCACCACCCCCACCCCTGCCACTTTCCCCTCTTGGTGTCCATATGTTTGTTCCCTACATCTGTGCCTCTATTTCTGCCCTGCAAACCAGTTCATCTGTACCATTTTTCTAGGTTCCACATATATGCGTTAATATATGATATTTCTTTTTCTCTTTCTGACTTACTAGATCCATCCACGTCTCAACAAATGACTCTAGATCCATCCACGTCTCACGGTGAGCCACAGCCACCCCCTGCATCTGCAGGAGACACTCCAGCACTAGCAGGTAGGTCTGGTTCAGTCTCCTGTGGGGTCACTGCTCCTTCCCCTGGGTCCTGATGCACACACTACCCTGTGTGTGCCCTCCAAGAGTGGAGTCTCTGTTTCCCACAGTCCTGTCGAAGTCCTGCAATCAAATCCCACGAGCCTTCAAAGTCTGATTCTCTAGGAATTCCTCCTCCCATTGCCGGACCCCCAGGTTGGGAAGCCTGACGTGGGGCTCAGAGCCTTCACACCAGTGGGTGGACTTCTGTGTTATAAGTGTTCTCCAGTTTGTGAGTCACCCACCCAGCAGTTACAGGATTTGATTTTACTGTGATTGCGCCCCTCCTACCACCTCTTTGTGGCTTCTCCTTTGTCTTTGGATGTGGGGTATCTTTTTTGGTGACTTCCAGTGTCCTCCTGTCGATGACTGTCCAGCAGCTAGTTGTGATTCTGGTGTTCTCACAAGAGGGAGTGAGAGCACCTCCTTCTGCTCCGCCATCTTGGTTCCTCTTCCCCTCATTATTCTTAATATAAGGTCCAGGATGCTACAAACACTGGTTGAAATTGTGTAATACATTTTGAAAACCTCGCCAGGGAGGCTGGCTTGAGTCATACAGGTCCACAGAGAAATCAGTGGGAAGGACAAGAGAATTTCAGTTAAAACCAGTGACTGGCTTTGCAGGACTGGATGGGGACTTTACGGGCTAAAGAGGAAATGTCCATCCTTTGGGGTTTTAATCCATTGCCACAGTTCTCCTCAAAGTGAGATTATTAGCAAAACAAGTGACCTCATTAATCAAATAGGTTAATACTCTCCCCATGCTTTCCTTAATTGCTATTCTCACTTTCAGGAGAGGTGTTCTCAAGCCAAACTGAGCCCCCAGAGCCTCCAGTATCAATGCCACAAGAAGCCTGGTAAGCTCAGAAAGCAATTACAAAGATCACCGCAGAGGATGTGCTGCCTAGCTGGCCTCCACCTCCAGAGGGTCCCCACCTGAGCGCAGGTCCTAAGTGCCCCATCCCATTGGCACTGCTCTCCAACCCAACCAGAAATCCAAGAAGGTCTGTCATCATCATCCTCTCCCTATGGAAGATATTTTAATTTGAAGACATGTTCTATTTCCATTTTATTCATTGAGTTTATATGATTTGAATACTTTTAATTCTGTTCCAAGCACAAGAGATACAGTAGTAAACATAACAGAGCAAAATCATGGCTCCATGGGGCGTACGTTCCACTTGGTGAGTTTCTTCATACAACCTTGACTGTTGTTTGTTTGTCTGAGAAAGCAGCCCTTTTCTATCACAGTATTTACCCCTGTTGAACTTAAGGACAGGGACATTTTCTCACTCAAATTTGGTCCTCCAATGCCTAGGACAGCAGCTGGCATAGAAGTTGTATCAATTAGGAACTGTGTTTGGTTATAAGTAACAGGGACCCCCTCTTCCCCAAAATACACTGGTTTAAATCAAATAATGATTTTTTTTTCAATTATTTAATGCAGAAGTAGGAAGTGCAGGGTATGTCGTATTATCTCCCCAAGACCATTAATGTGCGAGCCACCCCGGAAAACAACTTAGCATTTATAAAGTTAATTATACATTTACCATATGACTCAGGAGTCCCAGTCCTCGAGGAAAGAAAACTTCTGTTAGCACAAAAGCCCAGAAACGAATATTTCTAGCAACTCTACTCATATTTGCCAAACACCAGAAACAACTCAAATGCTCTTCCGCAGGTGAGTAAGAAAGTGGTACATCTACCCAATGGAAGACTACTCAGCAACGAAAAGGACAAAACGATTGATGCACACAACAACTCTGATGGCTCTTGAAGCCAATATGCCACGCGGTAGAAGCCAGTCTCAAAAGTTTACAGAGCGTATGATTCTGTTTACATAACATTCTTGAAAAGATAAAGCTACAGAGATGGAAAACAAATCAGGGATTGCCAGAGGAAAGAGAGTCACTATAAAGGGACAGCACGAGGGAACACCTTGGGGTGAAGGAATCATTCTTTATCCTGATTATGGTGGTGGTTACACAAATCTATACATGTGTTAAAAGGTATACAACTGTGCATCCAAAACAAAAAAGCCAATTCTATTCTAGAAGGCTTTTTTAATGCAGAATCCCTGGGAAGGGTTTAACCTTCCATGTTAGCCCAGCTTGCGGTCCATTCAAGTGTACTGAATTAGGAAAAAATAAAGTTAAGTGGTTTCCTGCCTAGAAATCTTGTGTTCTCTCAAATGGGGAGTATTTACCCGTGAAACACACACTCTCTGTGTTGGTGGAACTTTGAGGGGTGAACAGCAGCAGACCAGAGGCCTCGGATGGACCTGGGACAAAGGGAAGTGGAGGCCGGCAGCAGCAGAGGGGGAAATTTCCCTCTCCAAATACTTTAGAGGGAAGTGACTCCTGAAAGAGGGGGGTAAAGGACTAGATCCTGCTGTTACCTGATGGGGGGGAATGTCTGTTGACAGTTGTCTATACATATTTACCTGTCTGTCTACCCCACTAGACTGTCAGCCCTCTGAGGGCAGGGACAGATCTCATTCACCTCTGAATCATCAGTATGCCCAGCCTGGCACATAGCAGGTAGTCACCCCTATTTGTTGGATTAAAAACAAAAAGAAGGAAGGAAGAAAAGGGGGGAGAGAGGGAAGGAAGGAAGAAATACACCTGATTCTTCCTTTGGTGATGAGGTCATATGACGGAACCAACCAAGGCAGGGCAACCCCTGGGCAGACTATTACACAAGTCCACCTTAGACTTCATCAAGGCCCCACCCTAAATGCCCAAGGCACAGGAAGGCACTGCCATTTTAGCAGGAGAAACTGGGACACAGTGTAAATATTAACAGAAGAACTGTTAAACACATTAGATATAATTTCTTTGGAATCCTTTCCAGTTCTAAAATTCTAGTAATAATAAAAAAAAATCCTTGGTTAGAACCCATTTCCAAGTTCTAGATTGAATTCCTTATATTCACAACTGAATGTTTGGGGAATTCATAAAAGGAGAAATGGAAAACTTCATGTGTTCCTACGGTCTGTTCCCTGTGTCTCATCATCCCCTCTGATCATCACCCCCCTCCACTTCCACCTCCACCACTTCCCTCCCCTCCATCATTCTTTTTCTGCCTCCTATATGCCCTTCAAGGTTCATCTTAGCCATAGTCTCCTTCAAGAAGCCTCTGCCTTCCTTCCCAGTTAGCACTCTAGACCAATCTAAGACGACCCTCCTTTGTATTCTCAAAGCACAGCACAGACATATCTGTATTGAAGTATTTTTCTTTCTGGACTGGAATTGTTGGTTTAGTTGTCTTTCTTTTGCCACATAAGTTGTACAGTTCGTCGAGGTCACCTCTTTATTTCCAGTGCCTACCCTAAAACATGCCTGGCATATGACAGATCCACAGAAAATATTCGATGAAACGATGAATACATGAATCTTCTAAATTATTCGAAAGCTAGACAGTGATAATTCTTTCTGATTTTGAAACTGCGGAGACTACTTTCGGGAGATGGTGTTTATCAGCAAATATTGTGACGCTGACTTTTCCAACGTCAAGTTCAGTGTTAATTACCAGGCCAGAGGCCAATTGCTGGGCGAGGACTAATTGAACTTCAGATAGCAACACTACCTAAATCTCACCACTAGATGGCAGCCGCGCCCAAGGAGCAGGCGGCTCCTGCCCTCTGACCACACCCCGCCCCCCGGCCGTCCAGGTCCAGGTCCTGCTCCTTCCGGGGGTCTCAGACCCCCACAGAAGGAGGGCAGGTCCTGGCAGGTATTGATGGCCCTGGGAACCACACCCCAAAAAGATGTTCTTCCCTGCCCTGCTTCACTCCCACTTGTTCTCGTAAATGCCACCAATCACTTCCTCCTCCGTGTCCCCGGCTCCCCTACCCCCAGCCCCAATCAGGAAATTCCCAATGCCTCCAGGGCGTTCCGATTCCCCACGCAGGACCCGACCCGGCTGCCGTCTCCACACTGTCTGCTCAATTAACACGTACTGAGAAAGAAAGGGGCAGTATCTCCTTGAGTGTCCCCCAAGGAAATACGGCATCTCGAGAACTGTCACGTAGGAGAAATAGAAGCAGTTGAGGGAGAAGACCGACAGATAGACAAGGAACAAGAGCGTCTCAAGAGACAAGAAGAGAAAAGCAAAGATGCAGGTGCTTTAGGAAATGGCCTCGTGGCTTAGAGAGGGGGATGCTTGACCAGCCAGAGAGATTGGTTAGGGAGACGCTTGACTTAACCGAATTTCTCAAGAAGACCAAGGGGTCAGACCGGGAGAGATTTAGGGCCAGAGTCCTATTTTCTTGGCCAGGGCACCCCCGATGGGAAAGGAAGGAAGGCAGAGGTTAACATAGGGGACGGGGGAGCAGGTGGAAGGTGGTGGCCTCTCCCTGGGGCTCCCTGATCTAAGCAATTGCTTGGCATGATTTCCCCAGGCCCTGGAAAGCTAAAAGGCTTCTCCCGTCTTGGTGGCCGGTCCCAGCAGTACAACTGAGAAGCATACACAAAATGCAGCCCTGCCTGTGTCGCGGGTCTACTCTGAGGACCCAACAGCACGAGGCAAAAGGCCTCTGTACATTGTAAGATGGCTTGTGGGTGTTCACTTGGCCATTTATTCCACATTGCCTGGCACCTCTTTGCCAAGGCCCTGTCCTAGGATCACCGGCTGCAGCAGAAGTCAAGACCCAGCCCTTGCAGAAAAGAGGAAAATGTTAAATGACACCATTTAAGATCTGCACTTTAGCGCAGTTTCCGATTTCCATTTCTCTTACAGGAAGTCTTCAGTTGTCTGAAGCAGCCAGCCAGGTCCGGAATGTGGGTTCTCCAACTCACACGACCTGGAATCTTCAGTAACTAAATGGTGTGAACAGAGGCGGGAGTGACTGCTATGGATGAGAGGGAGCTTGGGAGTCACAGCGCATAGGGCCGGCACTTGTGAGGACCCTGCTTTAGGAGACCTGACCATAAAAAGACGTTTCTGAGACAATCAGGGAAATGTGAGTGAATGGTATTAACATTAAGGAACGTTTACATTTCAAGTGAGATTATGATGGCATTGTGGTTATTGTTTTAAATAAGAGGAAGAAAGGAAGGAAGAAGGTCCTTATCTGTTACAGAGATACACATCTCCAGTGGCAAGGATTCACTAAAGAAGAGATGTCTGAGATTTCCTTTAAAATACTTCTTAAGAAAGAAGGGTGACAAGTGAAAAAAAAGAAAAGAGCATTGGTCACCCCATCGAACCAGGGGTGATAGTTGGTCACCCCGTGCACCATGGGTGTGTGGACCACTAGGCTAGCCGGGTGAGGGGGGCAGAGCTAAGCCAGAGCAGCTGTGAGCTACAGGATGGGGAAGGGGGGTGCCGCCAGCCATCCCCCAGGCAGGGCCTGTGCCTGCTTTCTGCCCCCCTCGATACCACAACTGCAGCAGCAGCCCTGCCCCCTGGGGACACTTGGTGTCGATTGTCCAGGGTCCAAGCTGGCTTCTCAAGCCCCCTCCTCTATCCTGCTAGGGAGGGGCCTGCAGACAGCACAGCTTCTACCTGGACACTTTCTCCTGGACCCAGATCCCCCCTAATTTGCATAGGTACATATATACACTTATATCATATGCATACATACACTATATATAATATATACATTATATCTAATACATATGTAATATATTAATCATATATCATGTATTATATGATTATATAATGTGTGAATATATATCATACAGAATATATCAATATGTACGTATATTCATTAAGCACTTGCTATGTGCATTTTCTTATACAATTCTTACAAAAACTCTCTAAGGTAGCAATGATCACATCCACTTAAATGAAAAAATTAAGGCTCAGGGAAGTTAAGTAATTAGTGCAAAGCCAAATATAAGAATAATAATATAGCTCACATCCCTAACTGATAGGAGTATGTGGGGGAATACGTGAATTACTGTACATTTATAAAGTACTTTAGACTGGTGCCCGACATGGAGGAATGCTAAATACGGATGTGTCTTTCTGATGGCTGTTACTACACTGCCTGCCACGCCCTGCAGTGGGTTGGGGGAAAGCACAGAAACCTGAACTGAGGGAAGAATAAATGATCTGATTATCTGCACTGCAAAATAATTCACCCCCGGGTTTCTTCACAAGCCAGCCCATTGAGTTTGACAAACCGATCTGAGTATGAAGGCAGAGCAAGCAACATCCTCAGAAGCCTTCAAGTCCAGTTCTCCTGGACACTCATCCCCTGAGCAGAGAAGGCTTCGCTTCCACAGGAAGCCAGAGGAAAAGCCCCCTCAGCTCGACCCCCTCCAGCAGCTCGGTAGATGGCTGGCCCTCGGGGCCCTCTGCTTCTCTAGCCCTTTACCACCCATCAACCCCTGCAGAGCCTTCCCAGGCTGGAAACGTCATGTTCATTTCACAAGCTACCAGGGATGGAAGATTCCCACTCCTGTCTTGGTCTTCGCTTCCTGGGGTCACTCCTGGGAGAGCCTCCCCTACAGGACACATAGCCTCCCCTACAGGCCCCCCATGTACCATTACCATAGCAGGGAACCCCCTTCACCCCGGAGCCCCCAACCAGCCAGAAGCAAGGCTTCTCATCCTTGAGTCGGTGTTAAGAGTGGAGGGTCAGCCTGGCTTTCAGGATTTCAGGCAATCTTGTTGGCTTCAGGGTACAGACCCAATCTTGCGACTGGGCAATTCAACACCTCACACCCAGCTTCCAAAGCACAGTGTGATGACGGTTAGTAGAGACGGAAACCCCACCCACCACTGCAGTGATGCTTCTCACTCGTTTCTTATCACCATGATGAGTAACATGAAAAATACAGGGGCACAGTCAGGAAAACCGGGAGAAGCAAGGATGAACGTGCTACTTTGCCCCCCGTTCAGAGATGTCTGGGCCTGGGGTGGGGTAGGACCCTATGTGCTCATCTGACCTTTGTCTGTGGGTTCCTGGTATTTTGTCACACAAGGTGTCCACCCCTAGGGCTTGGGAATTCCCCAGAGGTATCCCTGCCATCTTGGAACCGCGGATGTTAAGTAAGTCTACACATGCTTTCTCCAACATCCAGAACAAACAAGGCTCCCAGGTTTCACTGCCAAGGCCTGCACTGGACAGAGCTAGTGTAGACTCTGGGTAACCCACTCTTTGGCCTGTCACCACCGCCGTCACCATCACACGCTCCAGCATCCCCAGAACTCCAGGTCTCCTGATTTCTGAGCCTGGGTCAGGAGAAGCAGCCCTGGCCCAGACACCAGCCTCATGCACATCTCCCCGAAACTTGAAGACAGACTGCAGAGAAACTTCATTAATTTTTCACAAGATTCATCTAATAGAGGCTGAGCAGAGCTGAGCTAAAGCCCTATCACAAGTACCTCTGCCCGCGGCCCGCCAAGGGTTAACCCATTAGCCCACATCCTGTGAGCTCATCATCCCCGCTGGAGCCTGTTCTCAGCGGGGATTCGCTGCACAGCGGCTCCTGGATGGGGCCAGGGAGGCTTCCTCAGGCTGCCATGAGAACTTGAGCAGAAGCTCATCGCCGGCTTCCTCCTGGTGCAAGCTGTGTGTGAGCCCCAGGTCCCCCATCTTCCCCAGGGACGTCGAGGACAGTAAGTAAGGAGGGGATCTGTCCCTCTGCCCTTCCTTCCATTTCCCCAGAGGAACGAGCTGGTTTTAACTTTGCTTTAGAGTGTGTGTTGGGTCTGTGAACTGGAGTTAGGAGGCAGCTGTGCACGGCTGGCAAAGCGGAGGGGGCTGTGCCCTGGGAGGGCAGGGGGTGAGCCAGCTGCCAGCAGGCTGGAGGGGCTGCCCTGTGAGAACTGTGGCAGGGAGGAGAGGCTGTCCCGGCTCTGCACCTGGAGGAGGGGAAGCTGTGTGCAGGTGGCTGCTTCCACCCCGCCGGACAGCATTTGGGCTTCACCCTTCACAGCCATTGGCGGAAAGGGCTGGGCAGGAACCACCCTCCCAAACCTCGACAGAGGCAGGAACAAAAAAGCCAGACGTCGAGGTGCAAGGCCACCCTCAGATCCTGGAGTGCATGGGCGGGACCTCACACCCAGACCGTCCTCCTGGGCATCCCACATCAGACCTCAGCATCTGTGGGTCCATCCCTCCCAGCTGCAGGTGTGGCAGGCAACCAGGGCAGGTGTCAGGAAAACAAGTCGCAACATGCGGGCTGGGGCAGGCTCCATGTCAGAAAGAGGAAACGAGGCTGGCATATATAAACATGGACAAAACAGGTAGGGCAGACGTGTGCCACGGGGACCATACCCCCAGGTAAAAGCAGACATTATCACCTGGCTACCTTTTCCACTTTGTAACCGGGCAGGGCCTGGGCGCCGGCTGCGTGATGTGAAGAGCGAGGTGAGTGGCACTGTCTAGGTGGAGTGTGACCTTTGGAGAACTTCCCTTCCTAGACGCACTGTGGGCAGGTGACAGACAGGTGCCCTGGTGACAGCAGCAGAAGATTCAGAAACACTCTGGCCTCTGCTTTAACAGCTCAGGCACTAGGCACCACTCACCTTATCAGAGGGATGGGGTCACCAACCGAATGTCTTGCTGCGGGGAGGGCAGCCACTCGCAGTGACAGCTGGGTGAGGCATTGTGGGGACTCCAGTGGGGAGAGAGCAAAACCCTCCACATCTCAGGAATTCCAAATACAAACCCACGCTTGGGGTCTTCCTCAGGAACTGTGTTATTTCTATCACTTGTGTTTCGCAACCTGCCCCCGTTCTCCCACCAGACGACCCTTCCCTCTGGGCCCACCTCCTGGCTGTGAGACATGTGCCCGCTCTCCCCTGCTTTCGGTCCTTGCAATTCCCAGAATAGTCCAGCTCCTATCAGGGAGGAGAAGGTTAGGAAGGGACAGATAACTCCAGACCCAAGCACAGTGGGGCCTCTTATGATATCAGGGTTGCCAGATACATTACAAGGATGCCAGTTACCTTTGAATTTCTCATAAACAACAAATACATTTTGGTATAAGGATGTCCTGGGCAATATTTGGAACAGTCTTATAAGAAAAACCATTTGTTGCTTATCTGAAATGCAAACTTAACTGGGCATCTTGTCATTTTATTGGCTAAATCTGGCAACCTATTAATATAGTAGTGAAGGGGAAGGGCAGGTTCCATCCTTGAGCAAGCAGAGTGCAGTATAAAGACCAGGATTTGGGGTCAGGCAGCTCTGAGCCTCAATTTCCTCATCTGTAAAACGGGAATGATAATAAGAGTACCATCGTAGCAGAGCTATTAGAAGAGATGCTCCAGGTGAAGAAGGCAGGTGTGAAGGCATTTTGTGCCCCACTGGGATGATGGCGGTAGTGGCTTTGTGGCCTATGTCACAGGCCTCTTGCTGCTCTGCTGGCTGCAGCTCAGGGCCCCCGGCTTCAGCCCCCATGTCCTCAGCAGCTCCACCCATCAGGGCCGGCCTAACCCCTCACCCAAAGCAGCCACCCCTGCAATTCTGTGCATGGCCAGTGCTCCCATTTCAAATATGCTCTCCATTCACTGTTCCTCCAGTTTAAAAAAAAAACAAAAAAAACCCAAAACCTCAAAACCGTCCCAAAGGGGAGCAGGATAGACTCGAACCCAGGCTCTGGAGCCAAACAGGCTCCAAAACTCCCCTTTCTAACCTGGTTCACTACTCATCTGCTGAGTAACTTTGGGCAAGTCATTTAAGCTCTCTGATCCTGTTTCCTCACCTGCAAAATGAGGTAATAACTGTCCCATCCTCAGTGACTTGTCAGGAGGGTTAAAGGACACAATGCAGATAAAGCACTCAGCCTGGTTCCCAGCCCATAAGAAGAGCCCGAGAAATGACAGTTATTGTTACTGTACGAAAAGCGTCGACGCTCCCCTAACACACTGTGTGCTGCTTCTCCTTTGGAGAAGCTGCTTGGGGGACCATGAAGACTTCAGGAAGGCCAGCCAGTGGAGGGCAACCAGACTTGGTGAGGTGTCTATCCATCAGAGAGCACGGAGGGAGGGGAAGGGGTTGGGGAACAGGTCAGAGGGTGTCCTCACAGCTGCCTCTCCTGCCCCCTCATTAGCCAGTCCCATCTGACCACCCCGGCTCTAAGAACACAGGGCATACTTGACAGTTGTATGGAGAGGAACAGCAATGGCGACCTGACGCTGCCGTGCCGAACCTTCCTGCCGCAGCTCCCCTATTTGATGAATCATTTCACAAATGTCTGGCAAGTCCTAAGCCCCAGCCAGGCGCTGAGCTACCTGCTGGAGCGCATAGAAAGCTGAGGAAGCCCCAGGCCCGGCCCTGCAACTGCTGCCCCATTTAAGTGGTGCATTTCAGACACTCGAGACTCTACCGGAGGGAAAAGTGTTTGCTCCCTATTCTCCTGGACACTCACTGTTGATTGCCAGCTTTCATGGTCCACACACCCCACCCAACCAGCTGTTGGCGGATGAATATATGAGTACGTGAGAAACAGCCGGAAAGTTCCTGCTGTTCTCTCCCCTCTCATCTGAGACATCACTTTACCTTGTTTGTCAGAGACACCACTGAGCGGGCAAATGGGGACGCCTGGAGCTCCTCTTTGGAGAGGGACGTCGTCTTCTTAGTTGTGTCTGCAGCTCCGCATCTAGCAGAGGGCAGACACGGGGGCTGCTCAGACCGTGTTTGCTGCAGTGTTGGGGAGAGCTGTGAGCCGAGTGCTGTGTAGCAACCTGTGGGACACAAGGTCAAAGGGCAAACACTCAGTGGATATCTGCAGACAGGGTTTTCGAATACCTGGCCAATTACAAACACACGACAGATAAGGAGACCAGCTCTAACAAGATCAAGAGACGGTCCCTTCTGTACATACTTGTTTGGCCAACCGAACCCAGTCTTTGCTCTGCCCTGGGCCTCCTGGCTCCCTGAAAGTCTGTTTTCCTTCAAGGGATGGCATCTTTCCAGAGACAAGGTGAAAATGGTGAAATTCTTGTTCTCTCTCTCTCCTCTCCCTCTCTGTCTCCCTCCATCTCCATCTCCATCTCTCACATCCATCCCCATCTTCATCTCCACCTGCATGCTCATCTCCATCTCCATCTCCACCTCCATCTCATCTTCATCTCCACCTCCATCTTCATCTCCACCGCCACTTCCATCTTCATCTCCACCTCCAACTTCATCTCCCTCTCTACCTCTCATCTTCACCTCCACCTCAATCTCTCATATCCATCTCCATCTCCACCTCCATCTCCACGTCTTCCTCCATCTCCATCTTCTGTCCCCAAATCCCAATTTCTCAAAGAAGCACCTTCTCTTTCTTTCAGGATCTCCTCTTCCTCAGAATCAGCACATGGTGTTTCCCATAAGGGCCAGGTGACTCTCTCACCTCACAGATTTCCCTTTAACATCTCTGCCCTATTCTGGGGTCATTCTGCCCCTGCCCATGCCCCTACTTTCCTTTTCCGGGGTAATGTGTTTCCTGCCCTCACCTCTACCCTGGATCCCCAAGTTCCATCATATGACTTCAACCATTATCAACATTCTGCTATTCTTGGTTTAACTATACTTTCACCTGCTCTCCAGCCTGACCCCCTTTATTATTATTATTACGATTTTTTTACAGTTTTTTTTTTGCAGGGTATAATTTACACACATCACAATGCACAAATCTTAGTGTACTATATTGAAAAATGGGTCCCTCATGTAACCCACACCGATATCAAGAGATAGAACATTTCCATTGACCCCAGAAGGTCCCAGTTAGCTCCTCCCCACCCCTACAACCACTGTTTTGAGATGTGTCACCTTAGCTTAGTTCCTAGGAGGTTCTAGAATGTCATATAAATGGAAACATACACTATATGTACTCATTTATATCTGACTTCCTTCACCCATCATGTCCATGAGACTCATCCATGCTGTGTATCAGAAGTCTGTTCCTTTTTATTGTTTAGTAGCATTCCATTGTGTGAATATACAAGATGTGTTCACCTTTTCTCCTGTTCATGGACATTGGGTTGTTTTGCGGTTTGGGCTATTATGAACAAAGCTGCTATGAATATTCTTAAACAAGTCTTTGGTGGACATAGGTTTTCATTTATCTTGGACAAAGAAATATCTAGGAGTGGAATTGCTGGTTCAAAGGGAAGGCGTATGTTTCACTTTGTAAGAAAAGCGGCTGTACCATATTATGTTCCTACCAGCAGTACACACGAGCTCCAGTTGTTCCCCACTCTCACCAACATTTGTATTGTGAGATGTTTAAATTTTAGCCATTCTAGTGAGCGTGTGGCTGTATCTCCTTGTGGTTTTAGTTTGTATTTCCTGTCGAATGTCAATCTCAAGCCCTTTTGCTTGGGTTTCTTCTTCATCTATTTGTCTTCCTTTGTAAAGGGTCCGTCCAAATCATTTGCCCATTTTAAAAATTGGGCTGTTTGTGTTACTAATCACATGTATTTCAGATGCAAATCTTTCGACAAATATGTATTTTGCTAAAATTTTCTCCCAGTCCATAGCTTGCCTATTCATTTTCTTCCCAGTAGCTTTTAATGAGGCAGGAGTTTTAAATTATGATGAAATCTAATTTATTGATTTTCTTTTTCTTTCTCGGTTATTGCCTTCTCTGTCCTAAGAAATTTTGCCAACCTCCAGGTCACAAAGATATTCTCCTATATTTTGTCCTAAAACTTTACGGTTTTAGCTTTTATATTCGGGTTATGTCCAAGATCCATCTCGAATTCATTTTTTGTTGATGGTATGAGGTGAAGACAAGTTTCATTTTTTTCCATATAAATATTCAGTTATTCCAGCACCATCTGTTGAAATGACTTTCTTTTCCCCATGCAACTGTTTTGGTGTATTTGTCAAAAAGCAGTTGTCCTCAGTTACTGTTTGGCCTGTGGGGCTGGTTACTAGGGAAGGCGTTCTGACTTCCTGAAAGTCTTACTTACAGATTGTAGTCTGGCTCCCTGTGCCAGTTATTGTAGATAATGGGGTGGCTTCCTGGGCTGGTTGCCGCAGGTTGTGGGTCAGAGTTCTGTTCTTATACATGTCTGGTCACCGTCCATCTGTATATTCAGTGTCTCATTTATTACAAACGTTTGCAAACATACGTAAATGTAGAGATCATAATATAATGAACTTCCAGGTATCCGTCACCGGGATTTCATAACCTTTAACATTTTGTCATATTTGAGCTGGAGTTTGATGCTTCCATGTGAATCACGGCATCATGACAATTCGTGTCTGTACGTGGTTTCAAGATGTATCTCCATATCTATAAAGACGCTTCCTTCTGTGTCCGCAATATCGTCATAATACAAACTTTACATCCTCAGCGTCGTCTAATATCCAATCCAGATTCAAACTTCCCTAAAATTATCTCGAAATGTACAATTGGTTTCTTCTAGTCAGAATCCAAATAATGAACATATTGCATTTAGTTATATTTTTAAATTTCCTTCAGCGGTCATATCACGGTATACAGCTCAAATGGTACACACCCATGTAATTGGCTGTAGCCAGATCGAGAGTCAGAGCACGATGGCACCCCAAAAGTCTCCATCACGTCCCCCTTCCAGCCACCATCCCCACTGAAGGTAACCACTGTCCTAACCTCTAATGGCATAGATGGTCTTATATGTTTTTGAACTTTCTGTAAATGGAAGAGGTGTCTGGCCTCTCTTGCTCAGCGTCAATGTTTGGGGTCCTGCATGGACAGGCGTGCGGTTCATTCTTTACTCCTCATGCTGTGTAGCCCCAGACCAGTGCCCCCTCACCACACCAGCCCGTGGCCTGTCTGTCGCTAGTTCTGTGCTACAAATACGTCTCTACCCACTACCTCTGCTTCCTGACACCCCAGACGCGGCCTCCAGAGCGGGGGAGAAGGATCCAATCTCCCTTCTCAAGTTGCTGCCCTGGGGGCTGAGCCGACAGGCAAATCTGCGTTTAGTCCAGGAGGCCCGAGCCTCGGGCCTTCCGCTGGCTCTTCTCAGCTCAGCCCCTCGGGCCCTCGGTCCTCGGCCACCTCTGAGGTGTGGGGACATTAACCGACAGTCAGTGTGTTCCTGTTTTAGGGTTTCCATAACAAAGTACCACAAACGTAGACACTGAAAACAATGGAAGTTTGTTCGGTCACAAGGGAAAAAATCAAGGTGTCCTCTGAGTTGCTCCTTCCAGAGGCTCTGAGGAGAGTCCGTCCCATCCTCTCTCCCGCCGTGCGCCCTTGTCCTGTAGGGGCATCACTTCACCGACGGCCTCCATCTTCACGTGGCCTCCCCTCTGTGTGTCACATTTCCTCTCCTTTCTCTACAAGGACGCAGGTTCTTGGACTTGTCTGTTTGAGGATGAGCTCGCCTGGAGATCCTTCCCTTAATTACAGCTGCGAAGACTCTTATTCCAAAGAAGGTTACTTTCTGAGGGTCTGAGTGGACAAGTCCACCCACTGCGGGAAGTGAGGGATCCTCTGAGACAGACAAACCAAACCCGCAGGAACTGAGGACCTGGAAGTGTGCTTCCTCTCACTGAACCAGCTCCCCAGGGGTTACGTGCTCCCCACCCCACAGGACTGCAGCATCAGGCCCAAGCCCTTTGAGCACCTGCTGAGTGCCGGTGGAGGGGGGCTGCTGGGTAGAGGAGGTGTATAAACCAGCAGAGGCCCTGAGGCAGTCTGAAAACTAGGAGCAGAGTTTCTCCACCAGATTGATCCTGCCCCCAGGAGACACCTGGCAAGGTCTAGAGACATTTTTGACTATCATGACTGGAGGGGTTTGCTACTGGCATCTAGTGGGTAGAGGCCAGGGATATTACTAAATATCCCACAATGCTCAGAACAGCCCCTGCAGCAAAAAATTATTGGCTACCAAACGTCAGTAGTGCCACTGTTGAGAAACCCTGGTATCAGAAAAAGATATCGGACCTTTTAGGACTTCAGTAAAATGTTAAAAAACTCGTACTGCCCCTGAGATGGTGATTTTCAGGAAACCTGGGTTCTCAGAATTTGAGTTTGATTCACCAACCTATGGACCTATACAAAATAGTTTCAGAAGTCCCTCAGCCTAACTTCTTTATTGTACAGATGAGAAAACAGGGACCGAGAAAGAAAATAACTATTGCAATAATAATAGCAACCAGGGTCATGTCTTAAACTCCTGTAACATATCACACAATGAAGTGGGGTCTTGTGAGACCTGACAGTCGCCGCTGCCCTATAAGGCAGACATGCCGTTATCCTTATTCTATATATGTGACCAGTGAGTCTCCGGTGGGTTCAGACAGCGGTCCCTCTTCTGTCAGAGACCTGGATCTTTCTGTCACACCAGACCCTGCAAGTAAGCTCAGTGACGTGCTGCAACCGTGAAGGAACCCAGCATGGCGTTCACCCCACAGCCAACCCCGCCTGCCCCTTGTGTTTAGAGTTGCTGCCACCTCCTGCCTGGTAGGGGCGGGGGTGGGGGGAGAAGGCACAGAGCTCAGCCTTGTTCAAGGGAGGAGAAGTGCTCTCCTCCAGTCACTGCCCGGAAGATGAACCCCCCGACGATTCACTGTCCCAAGGACCCGCCCTCTTCCTAAGTAAGGCCACTAAATGAAAGGTTCCCATTCTTTGGGATTTTGTGAGGTATTACAATTTACATAGATAGATAGATAGATGATAGATAGATGATAGATAGATAAATAGATGATAGATAGATAGATAGATAGATGATGGATAGGTGACAGATAAAGTAGATAGACATCTACACAGGATGACTGACTTCTGATCTTGGCCAGTACAGATACCAACAAAACCAATGATCATCTTCCCTCACAGCCGTTTCATGAAATGAATATTCCAATGCCAAAATAAAAGAAGGAAGACATTATCTCAGAGTAAAAACAGTTCTTTAAATAAATAAATGTACCATTATGAAAAACTTATCAGTGTTCTCTCTCCATTGTAGAGTGATTCCCTATACAACTCCTTGCCTCTGTCAGTCCTTACTCAGTGAGAGGTTACTCTACTGCAGGATGCAGCCCTAAAGTGAAAAACTCAGGCCTTGTCATAGTGGAAGGACCCTCAGGGATCATTCTGACCAGCTCGGTCTAGTACAATGAGCTTTGAGTCCAAAAACCTTGGCCTGGATCCCAACACAGCCACCTATGAAGTTGGGGGGAGGCTTGGGCCACGATCCTAAATCTCACTGGGCCTCAGCCTCTGCCCTCCTAAGAGGGGAATAAATGAGCGACCTCCTGGCAGGGCCAAAGAGCATGCGCTACGTGCGGCCAGCAAGGCGCAGTTGGCCGCAGCTCTCACTCAGCATCCAGGAAGCCGTCCTCCCTGCATCTGCCGCGGCTGCCTCGCACCCCAGTGGCAGCTCTCCCGGGAGCTGGTCCTTCCCCACCCAGCCCGGTGATCCTCGGGCACAACTGAGACTCGTGCCTTCCCATTAATATTCCTCCAACACAACACCCCGAACATCTGAAGGCAGCAGGCGCTTCTGCCCTGGGATTTGCTGCCAAGTGGGGAAAGGGCCACCTGGAGAGACCGTCCTACCAAAGACGTCAAAACCCCACAGGAGAAACCAGGTTGCAGTAACCAACGCCAGCTCCCCGGCTAGGATTTCACCACACGCCTCGAAAGCCCTGCTCTCCCCACCGAGCCCGCAGGAGAAAAGGAGAGATCACTTTAAAAGTGTTGACGTCACTTACGCAAATACTCCTCGGGACCCACAGGGCAGCAGCGGGACACCTGTGAGCCCGTACTTATAAAAGCCCGTCGTCGTATTTTCCAAAGTCTTCGGAAGCAGAGATCCTAATATCCTCTCTCTAGAGGAGCACACACGAATGTAAATATCCACATTCTGAAGGCGTGGCGATTCTACAATTCCTATTCCCCCTGGGACGCAGGGAAGGGGTCTTGTTCGGCAAAGTGGGAGCGCTGGCCCAGTGGTCCAGGCCTGAGCTGCTGTGAGGGGTGAGTTGAGGAAGTTACTTGGAACTGAGCATTGCAGGAAGTGTGGAAGGAGAGTGTGCTCACTACAGGACCCTTCCACATTTAGAGGCGTCTTGATAGAGGGGAAGCAGCAGGTTCGAGTGCTGGGCTTGGGAGCCACCAGCTTCACACACCATCTCCTTTATCCTGATACCCTGGTTTCCGAATGCAACCCCTCCCACCTCTCACCCCGTCTGGAGCCCACTGTGACTGGGATTGAGTAGCCCACCTTCCCAGGAAACTCGCTGCTGTGGAAAGAAATCCCTCCCGTCCCGCTCCCAAAGAGGGATAGTAGTAAATGCTGTTTGAGTGGGGCCTGAGCTGGCCAGACCGCAAAGAAGAGGAAGAACCTGGGGCCCCGGGAGGAGGGACTGGAGGGGAAGCCAAGGACCAAGGCCGTAACTCACTCAAGACCGCACAGCAAGAAAGCGGCTGGGTCTGAAAATAAGATGCCACTTCATAAACTGTAGCTTTTGCCTGTTTTCTTAAAGGCCACCACTGTTCCCTACTTTAAACAATAAGAGCGGTTGATCGGAGTGATATAATATTTATCTCTCACAAGGAAAAAGAATACCACCTTGAGTGGCTTCTTATTTATGTGGATCTCATCTGCTTTTCTTTTAGCTTCAGCACAAAAACCCTGCACTGCCCTCCACTAAGAGCCAGGCTGGAGACAGATGCTGAGAACAGGAAGGCTGTGCGAGGATTCCTCTGGCCTCGTCCTTGCTTCTAACCGGTGCTGGTACCAGGTGCCCGGTCCTGGGAGCCGTGACCATGGAGGCTCTCCCCAAGGACCTGGAGGTCAACGAGAAGTCTCCAGAATCCAAGGACCTGCTGCCCAGCCAGACCGCCAGCTCCCTGTGCATCAGCTCCAGAAGTGAGTCTGTCTGGACCCCCACCCCCCGGAGTAACTGGGAGATCTACCGCAAGCCCATCGTCATCATGTCCGTGGGCGGTGCAGTCCTCCTGTTCGGTGTGGTCATCACCTGCTTGGCCTACACCCTGAACCTGGGTGACAAGAGCCTCCAGGTCCTTAAGATGACAGGGCCCGCCTTCCTGTCTCTGGGACTCATGATGCTGGTGTGCGGGCTGGTGTGGGTGCCCATCATCAGAAAGAAACAGAAGCAGAGACAGAAGTCAGTTTTCTTCCAGAGCCTCAAGTCCTTCTTCCTGAATCGCTGATGATGGTCTCGCCCTCTGTCCTCCCCATCACCCTGCCACCTCGACCAGGAGAAGACGTGATGACCAACATCCAACATCCCCAGCCCCTTGAGAGGTGGAGTCTTCCGTAAAACTGATGCAGGCAAACCCTCTCCTGGGCCCCGTGGAAAAGAGCGAGCTCGGGGCTGCGCCCTCCGTGCAGCTGGGAGGTACCGCGGGATGATCTCATTTAGTCTCTCTGTTATCACTGATGTTCCCTCAGATCCTGGCCGCGGCCATCGCCTTTCATGGCTCTCATCCCAGCCTGTGCATCCAGGTGTCACTCATCTAACGCTCTCTGCCAAGTGCTGTGCATGTTGGGAAATTCCTTGAGGTGGGCCATGCCCCAAGAAGAACCTCCTGTTTACGTATCTGAGTGCCTGAACTGGATTCTGCATTTGCTTCCTTCTAGAACCCAAACTGACCAACGGAGGTCCTTCGCAGAGGGAAGGGAAGTTCTGACCATTGGGTCTGCCCACCCCAGATCTCTCTGTGGGCAAGATGCTGGCTTGCATTTCAAGAGATCGGACAAGTCACAAGTATCAAACATTCCAAAGACTGAGCAGTGAAAGGTGGCCGGGGAAGGACTTTCCAGGAAGGCACATTTCCCCTAGAAATGGCCCTGGGAGTCAGCCAGTGAAGAAATTTAACCGTTAGTTGTATAGTTGTATAGAATTTATACCAGAGGCAGTGGGGTGCGCTAGCAGGTGTCACAGACTCCCCTGACCTTCTAACTCCTTCTCCGTGACTACTCTTCCCTCTGAACTTGACACTTAGCCAAGGACAAGCGTGTGTTGCCCTAACTCCCTCTTTCCCCAACCCCATGACTCTAGAACAGCCAGGTGGAGAGGGCTGTAAGATTTTTCTCTCCTTCTCCCCCGTCAAGAATCAAAACCAAGAAGCTTGAACTCCACATCTGAGTGTCTGTAGGTTTCCAACGATGGAATTTTCTTTAGAAAATCCTAACTTCTGCTCTCCCTGCCCCCACTCACCAACATGCGTTTAAACCTTCAGTGAGGGCCCTGCTCTGGGCCAGGCCCCGGGGCGAGAGCAAGACAGATGGTCCCTGGGCTCATCTTCTTTATAAAGTGAGAGACAGCCAGAGCACCAGGCGGCCAGAACACCCCGGGATGAGTACTTTCTGGGGAAATGAGGATGGGGGCAGGAACGTGGAGGGGACATCTGCCCCAGCCCTGGGAGAGGACAGAGGGCGTGCTGGAGGCTGTGCCATCCACACAGAACCAAAGGGAAGAGGAGAGCTGGCGACGAGGGGAAAGGAAGGCACTCTAGGTGGGAATGGTGTGCGCAGAGCTGGGGTGGGAGGGGAGCGGGATACAGTTAGGAAACAGTGTAGCAAGCTCCCTAACCTCCCGAATGGTCACCTGAGCCCCTGTCTCGGCCTGCCTCCCCCTGCTTCCCCAAGTGCCTTAGTGCGGCTTCTCGGGGCTCATCGAGGGGCCTCCTGGGTCTGTGGGAGATTCCAGGGGTCCACCACGCAGAGAGCACCCGTATGGTTAAGTGCTCCCCAAATCTGGGGTTTCCTGCAGCATCCGGAGGCCCTTAGGTGACAGACCAGGAGGGTACCTGCAAGAAAGCCATGCTGCCCTAGGTCTGAGGCCCAGCGGAGAGCATCTGATAATGAGGGGAAGGTTTCCTCGGCCTTCTGCCCATGAGCCCATCCCATCACTATGTCACCATGACAACCTTGCA
>NW_020172141.1:154709-159963 GCF_003031525.2 Neophocaena asiaeorientalis asiaeorientalis | reverse complement strand
GCACCGCGATGAAGAGTGGCCCCTGCTTGCCACAACCTGAGAAAGCCCTCGCACAGAAATGAAGACCCAACACAGCAAAAATAAATTAATTAATTAATAAACCCCTACCCCCAACATCTTCTTTAAAAAAAAAAAGGGGGAGTCCTTTTAGGTCTGGACTAAGCTTCCACTCTCTTGGCTGGATTTCCTTCTCTCGGCCAAGGTTATTATCATTCTTTCTCTCCAAATCCGTCTCCTTCTTCCCCCCCTCCCCCCCCCCCCCCCACCCCACCGTCTCTCTTTCTCTCTCTCTCTCCTTCAGGCCTCCAGGTATCTCCATCCTTCATGGTGGTTCCATATGCAAAGTCAGAACCCCACCTTGTTCCCTCTGCATCATGGGAAACTCCAAGGAGGCAGGTACCCGTGACATGGGGACACCCCCCTGCCCCACCCACCTAAGGAGCCAGAGTTTGGGGAGCTTCACCTAGAATGACCGTGTCTCTCATTCAGACAGCGTGGCCAGGTCCTCTAGCCCACCTGTCCCCTGCACACAGGCAGTCAGGACCAATCATGGGGGACGTTGCAAGTACTGTGTCACTAATTGTGGTCCCAGTGCCTCAAGTGACCGGGCTTACAGAGGGTTTCCATTTCTCCGACGTGAACGCAGATTCCATATCAGCCCTAAAATGTCACTCTCACATTCCTTGATGCTTTCTTACATGGGAGCGAAGGGGGAGGACGCCCAGCTGGCTCACTGGGAATCCACACTTCCAGGGTGTCATTTTCTCTCCCCACAAGCTTATCGAGTAGGCGCAGCTGAGGGAGGAGGGCCCAGGCTGATGCTGTACCACACGTGTCCTGGCAGAGGGCAGCTTGGGGACAACATGACTGTAGAAAGTGTCCCAGGCCTGGACTCACCTTGGAGTCTCCAGCAATCTGGCCCACATTCCCTATTCCTCAACCTAGTGCTCAGCAAGAAAAATGAGGACAAATCCCCAAAGCATCATTCAGCCCCACTGGGATCCCTTATACGAATGCGGACCAAGGAACATGCCAGGGTCACACTGAGGGACTTTTGCCAAAGACCATCGCCACACAGAAGCCCTAGGAATGGCTGTGCCCAGATCAGATGCCATGTTTCTGGAAAACAGCATTGCCACCACGACTCCTCCCATGCCGTGGATGGGAGGTCAGGACCAGCATCGTGCGTTCGGCTACTGGATTGTATTATCCCACCCATGGCTGTTCTGTTTGGAAGGGTTCCATTTAATCTGAGTGCTAAAAGAATTGCTGGGATGTTGAATTGTATCCTGTCTGACAGTGTCTGCTGTGTTTTCATTCTGTTCCATCAGGAATTCCAGGCTCTACCACTGAGTCATTCCTCTAAAATGCCTCCCAGCCCCGGCCCCATCACCACGCACCCTTCCTCGAAACGTGCTGTCTGGGAGAAAGGGTTTCCCAGACATGTGTGGGTTGCATGCCTGGTCCCTTGGGTGCCTCACAGGAGCCGAAGGCCCCACTCTGAGATGCTGACCGGGCACACAGAGCAGGAGCTCCTGACTCTCTCCCTCCCTCCCTACAAGCTCAGCACTGGGAGATGGAAAAAGAACCTTCCTGGATGAATCAGTGGTCCAGGCTGAGGTAGGCAGGTACCCCAGGGTCAGCCTGCCAATGTGCCCAGGAACCCAAGAGAACAAGCCCAAGAAGGGATGGCAATCCAGCCCCCAGGACCTCCGTGGCCCGCCCCTTCCTTCTAAGCCCTTCTTCCTTCCCCTGGCCCAGCGTCTTCTGCTCCTCTAGGTCTGTAATCCCGACCCTCTCCGACTTGGCTCCCACGAGACTCCCCGTGTCCTTGACTTTCTGCTTGCTCTATCCTCAGAGAAAAAGAAAGCATCGCTCTGGATCTGGACAAGCCAGCTGCATTTCAGTCCTCCTCAGATTCCTGCAGCACTGCAGAGTCACCACGCCCCGCTCCCTCCTGTCCCCCACACCCATCACTTCGTCACCATCTCCAGCCCTTAGAGATCAGAGGTCCCCGGAAAACTAAAACTCAGAGCCCCAAATGTGTCTGATACTAAATGGTGCAAGGGAATCGCCTGGGTACGTGCCCGGTGAAGCTTCTGGGCAACACCAACCTGATGCCTTAGCTCACTCGATCCTTTCCAAAAGCCTGCTGGAGGCACTGTTGTTACCCTCCTCCCTGCTTTACAGATGAAATAAGTGAGACACGGGGACACTGAGCTAGGGCATCAAGCCACGATGAAAATCCAGGTGAGCTGGCTCCAGGGGCCACACACATGGCCCCCACCCAATTCACTCTTCGGAGGTGCTGAGGGGCAGCAGAAGGCACCAGGGTCGCCGTGCTGGGCTCCGGGCTGCAAGGCGGGGACAGCAGGAGGGGAGCTTGGGTCAGTAGACAGGCCAGGGGTGGGAGCACAAAACAAGTACGGACCCAGAATGCCAGTGGGGAAAGCGGCCAGGAGCCAGGAAGGCAGGCAGGAAAGAAGCCGGCATTCTGAGCCCCTCCTAGGTGCCTGGCCTTCGCATAGTGAGCGTTCAGAGGCAGGAGTGGGGTCTCGCCCGGCACAGGGTAGCTTTGTCGGAGCAGGTGGCCTTGGTAGAGTGAGCCTTCAGCCCACAGGCCAGGCTCCTCTGCCGACCAGCAGGAGGATATGGAACCAGCTGCCACTGGACTGAACTGACCTTGAGAATGAAGCCTAGCCAAGGATAGCAAGGCAGAAAGTCAGAAGACCCTGCAACACTGATGACAACCGGGGAGCTACCGGACTGCCCCGCACCATCTCTTACAGGACATACAAATAACATCTTACTAAGTCACTACTTTTTAGGTCCGCTACTTGCAGCCAAATAAAGTTCTTATCTACACAAGTGACAAGTCTGGGGAAAGAGTTCTTTTCTTCTTCTAAGCTCGAACACTATTTGATGAGATCAGAACTGACACATTTAGAACAAAGACCACATCAGTGCAGTGTATCTGTCCTCCAGATCCTTCCGAAGATTCTCTACGTCTCTAAGGAGAGAGAGAAGGGAGGGGTAAAGCAAGAGCGGGATGTCCACGGTGATGCCAGACAGGGACCGCCCTCAGACTGGGCATCGGGGGAGTGGGCGGGGAAAGAGGGGGGGGCATACAGGGCACCCGGCTTCCGAAGATTCTCTACGTCTCTAAGGAGAGAGAGAAGGGAGGGGTAAAGCAAGAGCGGGATGTCCACGGTGATGCCAGACAGGGACCGCCCTCAGACTGGGCATCGGGGGAGTGGGCGGGGAAAGAGGGGGGGGCATACAGGGCACCCGGCTTCCGAAGATTCTCTACGTCTCTAAGGAGAGAGAGAAGGGAGGGGTAAAGCAAGAGCGGGATGTCCACGGTGATGCCAGACAGGGACCGCCCTCAGACTGGGCATCGGGGGAGTGGGCGGGGAAAGAGGGGGGGGCATACAGGGCACCCGGCTTCCGAAGATTCTCTACGTCTCTAAGGAGAGAGAGAAGGGAGGGGTAAAGCAAGAGCGGGATGTCCACGGTGATGCCAGACAGGGACCGCCCTCAGACTGGGCATCGGGGGAGTGGGCGGGGAAAGAGGGGGGGGCATACAGGGCACCCGGCTTCCGAAGATTCTCTACGTCTCTAAGGAGAGAGAGAAGGGAGGGGTAAAGCAAGAGCGGGATGTCCACGGTGATGCCAGACAGGGACCGCCCTCAGACTGGGCATCGGGGGAGTGGGCGGGGAAAGAGGGGGGGGCATACAGGGCACCCGGCTTCCGAAGATTCTCTACGTCTCTAAGGAGAGAGAGAAGGGAGGGGTAAAGCAAGAGCGGGATGTCCACGGTGATGCCAGACAGGGACCGCCCTCAGACTGGGCATCGGGGGAGTGGGCGGGGAAAGAGGGGGGGGCATACAGGGCACCCGGCTTCCGAAGATTCTCTACGTCTCTAAGGAGAGAGAGAAGGGAGGGGTAAAGCAAGAGCGGGATGTCCACGGTGATGCCAGACAGGGACCGCCCTCAGACTGGGCATCGGGGGAGTGGGCGGGGAAAGAGGGGGGGGCATACAGGGCACCCGGCTTCCGAAGATTCTCTACGTCTCTAAGGAGAGAGAGAAGGGAGGGGTAAAGCAAGAGCGGGATGTCCACGGTGATGCCAGACAGGGACCGCCCTCAGACTGGGCATCGGGGGAGTGGGCGGGGAAAGAGGGGGGGGCATACAGGGCACCCGGCTTCCGAAGATTCTCTACGTCTCTAAGGAGAGAGAGAAGGGAGGGGTAAAGCAAGAGCGGGATGTCCACGGTGATGCCAGACAGGGACCGCCCTCAGACTGGGCATCGGGGGAGTGGGCGGGGAAAGAGGGGGGGGCATACAGGGCACCCGGCTTCCGAAGATTCTCTACGTCTCTAAGGAGAGAGAGAAGGGAGGGGTAAAGCAAGAGCGGGATGTCCACGGTGATGCCAGACAGGGACCGCCCTCAGACTGGGCATCGGGGGAGTGGGCGGGGAAAGAGGGGGGGGCATACAGGGCACCCGGCTTCCGAAGATTCTCTACGTCTCTAAGGAGAGAGAGAAGGGAGGGGTAAAGCAAGAGCGGGATGTCCACGGTGATGCCAGACAGGGACCGCCCTCAGACTGGGCATCGGGGGAGTGGGCGGGGAAAGAGGGGGGGGCATACAGGGCACCCGGCTTCCGAAGATTCTCTACGTCTCTAAGGAGAGAGAGAAGGGAGGGGTAAAGCAAGAGCGGGATGTCCACGGTGATGCCAGACAGGGACCGCCCTCAGACTGGGCATCGGGGGAGTGGGCGGGGAAAGAGGGGGGGGCATACAGGGCACCCGGCTTCCGAAGATTCTCTACGTCTCTAAGGAGAGAGAGAAGGGAGGGGTAAAGCAAGAGCGGGATGTCCACGGTGATGCCAGACAGGGACCGCCCTCAGACTGGGCATCGGGGGAGTGGGCGGGGAAAGAGGGGGGGGCATACAGGGCACCCGGCTTCCGAAGATTCTCTACGTCTCTAAGGAGAGAGAGAAGGGAGGGGTAAAGCAAGAGCGGGATGTCCACGGTGATGCCAGACAGGGACCGCCCTCAGACTGGGCATCGGGGGAGTGGGCGGGGAAAGAGGGGGGGGCATACAGGGCACCCGGCTTCCGAAGATTCTCTACGTCTCTAAGGAGAGAGAGAAGGGAGGGGTAAAGCAAGAGCGGGATGACCACGGTGATGCCAGACAGGGACCTCCCTCAGACTGGGCATCGGGGTAGTGGGCGGGGAGGGAGGGGGGGTCA
>NW_020172141.1:135271-154625 GCF_003031525.2 Neophocaena asiaeorientalis asiaeorientalis | reverse complement strand
AGTGGGCGGGGAAAGAGTGGGGGTCATACAGGGCACCCGTCAGGCTCTGTGACCTGTCAGGCTGTCCCACCTACTCTAAGAGCTGAGGCAGGGGTGGGTGGGAGACGCAGGAAAGGACTGATTCCATAAAACTAGAACCACTCACGGGAGGAGACACCTAGACACTCAGTTCTCTTTCTTCCAGGTCTTAATCTCCTCATTTGTCAAAATTAAAGTAAGCAAAATTCACAAACAGAGGATTCTGTATTGGTTGGGAGCACAGACTCTAGAAACAGTCCACCTGGGCTCACGTCCCATCTGGTCTTCCTAGGTCTTCGACCCTAGACAACTTATTTCCTTTCTGTGTACCTCCATCTTTGTGCGTGTGTGCATGTATGTGTGTGTGTGTCCTAATTTTTTATTCCGGTAACACTGATTTATAACATTTCTATCTCTGCATACACTACAGTGTACTTAACACCAAAAATTTAAGTTTTCGTCCATCACCATACAGTTGACCCCCTTTACCCATTTTTCTCTCCCCTTTTTCACATCCCTTTCCCTCTGGTAACCACAACCGTGTTCTCTGTATCTACATGTTTGTTTCGCTTTGGTTTGGCTTGTTCATTTACTTTTTGTTTGCTTGTTTGCTTATGAGTTTTTTATATTCCACAAATGACTGTAAGCATACCGTATCTGTCTTCCTCTGTCTGACTTACTTCACTCAGCATAATACCCTCAAGGTCCATCCATGTTGCTGCAAATGGCAAGACTTCATTTTTTTATGGCTGAGTAGTATTCCATTGTATATGTACCACACTTTCTCTATCCATTCATCCAGTGATGGGCACTTAGGCTGTCTCCATATCTTGGTTATTGTTAATAATGCCTCGATGAACATGGGGGTGTAGATATTTTGGGGGGTTAGTGTTTTTGTCCATAACTTCTATCTTCACAACTGCAAATGGGGTTAATAAAAGTGCCTGCTTCTTCCTCAGCGTCAATTGGGATAATCCACATATGGCTTTTATGCATTAAGCCCTGAATATTAGTTATTACCAATGTTAAAGAACTACACAAGGCAGTATATTCTCCTGAATGGTTTTATATAAGGAAAGAATGCAAGTCTATACACCTAACGTGAGCTGATCGGAAAAAGAGAATTTGAGGGGGTGGGAGCTCGCCATGCGCTGTGCTGTCTGGAGAATGGGGGCTTGGGGCCAGCCAACAGTTTCATTCCCACCTTTTTGACTCCTGCCTCCCCTCTGCCTCACAATCAGTCCCAATCAATCGTCAAAGCCTATAATTTCTATCTCTCAAGGATGGCCGTTCATCTTGAAGCCGAGGCAGCTCACTGTCCAGAAAAATTCATGTTTCCCCCTCATAGTGAGAAGTGAAGTAGCTGTCCCATCAGGTGCACATGTCACACGACCCCTGGTGTCCAGGTGTGACCACGTGACAGGCTCACAGGAGCAGAAGTGGCACGTGACTCTGCTGGGCTGGGCCTTGTAGGAAGGGGGCTTTTTCTCCTGGCTCTGTGAGGAGCCACTATGTGCCAGGGGCCTGGGCCTGAGTCACCAAGGGAAGTGGTATGGACTGAATGTTTGTGTCTCGCCAAAATTTATATGTTGAAGCCCTAACCCTCAGTGTGATGGTACTTGGAAGCAGGGCCTTTGGCGGGTAATTGGGTTCAGATGAGGTCACGAGGGTGGAGATCTCGTGATGGGATTATGAAAACAGGAGGAAACAGGAGAGCTCTCTCTCCACGCCCTCATACCCAGGAAAGGCCATATGAGTACACAGTGAGGTGATCGTCCGCAAACCAGGAACCGAATCTGCCGGCACCTTGATCTCGGACTTCTCAGCCTCTGGAACTGTGTGAAATAAATGTCTGTTGTTTGAGCCACCCAGTCTGTGGTATTTTGTTACAGCAGCCTGAGCTGATGACGACAGTAAGGAAAGCCCCGTGAAGACCAGGGACACCACGCTGGACTGGTCTATAAAGTAGAAATAAACTTCTATTTTGTTTCGCTACCAAGATGACGGGGTTTGTCACAGCAGCTAGTATTGCCCCACTAATATACCCACTGGAGCCAGTAATCCCGTCTTTCTGACTACTGGCAAACTCGTCTCCCCCTTCTGTCTTGTTCTCCTCTAATCCATTCCGCATCCTTCACCAGGAGGATCTTTTTCCCAAATGCAAACTCTTAGCAAGCCTCTTCCTTCCATAGTATCTCTTTGCAGAGGCTGAGCATCTGTCAGACCCTCATCCCCACCTTGCCCTTCATCTCTGCTCTTCACTCAGTGTATTCCCTCTGCCTGGAAGATTCTCCCTCTGCCCCCCTCTCAGCTTGTCTGGCTTGCTCTCACTCGCTCTTCTCTTTTTTCCCCGCATATTTTCTCCTTCCGCCAAACTGCTCAGGAGCCTATATCACAATTGCCCAAGTCAAATCCAGCTTGGAAAGCAACCACTTATTTAGTAAGAAGCAGTTATGGTCATGGAAAACTTGGAGGCTTTGGCATTAAACAGACCTGAGTTTGAAATCTGAGTCCACAAGCGAATTTCCATACTCTGTGACTTTTTGCATTTCTATCTCAGATTTCCAGTTATGTGTGAGGATGATAATTACCCCATTAGGTCCTTGTCAGGATTAAATGAGGCAATAGGAAGTGTTAATATGGCACAATCACACACTAGGTGTTCGGTAAAAGGCAGATACTGTTATTATCTTTGTCACAGGAAGAGAGAGTTTCAGGCTACAAACACAATGCAGGAATTCCCAAACCCTTGATTAGACTGGATTTATGCTTGAGCTTGTCAAGCCCTACAGAGTCTTGCAGGTGGGACTGAGGTATCTGATTTCAAACAAAGAAACACAGCATTTTGGCAACTGAGTGCAGGGCTCTCCCTGTAGCATTACTATAATTCCTAGAGAACCTTGTCCCAGACTAACACACAGGTGCACATTTTCACTTAGAATCCAGGTAAGAACCTCACAAAATCCAGGTAAGAACCCCAAGTGAATAACTCTGAGAACAGCTGCCAGATACTCCACGGGCGCCCATTCACTGGGAGAGGGCAGAAGATCTCCATGTAATTGCCCTTCCTGGGGGAGAGGGCGTGTTCCCCGTCAGGGACTGTGCTGAGTAATCAGACTACAGAGCAGTACCAAGTGTGTGTGACCCACAGTCAGGGCCAGGGCAGCTGCTTTCAGGTTCAGCCCAACCAAAGAACGAAGGGAGCGAGGCCAGCTCCTGGGTGAGCAGAGACAGGCTGGAGTGGGTGTGGCTGCCACTGGAGCCTGAACTGGGGGAGGAGGGGGGGCCTGAACCAGGGAAGGGCAAGGGATGGCTCACAAAGCCCTCTCCCATATGGCCCGTTGAAGACAACATCGTCCCATTCATCCATCCGACCAACAGCTACAGAGCAGCTCAGGAATGCTGCCTGGGCACTGGGGAGAAGGAAGTGAACAAAACAGACAGAATGTCCTGTTTCTGGAGCCTTCCCCGGTTAGAGGCAGACAGGCCATAACAAGGACATCATCACGTGGACAAGATGGCGCCAAAGGGTCGTGAGGGCTATGGAGTCAAGAAACAGGGGGAGGGGGTAGTATGGTCACAGGAGGCTCCTCTGAGGGGGGACACTTGTGTTGAGACCCAAATGAAGAGAAGGAAGCAGCCATGTGAAGGCCTGGGGCAGAAGTTACCAGCAGAGGGTGGGTGGTGGAGGCGCCATGGCTCCTCTTCCCCACCCTCAATCTCTCCTCCCCACTGTGATGTGACTTCCACACCGGTCCCATCCTGAAGGACCTGGTGGGGACACCATGCCTGGAGCCTTTTGGGGGGTGGCTTTCACCTGCCTGTCGTCTGTTACTCCGGCCGCCCCTCCATCACACACAGCGTTTCTGGCATCCTCTTCCTCACGTGCCCACTCAGCCCCCCATCCTTCTGGGCTAGTCACCCCTCCCCCAACTGCCCACACCCCACTGCCCACACCCCACCCCCAGCTTCAATCAATGTCCCCCAAATCAGCGCTGCTGAAACGCATGCCAAGCTCTGGACAACATATCCCAACCTGGATGGTCCTGGCATCTCCATCTGGATCATCCTCACCTCGTATTCAACTGGTGTCAAAAGAAATTCCTTGCGTTTTCCCACAATGCCTCCTCCAAACCTGGTCCCATGTCCCGTGTGTCAGTGATGGGTGACACCACCAATTAATCCAGAACACTAGGCTAGCCTCCCTCTCCCATACCCTCTGTGTCCAGTCTATCTCCTGCACACCTTGTGGAATCCTTCTCCTTTTCTCCGTCCCCAGGGTCCCTGGGTTAGGTCACCAGCCTCCCCAGTGGTCTCCCTGCCTGCAGCCTTGTCCCACTCCAATCCATCCTCCATTTATTTCAAGCAGAGCATCTTTCTAAAAGGCACTTCTGATCATGTCACCACTCGTGGCCGTGCCCCTGAGTCGCTAGCTGCTCCCATCCCATGGCAGATGGAGCTCACACTCCTCCACCAAGAACAGGCCTCCCTAGGGAGGCCCACCTCTACCCCAGCTTCTCCACATTCCTGCCACCCACCCTTCACCCCAGACCTACAAATGAGGACAACCCAGTATACCATGCCTCTGCATCTTTCCACAGGCTCCTTCTTCAGCCTGAACTACGCTGATCTCTTCTTCTGCCTAGCTGACTCCTAGCTCAAGCACCACCTCTTCCAGGAAGTCTTCCTTGCAGCACTGTGGTCACCTTCTAGCACTGGCCTTTCTGATTCTCTCTGCTTTACATTTAGTGCATCCTCTCGCTGAAGAGCTCTGTGGTATATAGTGCTGGTTAAATGAAGGAATGAATGGTGACAGTGTGTCCTCACAGCTGTCCTGTGTGCGAGTAATAAGGGTAGGTACTACTCTCATTTTACAAGTGAAGAAATTGAGAATCAGAGATACTCAGCCATTTTCCCAAGGTTATAAGCAACTGTGTAAGAGGGAAAATGGGCACAGGGAGAAATCCGCTCCAACCTCCACCCTCATCCCATCCCTATTCCTCATCCTCCCTCTCCAGGGTAAAAGCAGCAGTTCGGCTTGGTGAGGACAAAGCTCTCAGGACGTGGGAAGAGAGACTCCACAATTCCTTGTGGGTTTAGGAGAGCAGGTCCCAGAGAACTCAGTGCAAGGCCAGATGTTCTGAGCCTTGCCCAGGGCCTGGCACAGATGCCCAGGGAAGCTGAGGATCCACCCCTGGCAGGAAGCAGCCTGATCTGCAGATGCCACTACAGGAGGGTCTGAGCAAAGGCCCTGGTGCCCTCCTGCTTCCCACTGCTCCTTGCTCCTGTTTTCCCAACTTCCTCCTTGAGGCACTGTCTGTCTGTCCTCAGACATCATCATTGGTGGACAGCCCTGGAGCTTCTCAGAGCCCACAGCACCAGTGTAGTGTGTAAGCCACAGGACTGGACACTGGGCCCTGGGCTGTGAGGGGGCAGAATTGGGCCTGAAGTTGGGTCTCTAGATCCTAATGCCAAGCACCCTCTCTGGAGGCCCAGGGCACTGAGGAGAGCCAGTTTGGACCCGGCCAAAGAGAGAAGGCCCAGCCCTTTCAAGAGACGGATGGTGCTGTCCAATATGGTAGCCACATCTGGCTACATACACTTAAACTTAAGTTTAATAAAATTAAATATAACTAAACATTCAGTTCCTTGGCCACACTAGCCACATTTCAGATGCTCAACAGCCAGAAGAGCCGACTTGCTACCATGTTGAAGGAACAGATTATAAAGTATTTCCATCACTGCAGAAATTTCCACTGGACAGTGCTCGTCTATAATGACACAGTTGAGAACCCAGTGGAATTCTCCAGACTGACTGTACTCCTATATTATACATATAGTATACTATATACGATACACTATATTTTATACACAGTTCCTATACTATAGTCTTCTCATTGCCTTCTTGAATTTGGAAAAATAAAGTTCTTCCGCCTTTCTATTTTTTTAAATTTCAACATTTATCTTCTTAAAAATATTTATTTATTGATTGACTGATTGATTTGGTTGCACTGGGTCTTAGTTGCAGCTCTCAGGCTCCTTAGTTGTGGCTCGCAGGCTCCTTAGTTGTGGCTTGCAGTCTCCTTAGTTGCAGCTTGCTGGATCTTTAGTTGTGTCATGCGAACTCTTAGTTGCAGCATGCATGTAGGATCTTAGTTCCCTGACCAGGGATCGAACCCCATCCCCCTGCACTGGGAGCACAGAGTCTTACCCACTGGACCACGAGGGAAGTCCCTTCAGCATTTATCTTTATTTAGCTTTTCCTTTTCCCTACTTTCTTTGGTTCATGTTGCTTTTTTTTCTTTTTTATGGCAATTTCTTATGATACATAGCAGCTTTTAAATAAAGTTTGTAAATTAAAATATTATAAAGTTTAGTCATGCGAGATGAATATGTTCTGGAGTCTGCTGTACAAAACGTGTCGCCTACAAGTTAGCGAGACTGCATTGCACACGGAAACATTTGTTAAGGTGGATCTCCTGTCATGTGTTCTTAACCACAATTTGAAAAACCATTCATTTTTTTAAATTAATAATTTATCATTTTAATTAATTACAATGTTATTTGGCCCTTCTAAGTCCTTAAATAACTATGCTTTGGCTATTATATCTGAAACTCTGAACTTTCAGTGGGATTTTAAATATCCCACTATAGTGGTATTTTTTTTCAGGTCCTCTAAGCTAAGGCATTAGTCCACCTGCCAGGTTTCCTCCCATCTCCTCAGGCACCTGCCCTCAAGGCCAGCACCTCAGATCTGTGAGTCAGGCTCTTCTCAGGGCCCCTGGAGTTGTGATTCTTGCTCCAGACTCTCCATCACTGGCTCCCCTGCTCTAATTCATCCTGCAGGTGAGAAATTCCCATGCCATTTTCCTCTGGTCAGGCTCAAGGTACTTGCTGAGCCCCTCTGGGTCCACCTGTCTGCAGCCCCAGTGGCCACGGGCTCAGGAGATCAATAAGCAGGTGCATTGCAGAAGGAAGGGGAAGACAAGGCCGTTCTCCCAGAGCCCTCCAACCGCTGGGAAAATACGTCAGTGGACTTGATCTTCCAACAGCGCTCAACACAGCTGACCATTCATTTTCTCCTTGAAACACTTTCTTCCTTTGGATTCAAGACACAGCCAGCTGATGGTTTCCTGCTATCTCCGCAGGTATTCTTTTTCTCTCTCCTAGTCCATCCAGCCACGACACATGGGAGAGCCTCGGGATCCGTCCCAGGTCCTCCTTTCTTACTGAGCTCTGTCTCAAGGAGTCTTGAGCAATCTCATCCCTACCACCAATTTGTCGCTGACTCACAAATTCCTGTCTCCAGCCCAGAGCGAGAGCCCCCAACCAGTGTACCAAACCCATCGTGTCCCGAACTGATTTCATAACTTCTCAACCACACCTGGCCCTCTTCCTGTCTGTCCCATCTCCGGAGGCACCCGTAGCATCCAGCTTTACAAAACAGAAACCTGGTCTTCGACACGACCCCTTCCTTTCCCGCATCCCCATATTGAGTCTGTCACCATGTCCTGTCGATTTCAGTCCCTGGTTATCTCTCAAATCAATCCACTTCTTTCCATCGCCGCGGTCACCAGCTTTACCTCTTCCCTGGCCTACGGCAACCACGCTTACTGCCTGCCATGTGCCCATTCTTGGTCCCTCCAGTACTCTCTGGGCACAGCAGCAGGAGTCCTCCTGAGAAAACATGGGTCACACCACCTTCTGCTCAACACTCTCCACCAGCTTCCCAGTGCTCTCAGGAGAAAGTGTTAACACAGCTCTTTACTGCCTTTCCTCCTCTTGTCCCAGCCACACCGGCAGGGCCACCTGCCGCCTCACAGCTTTTGCAGACTCTCCTGCTCTGCCTAGAATGCTGTCACCTCCTCTTCACCCCTCCTCACCCAGCTCGCCTGCTCATCCTTTAGGTCTCAGCGCAAACATCACTTCCTCAGGGAAGCCTTGGCCCACGGCTTCTTTGTCTCGTTCTCATAGGATGGGATCTCTTGTCATATTGATACATTAATTTACATGACTGATTGACATCTGCCCTCCCCAAACCTCCTTCCTCTCTTCCCTGTCACCACTTGAAGCTCCCTGAAGGCAGGCACTGCATTTCTCTAGCTCACTTCTAGCTGACTTTGCACCGAAAGATGTCTCAGCAGCTCAACAGAGCTGAGCCCAGCCCCAGCGGAGCCCACGGTGGACAGGCAATTAGACGTGGAGCCTGGGGGTGGAGGCACCCAAGCAGAGGCCGGGAGCGCGGCCCTGGGCCTGGCTGGAAGAGGAAGGGGGGTCACGGACAGCCGAGCCCTGTGCAGCTTCACCCTGGAACCTGCAAACAGGCTTTGCAATTGACTGCTCCTGAGGCAGGCAAGGAAAATGGTGACAGAAGATTCTAGCACCAAACCCAGCAGATATCCTGGGGGCGATGCCTTTGGATCTATAGCTCTGGTAAGTCTTACTAGGTGCCCAGCACTTAATTCAGAGCTGAGGGCCAGCAGAGACAGATGGCAAAACTAAAGGGTGTGGAAAATAAAAACTAGAAGCACAGTAGACCATTTCCACTGTGTGATAAGACTTCACGGTATCATCATGGAAGCATTTTGCTTCGGAAGGAGTTGTGGGAGCACAGCTTCCTCAGAAATAGAGAGGAGGCAAGAGGTGAAAGCTAGAAAGGGACATTGAATGGATCTGGGCAGAGTCGGAGGAGCTCTAGGAATCACTCTCAGCTTTCCCAATATCTGGGAGTGCCTGGGAGTTATAAAATGAATCTAGTCATAAACAGTGCATGTTGGATTACAAGAAGGCAGAGCCGTTCCCTGAAAGGGACACCCAGCCTAGCGAGGGAGGTGGAAAACTCAGCAAATTACCTCCATGCATGTACCAGGTACTATAAAAGTAACCGTGAAATTAAATAAACATCTGCATCTTACTCATTAGGATGGCTGTGATCAAAAGAACAGAAAACAGCAAGGCTGGGTGAGGATGTGGAGAGATTAGAACCCTCGTGAACTGCTGGCGGGAATGGAAAATGGTGCAGTTTCTATCGAAAGCAGTACGGAGGTTCCTCAACAAGTTAAAGAGTTACTATATGATCCAGCAATTTCACCTTTAGGTACATACTGAGAAGACTTGAAGGCAGGGACTCATACAGATATCTGTACGCTCATGTTCATAGCGGCATTCTTCACAATAGCCAGAGGGGGAAAGCAACGCAAGTGTCCATCGACAATGGATGGATAAACCAAACATGGTCCATACATACAATGGAATATTATTGAGTCTTAAAAAGGAAGGAAATTCTGACACATGCTACAATACCGATGGAACTTTAAGACATTATACTAAGTAAAATAAGGTGGTTATAAAGAGATAAACATAATATGATCCCACTGACATGAGGTCCCTAGAGTAATCAAATTCACAGAGACAGAAAGGAGAATGGTGGGTGCCAGAGGCTGGGGAGAGTAGAATGGGGAGTTATTTTTTCATGGGGACAGAGCTTCATTTGAAGACGATTGAGAGGTTCTGATAAGGGATGGAGGTGACGAGGTTGCACACAACAGTGTGTGTGTACTAAATGTCACTGAGCTGTACAGTTAAAAATGGTTAAAACGATAAATATGTGTTGTGTATACTTCACTACAATTAAATAACTTTTAAAAATAATATTTAGTTAAATGGGATCAAGAATGGAACTAACTTGATTCTCCAAGGATGCTGGGGAAAGAGGTGGCATGCAGATTGGGAGCCGAAAAAGAGGGAGACGTGGTATTTGTATTTAGTGCGGACCCACCAACAGACAGGTTGCAGCCACAGCTGTTACTATCTGAGTGAACGCAGGCGAGTCTCTCAACTGCTCTCAGCTCTGGAGCAGGAACAGGGCTGCTGGGAGGACAAGCTGATGCTGAATGTGGACGGATGCCACTGTACATGCAAGTGCAGCCCAAGTGCATGGAAATGTGATTCTCTGCTAAATAGGGGACAACGTCATCAACCTACTGAGACCGAAGGTGATGGGCAAGGGGGAGGGGTGATGCGGGACGCTCTTGAGGTCTGAGTAAGAGTGATGAATGGTTAGATTAGCCCTGTGGGGAATAAGAGAGAAAGACCAGGGGAGAAAGCTAAAGGGTTTGCCAAGCAGCAGGAAGGGCTCCCTGAGCTGCATGTAGATGGAGTCTAGAGGCGCAGGCAGGACGCTCTGGGGAGCTCTCTCAACCCCCTCTGGTAGCCTAACAGGAAGAATGAAGATCTCTGAAAATTGTCGGATGCTCCGAAAATAAGCTCCGGTGCTTCTGAAAATAGTGACCCTACGCTCCAGCCCAGGAAAAAGGAGGAATACATGAAGATTCACTGGAGATCACTGGTCAGCATCAATGTTTTTCCACATTCCAGCACTGTACCTCTAGGGCTATGTGAAATGTTCTGGCTGGCACACAGGTTCATGGCATAGTCACTTTAATTCTCATCCAGTCTTTCCTATGACTTCGGCGACTAAATCTCGAATGGGTACTGTAAATCTGTCCCCTCTGAAATCTGTGCATCACAGGCCTTCATTTGAGAAAGAGAACGGGCCTCAGGTTCAGCAGCTTCAATAGACAACTATGTCTAGTTCGGGAGTTGATGAGCCTGGTCCACTGCTTAGTTTTGTAAATAAAGTTTTATTGGAACACAATAAAACTATGACCCCTTGGCTACAATGGCAGAATTGAATCGTTGTAACAGAGACCTTATGGGCCACCAAGGCTAAAATGTTTCATATCTGGCCCATTACAGAAAAAGTTTGATGACCTCTGGGCTAGTTTAATTAGAAAGTTTGTTTTCAGTGTATATAGTCTTAAATACTTGCTGTCTGTTATAAGTAATACCAGTTTTCCACTGGTGGTGGCAATAATTAATTGAAGTTAAAATCCATTTAAAGAAAAAAATTAACAAAATATCATAATACTAGCAAATTAATATAATAACACATTAAAAAATTAAAATGGTGTTCTATAATGAAGAATAGAAGCAGACTGCAGATGTGGCAGAATCCTGGGGGCAGCACACATATGAGGTTTGGTAAACACTGGGTTATGAGAGTAGGGACGGTGGAGAGATTTGCGAATGATGGAGATAAAGAGCAGCTGCAGTAGAGATGAGACTGGGGACTGGAAAGTCATTTCACGAGGCTAAGGCATCCATCAGGGGTGGAAATGTAGCCATCAAGGATGGAAGGGGGGGCTCAGCACGGACCTAGTGGGGGGCGGTGGGACAGGGAGCTGCCATCAGGCGAAGCCAAGAATGATAAAGGGAAGAGGGTGATGGTGCAGGAGAGTCGGTGGCAGGTCCCTCCCAACCTGGGGTTTTCCCTACAGAAGCATCGTGGCAGGAAGGATGGAATAAAAGACATCAGTGCCAACCACACAGTAACACTTGTCTATGTCCCAGAGTGCAGGTTCTAAGCACTTTACACCTATGAACTCACTTACTCGTCACAGTAACCCTGTGAAATAAGGCATTATTTTACAATGAGGAAATCGAGGCACAGAGAGGGCAAGTGACTTTCCCAAGTTTGCACAACTAATGCGTGGCACAGGCTCATGTGGTCAGACCTGCTCAGCATCTGATCCCTGTCACTCAGGAGGTGACTGAGCCTTGGTCAAATAGTCAGGCCCGGAACCGTGACTCTGGGTCAGCTGAGCACCTGGCTAGCCTGTTCCTGTCTCGGTCTCAGCTTGCCCTTTAGGAACCAGGTCATGGAGAGGCCGTCATACTCATGACATCACAGGGAGATGACAGATCATGATGACTTTGCCAAGGCAGTGACAAGGTCCCAACTGCCAATAGGGGGCAACACTGTGTGGTGGCAGCAGAAGCACAGCCCTCTCCAAGCCACAGGGGTGGCTGCAGCCCCCAGGATTCTCAGAAGTGGAGGGGCAGAGGGGCCCTAAGAGACCAGCCCTGGGAGTCACTGGCCAGGGGTTCGGGCGTCCGGCTGTGCCCTACACACCACGTTCATGGTTCAGAAAGCATAACAGATGCCTACTGTCTTACATTTCCCCGTTTTGGTAATTTTTTTCCATCATATTTATCACTCTCTGAAATGATATCATTTATGTATTGTTTAATTATTCATTATTTTCTCCCCCCTTAGAATGTTAACTCCGATGTCAGGTTCTGTAGTTGATGCTATTCCCTGCTGCCCGACATATAGTAGGTGCTCAAAAATACTGGTCTGACTTAAATCCCACTTAGGCTCAGGCTTCTAAATGTGTTGAGGTCACTTGGGGTTACCCACTTGTGGAGGATGATGAGCTCCTTAGCGATCAGGGGTAGGGGGGCAGCCAGAGCCCAGGCAGCAAGAAGGCCCTGCGTCCTCGGCTTCTCTCCCGAGGGCCTAGGGACAACCGAGGGCATCTCGGTGTCCCAGGGGCTGAAGCACTCCTCCTGGTGCCTGGTGGCATGGTGGGCCACCTTTAATAGGGTGCTAACTTTGTCATGTTTTGGAAACCTTGGTTTGAGAGTCTAAATTTTCTATCTATACCACAGCTAAAGTCAAAGGGTATCCTCAAATGAACAATCCTTTTAGCTATTGTTACAGGTTGAATTGTGTCACCCCAAATTCATATGTTGAAATCCTAACCCCTAAGACCTCAGATGAGAACCTCATTTGGAAACAGGGTCATTGCAGATGAAATTCTTTAAGATGAGGTCTTACTGGAGTAGAGAGGGTCCCTAATCCAATACAACTGGTGTCCTTATAAAAAGGGTAAATGTGGACACAGAGACATGCACACAAGGAGATGATACTTGAATATGAAGATGATGTATCTACAAGCTAAAGAGTGACAAAGATGAGCAGGAAACCACCAGAAGCACAGAGAAGGGCCTGGAACAGATTCTCCCTCTGAAGGAACCCACCCTGCTGACACCCAGATCTCCAACTTGTGGCCTCCAGAACTGGGAGGGATCAGTTTCTGTTGTTCAAGCCAGCCAGCCTGGGGTTCTCTGTCATAGCAGCCCCAGGACCCTCAAGCCCCTGTTTCCAACCATGGAAAGGCCATGTAAGCTCCCTGGGGGAGGAAGAGGGTGGTGGCATCCTTGTTAAACTGAGCCTTTCAAGTGACTGTTTCTTGTATGACCTGCCCCTGATCTAAGCCAATCCCCATCCCCCACAAATCTAGGTCACTCCCCCACTGCTCAGCCTCCCACTTTTCCAGCCTGTCCTACTCAGGGCCTGGGTCTCACCTGGCTTTCCATCACCCGTCCCGTCTCCCCCAGCTGTGTGGATATCTAGACGCCTCAACACACAGGAGACGGAGGTCAGGGAACAGGAGCAAGGAGACACATCGGGCCGGGGTGGAGGACTCCTCACGCCCTGGCCAGGCTCCCGGGTGGCCCACGGTTTGACACTCGGAAGGGTGGCCATGTAGTGTGAGAAGGAAAAGGCTGGCTGCAGGCGGAGAACAGGGTGGCCCATTTCCATAAGGCAGAGGAGCGATATTTGTGATTCTGGAGGACGAAGGTCAAGGGGAGGATGCTGCCTAGCTCTGGATACAGAAATTGTGAGTGCTTTCAATCTCCTCCCCGTGGCTCGTGAATATGTCATGGTTTTTTCAGCTGGAAACGTGTGTGTGTGTGTGTGTGTGTGTTTGTGAAAAATAGTAGAAATAAAAATTTGGAGGAGTTCCAGAACCTGAGGAACCCGTGTTCCCCTGGGATGCTGAGGGTCTGTGTTGAGTAAAGCTGACCTCAAGTGGGGTGGAGGGGAGACGACTTCACTCTTACCAGCTTCTTTTTTTTTTTTTTTTCCCTTTTTGGTTTTTACAAGATATTGAATACAGTTCCCTGTGCTATACAGTAGGACCTTGCTGTTTATTTTATATAAAGTCACGTGCACCTGTTAACCCCAAGCTCCTACTTTATCCCCCTCGCACCAGCTGCTCTCTGACCCAGCATTTCAGGAGTATGATGACCAACCATCCCAGGTGGCTCAGGACTCAGAGACCTCCTGGCACCCAGAAATTTTCACACTGAAATTGTTGCTCACATTTATGTACACAAGATGCTGCAGAGGAGCCCAGGAACCTGTGGACAGCCAGGCCTGGACACACCAGCCTGGCCCTGCCCAGCCACACTAGGGTTTCTCCACCTGCCCTTGCAGAGGGCATTGCGGTCCTTCAACTGTGCTTCCCAAGAAACTCTCTCTAGTCAAAGCTGGGGGCAACAGATTGGAAGACTCATGGCTTCTCCTACCCAGGGAGGTGTTCTTGTGTAGGTACCTAATCCCTTCTGAGGACAGACTGGGAAAAGGATGCAAATACGGGGTGGAAGATTGGCTTTAGTGACTTCTCACTTCGGGATGCTCCAGACTGGCTACCTCGTTTCAGTCACGTCTTGCGTTTCAGATCCTAAAATCCACAACTTATAAAATTCTCTCCCTCCCTAATGCTTTTTTCCTGAAAGTTTCTCTTCATCCTGCCTATTTTACACATAGGAAACTAAATTCGAACCCCTTCTCATCCATGGGAGAAGGCAAAACAAAGAGTAGAAGTCCAGAGAGGTTTGGTGTCCTGTTCAAGGCCCACGGTGAACGGGGGACAGAGGAGCGCTGGCTGCGTGGGCCCGCAGAGACGGCTGAAGACCAGACCGCTGCTGCGTTGTCCTCAGTTGGTGCTCTCTCAGCACACCCTGGGAGTGGCCCGGTGATAAGAGCTGTTTCACACATAACCCCTCAGGATTGCGTGCGGTGAACCCGAGACGGAAAGCAAATGTGGAGTTAGTCAGTCTGGAAAACACACACGGCCAGAGAGCCAGGTAAACATTTCTTGACTTTTGCCAGGAGTTGCCTTCTGGTCCACGCCCAGCCCACCCAGACAGGGGCACGAGTCCCCTCCCTCCCTGGCGTCCCCTCTCTGTCCTCTCAGCCTTTTTCATTGCTGTCCCTTCCCAGGGTCTGTGTTCATACCAAAGGGCTGTGATGAGCCCTGCTGTAGGAAGCTCGGGTCCTGGGGGCTTCAGAGCAGAGAACCTACAAGCCACACAAACCTTTCCTGCTGCTGATGCACTCCTTACCGCACAATTTCAAAATCTATTTACATCAACAAACTCTCTTCCATAGCTTTTACATAAAACCTCCCGTTCCCACCAGGAAGAGTAGGGCAGAAGCGGGTAGGGGAGGAAGCCCCGACCCTACCACACGTCTCAGGAGCCCAGGAGGACTTGCCCAGGACTTGAGAGGCAGAACGAGGGCAGGACAGCCCCTCCCCCAGACCCACAGGTCCCAAGTCCCCAGATCCATCCAAGGGCACCCTGACTCCTCTCCTGCCACGTCACTTGGTTGGCCTCAGTGATGAGGATGTCATTCCTGAGCCATGAAACAGTTAAGAAATATCCAACCCACTGGCTGCCATGCTGATAAAGGGAGGTCCACGTGTACTTCCGTGTGGCTCCAGATGGGCGGCTCACTCATTTGCTCACACCCGGCGGGGAGCCAAGGCAGAGGCCAGCAGCACCACCACCTTCCCATGCAAATCAACCCCGGGAGTGCAGCTGGGCCCCTCCTGCTCCTGCCTCCCAGGCAATGCTCTTGGGGAGGCCTTGCGGAAGATGCCACCCTGGGCGCTGTGCTGTCTTCCTCGGCCTGGCCCTCGTGCTCGACACTGTGGGCCTGGTCCTTTTGCTGCTGGGCACCTTCGCCTCCCTCGACTTCTGGGACTTCTTGGTCTACACGGGGTCCCTGATCCTGGCTTTCAGCCTGCTCTTCTGGATCATCTGGTACTCCCTCAACATCGACGTGCCTCTTGAGAAACTGGACTCGTAGTTTGGAGGCGGGCAGAGGAGGAAGGACTCAGGCTTCCTGGCAGGCGGAGGGGCAGGGGCATGCTGCGGCTCCCACCCCAAATGCCCCGCCGGGGACCAGGTGAGTGCACAGGAGACCTGCCTGGAGGGGTGGCCAGGACGCTGGGACAAGCAGGGGGAGGCTGGAACCCTCTGAGGCTACACAGGCAAGTGGCCCAAAGACTGTCCCCCAGCTGGGGCTTCTGTCAACCAGGAGAACGTGGGGCAGGTACTTCCAGTACCTCATGGAAACTGGAAAGAGGGTCTCCACAGACCCTATGACTTCTGATCCACCACGAATGGTCCTGCCATGCACAACAGTAAGTTATCCCTTCGGCTTAAAACTTGGAGAAAAGAGCCCATCTCGATTCTCTGTTGGGGAGAATCCTTGCTGGGGAGAAAAGCCTTTAGCCCTAGCAGAGGATGGAAAGTTCCCCGATCCTGCTTATGCCCTTGCCTTGTGAGCTGTTCGCTGCAGCAGGAAACAGAGCAGATCCACCCAGCACGGTCCTTCTCACTTGCTTCCTCCCTGCACCTGCCCAGGTGGGACACACAGGAGCGGGTCAGGACCTGTCTCCACGTCCCCGCTTCCAGCAGTGCCCCCACCCCACGCCCCCAGCCAGCCAGCACCCCCCAGCCAGCCCGGGGGACCAGAAGTCAAGGGACCATGGCTGACCATTTCATCCCAGCTGGGCCAGAGCTCGGTGGACCATGTGTAACCAAGGAGGCAGGTAACTGTAAGATTTTTCACATGGGCATGGAAAGCAAAAGATAGAGCTAGTCTGGCCCACACAAGCCTGAATTAGAGATGGCGAGCTCTCCCCAGGGGACTAAAGTCAGAGTCCTGGTTGGTTTGGTCATCCTCCCCTCCTCCCAGGTGGGCAGGGACCTGCACTCAGGCACAGCCAAGCACTCCACTTTGAGTGCTGCATGTGAGAGCAAAGGTCACTGCTGAGTTGGAAGGAGGAAATAATAATCGCGTCTTTTCTGGGGGATTCCGTGTGACCCTTGGAAGTGAGAGACAGAGTGGCAGTTTGAAGAGGTTTCAGTAGGAGAGGCTAAACTGTCCCCGGCAGGTGAAAGGAAAGAGGTGAGAAGTCAGAGCACCTGGGCCTTGCTCGGAGCAGCACCACTTGTTTGCTGGTGACATTGCACAGGAGGCATCATGCCCTGAGCTTCAGTCTTCCCATCTGTAAAGTGGGGATAATGTTACCTGCCCTTGTTGTTGCCATGGTCAAAAAGAGGTAAGGCAGGAAGAGGCTCTTTGCACATAATGTGGTTCTTACACATGCCAAGTGTTGTTACAAACACACAGCAGAGGGGAGTAAACTGACCCAGAGTCCCAGCTGGGGGTACCTTGGTGTGTCTTAAATTGGTAGTGGTGGGGGTCAGCTCGAAACTTCAAAATGTGCATCATGAAACTTCAAAGCAAGAAGGGACCCTGAACTTGTTTGCTCATTCGCGAGGATGCGCCAGGCACTGTGCACAGCGGTGCGGGTGCTGGGAAGAGTAAGACACATGAGGTCTCTACCCTCGAGGAGTTCCTGTCAGGCTAGAGACAGACGTTAACCAGACAGTCTGACTAACAAGGTACGATAACAGGTGAGGACTGGAAGAAAAGGAACACCGCTCCTTGGGAACGTTCAGTAGAGAGGCTGACCCAGAAGGCGCAGTCTTACAGAGAGAGGCAACAGCTTGAGCAAACTTCCCGGGGTAGCAGGAAATAGAAGACAGCAGGGTGATTGAAGGGCAGAGGGCAAGTGCAAGAGAGGGTTAGGGCCCTGCAGTGTGGGGAGGCCAGACCAGGCAGGGCCTAAAAAACCCTCTCAAGGATTTTAGCCATTATTTTAAGAACAATAAGAAGTCATTAAAGAGATGTAAGCAGGGGTGGGGACGACATAATTTGATCTCTGTTTCCAAAAGACCACCTTGGCCGAGGCACGGATGACAGTGATGACAATGATGATGATGAGCAGTTCAAGTCCATGTGGGGATCTCAGTCACGTGCCTGAACAAGAAGGGTCTCCAGTTCGGTCTCCTCATCCTGCACACCCTCCCCTCATTACATAGAAGGCAGTTCAATAACCCAGTAGCGAAGACCATGGGTCAAGACCCAGACTGTCTGGTTCGAATACAGTTTTGTTGCTTACTAGCTATGTGGCCTGGGGCAAGTTATGGACTAGCTATGGGCCTAGCTATGACTCCATGCCCTAGTTTCCTAAACTGTAAAACGGAGAAGGTACTAATACTAGCCTCTGTTTCAGAGATGATGCTAGTAACAGCCCCGACCTCGTAAGGGCGTTGCAGAGATTAATTTAACGTGCGTATAGCACCGTGTGAGTGACGACCGATAAAACAAGGGGCGCTCTGATAAACCTCTGTCACGACGCAGGTAGCTAGCTGGTCCATTACAGCAGGGTGGGACCTTCCTCTAGGACAGACATCCCTGAAGCATTTCGACCAATTCTTCAAGCAGCATATGGCGTTCAGACTCCTCAGTGGGTATAAGAATGAGGGCTGCCCCAGAACACCAGACTTCTGTCCAGGCTCAAAGAGACGTCAAAAGTTGTGGGTCCGTGGTAGCCTCCACTGAATACAATCACGCAAATATCTCCTTCACCTTCTCAGTCCCCAAACTCCAAGTTCGGCAGGACCCTAGAGCCAGCTGGCCCTTTTCATCCAGCTTCATCTGGACCCTGCATCCCCGACAATGTCTGGGGCCGGCCCAGAGTGATGGGTTACACTGGACTGGGACCCGCTATGCAGGGGCTCCTCACTTATAGGAGCCGCTCACCACCTCCTGGATGACCTCAGGCAAGTTATTTGACGTCCCTTTAGAGTAGGAGGTTTGGTCCCCAGGAGAGGTTTCATACTGTTCTCTGCAGAGGCCACTGGGGGCCGGGGCTGGGGAGGGAGTGAGCAGGCAGGACGCCGGCAGCCCCGCCACACACCCCCCCAGAGCTGCTGGGTGCTCTGTATGAAAGTTCACACTGAACTTTCACGTAAGGCTTCATGTGAACACAAGTTCCGATGCTGAAAGATATTTCTTAAAGGCCTAGACTCAACCCCCTTACTTTGTATGACCTTTGGCCTGGGCATCATCTCCAACCATATTCATGATTTACGGCAGTTTGTAAATAGGCTCTGCTGGTTCCCTAATTCTCAGAGTGGAGCAAAGGGAAGAACACACGGGTTCCATGAATTCACAGCCCAGCACGTCCCCCAGTCTCGGCAGGATGGTTGCTAGGACCTCCCCCACCCCACCCAGAGGGAAGCAAGCCACATCCCAGGCAGGAGTCACGACAGGGCAGGGCCACCTGGTCACTAAACCTCCAAGTCGCCCCAGGAGTTTCAGGACGACTGGCTTGTTTTTATCGCTCAACTGTGTATCAAGCGATTCTATCACTTGGTCACTGTATCTCCCGAAACTTTGTTTGCTCCACGCTCTACTGGCTGGGCATTTCTTGTAGATAAAGTCCCTGCAAAGGCAGGGGAGGACGCTTGTCCTTTAACAAGAGGGTGTGAGACTACA
>NW_020172141.1:133500-135235 GCF_003031525.2 Neophocaena asiaeorientalis asiaeorientalis | reverse complement strand
TCCCCATAAGCACGCCCACAGACACACACACACCCTACATGCACACCCACCTCTCCCATGGCCGCCACACGTCACACACACCCAACACGCACACAGTCCATCACAGATACACTCACACACCCACACACGCCCACACTCCTCCCCTACACCTTCTACACACATCAATACCCTACACATGCGTCCCTCCCCCACTGCACACGTGGTCACACGCACACCCTCACATGGCCTCACACTCACATGGCCTCCACACCCTATCCACCCTGTTCACACACAAACACGCCCTCACACCTGCCATGCGTGTTCCAGAAACACACCCCACAGAAACAAACAATCCCGCTCCCCCGCAACCGAAGCCAAAGGGCACGGGAGGCTCACGGCCTCGAGCCCTGGAAAGTTAACTTTTTCCAACACGCAGATTCTCCTCTCTGCCACAGAGGGGCCAGTGGGGCTGCCCACACAGCCAGATGGAAAGGCCTGCACCCCCGCTCAGCACGGGCTGCATGGAGGGCCAGACATTCCTCTAATCCCCGGAGGAATTTTTAACCTAGAGGGAGAGGTAAGGCAAGTACACAGGGCCTCACAAAGAGTACACGGAAGGAGCGCAGTCTCACACGGGTTCTGAAAGCCCAGATGAGGAAGAAGCGCCCCTGGCTGGGTGGGAAAGGGGGTGGTGTGTGGCTTCAGACGTCTGGGTCCTGAGCAACAAGTAAGAACGTGACAGGCAGAGCTGGCACTCGGGCAGGGCCAGAGGGAAGGACCGCAGAAAGGGAGGAATGAAAGGGTGGCCCAGAAAGAGTGAGCAGACACAGGGGACCGGGGTTAGGGGTGCTCACTGCTGAACTCGGAGGATGCTGAAAGCCACATGAGGATTCTGAAACTTGGAAAGCAAGGAGGAATTTTTGATGACTTCACGGCCTGGAGAGCAACACGGCTGGGCTCCGCTTGAGGAAGAGTAACTTGGCGTCATGTGCAGCAGGGGTAAGGGATGAGAGGCACGGGGACGGGGGACCATTGGAAAGCAGGGGTAGTAATAAGAAAAAATGATGGCCACAGGGAGGAGGGGAGAGGGACAGAGAGAGAGCATGGTGGACAACAGACGGACGTCCTGGTGTCCCTCGGGGGGGGTAGCGGTGTCAAAGGCTTCAGAAAGCACTGCCACCGTGGAACAAGGAGGTCAGGGGAAGGCAGGGGTTTGCTCAAAATGAGGTGTTTTCCTTTGCACGTGCAGAGTTGGGGGTGCAGACGGTATCGATGGGCAGAACTGCCCAACTGGAGTTGAATGTGCAGACTTTCAACTCAGAAGGGCGATCAGGCGTGGAGATGGAGTTAGGGGCTGGAGACAGGACTGCGGACGAGATTGTAAAGGGTGGGAAGGAGGAGGGAAGGGAGGCAGGTCGGGAGCCCAAAGAGGATTTGGGCGGGTAGCAAAGAAGGCAAAGGAGGACACGAGACCAACGGTGAGGGGAACTGACCTTCAAACGCTGCTGAGTCGTAAAGTAGGGTGTAGCCTGAGGAAGGATGATGGGACTTGGCAATGAGCCTTTATCAGTGAGGTTGGGGACAAAAACGAGACTGGTGCGCCTTGTGGAGTGGCTGCTGAGATGTGTAAAGGGGCGAACGCAGATCAGTCTAAAAAGTCTTTGGCGATGAAATGGAGGGGGTAGGCCAGTGGCCTGACGGCATAGCTGGTCTGAAGTATGGTTTCTTCAGAGGAAGGGGATGCAGAAAATGGAGC
>NW_020172141.1:78109-133435 GCF_003031525.2 Neophocaena asiaeorientalis asiaeorientalis | reverse complement strand
GGTGGGCGGGTGGGGGGGGGGGGGGTGGGAAGGAAACCACCAGAGAGGAAACGAGGACGCTGAAGTTACAAATGGAGAAGGATGTCTGGCTGTGCCTGGGGTGCAGGTGGGTGGTGGGGTCCAGAGGCCAGGGAGAGATTTGCTTGGCCTGCAAGGAAGGATGGGGAAAGATAAACGGAGGTTTGGTGAGTGCCTCAGTATTTACTGGGCCACTTATTTTCACGACCTCATTCAATCCTTACAGTTCTGTGGGTTAGGGGTTCAGATCCCCATTTTACAGGTGAGGAAACTGAGTCTCAAGGTAGTTTCAGGACTAGCCCACTGTACCTGTGCTGTCGAGGGCCAGCATTAGAATGCACAACTGAGTCCAGCGGACTCCAAGAACTATGCTTGTTTTGACAGATTCGAATCTCAGACTGACCCATCTCGTCTTCATTTATTCAGCCCAAGTCCCATCTGGTGGAGAAGCAGCAAAGCAAGCTGATGCCCTGTTTCTGCAACACATCCTGTAACAGAACCCGGAACCTCTGTGAGGTGGAAGCTCTCAAAGCACCTGCTAGGATGCCCAGGAATGGCCACGAGTGCCCGGCTTCCGGTGGGTTCCAGGCTCCATCAAGAGACCAGCACCCCTGCCCTGGGCCACTGACACCACTGCCAGCACCCCAGCCGTTTGTGAGGGTCTGGGGAGCCCCTAATGTTCGCACAGTGGGACTTTTATGGCAATAACCCTGCTGCTGTGGGCTTGCGCACCCAACGAGAAGTCCGTCCAAAGTCCGAATGGGATCTCCTGCAAGCAAGTATCACATGACGTTACTGCCTCTTCTGCTCTTCGGCTCTTTGGACAGACTGTGTGAGCCCCTGGAGGGCCCACCTCATCCATCTCTTGGTGTCGTCCAGTCGGCACGTGGTAGTGTATTTCAACATGCTGGTTGCCAAGGCAAATGCACAGCCAGTGCTGAGTGCAGGAGGTCCCCCTCCTCGGTGCTGGACACCCGGAACCACCAGTGCTGCCCCCGACCTGCATGACCGGGCCACGCTGGGGGGGTGGTGTTCACATTGAGCTTTTAGTCAAATGAAACCCTCTGGGCATTTTTCTGACAAGTTTCTGACAAGCGTTTTCTAGACTCTGCTGTGCTGTCCTTGCGTCATTCGTTTCTTGATCCTAAGAGCAGGCCTCTATTTTTATCTTAATTCAATTGCATCTAGCCCAACTAGAGCACCTAGCAACCTTCACAGGCTCATCAGACGTGCTCATGTCTGTCACCTGTGCTCGAGCTGCCCCACTAATTTATGTCCCCCAGCTTAATTTTGTACTTTTTATTTATATCTCATCCTAAACGTGTATGTGTTTCTTCCAGAAGCTGCCTCAGATCTTTTGTGGTGTGAGGTAGTACCTAAATAAAGAAGCTGATTGGCCTTTTAACACAACATAACCTATTTCTGGGTCTGCACGATTTCATAACTACTCCCAAACTCCCGGCTTTAGGGAATCTTCTTCCCATTCGTTTAACCTGCCTCTGTGCAAATCCCAGAATTCTACATTCAGTACAGCACCTCTTGGGAAAAAACGCACAGAGCCCAGTGGATGGAGACAGTACAAAGGTTATCCTGACACCGTGGAATCTTCTGGAAGCTCTGTGCTCGGCCACCAGGCCAGCTTCTCGGAATTAGGCTGGACTTAGGAACCTGAAGAGATATCATGAAAGAACATTCCAGATAAGGCACCAGAAGAAAGATTCCCCTCCTACCCAGAAGCGTCCTTGACCGTCGTCGCTTGCAATCCTATCGATCTTTCCAGTTGGAAATTTCTCGGTGTGTCAGACCTGACTCCATACATGGAGGAAACATTTCCCTTTGCTTGAAATTGTAACGTTAGCACGGGAGGGAAAGTCACATATAATCAAAATCACTGAACAATTCCTTAAGAAGACACTTGCTGGTGGCCACATAACTTCTCTTCATGAGACCGAGCCAGGTTTCTATTCTAGAAGTGGAACAGGTTTCTGTTTCTTTGGCTGGGAACCAAATGGAATCGCTGGCTGTCGTTTCACAGCAGCCATGTTGTCGCAAATATGCAAATCTTGAACATCGAGGCTCATGCTCAGCCCAAAGCACGTGCTCGCATCTGCGAGAGGCTGGGTGAGCGGCAGCAGCAGGCTCCCATCTCCTGCGCCGCCCTCCCTAAAGCGAACCTCCCTCCTCACTTAACACCTCCCTCCTTCGTTCTTTCTTCTGCTGGATAGTCTGCCATTTAAATGCGTGTATGAGACGGCTCTCCATAGAGAGCATTTGTTCAACTCCTAGGGCCTCCTGAGTTACAGGGTGTGATCCTGCGGGGTGGGCACCGGACCACTGCTTTGGAGAATGCATGCAGAATACATCTGTGATAAAAAGTAGGGGGCGAAGTGAGTGCAATTCCAGCTGACGACCTGCTGGCCTTTGCATGAACCCCGTGGGAGAAAAAGGAGGTCCACATAGGAGGGCTTCCTAGAATTTAGCTTCAACCATCTGGAGACCCCAGTCAAGAGCTGGAACTGAGAAGGCATACTTAGGCAATGCATGTGCAAAGTCGGGGTGTTCCCTCAGAGGCGAGGCTTGGTCCACAACTCAGTATCTACCAGGACAGGACAGTATCTCAGGGACCCCCGACGGCACAAGCACCAAGTTCAATCTCAAAGATGATGAGAGCAGCATTCCATCAACTGGATGCAGATCACCTGGGGATCACATAAATGCAGATTCCAATTCAGTCGTCCAGGGAGGGGCCGGGGACTCTGCATTTCTAACAAGTACCCAGGCAGTACCACTGCTGCATTAAAACAAAGAAAGTGTCCTTAAGATAATCTGAAGAGTGAGCATCTTGAACAACGCTGTCATTTTAGAGATGGGGACGCTGAAGCCTGCAGGTGAAGTGAGTTTCCCAGGTTCAAGCCGCTGAAGAGCAGCGGGTCCAGCACTGGGGCCCAGGGCTCCAGGCTGCCGGTCCGGCCCTCTTCCCCGCCCCCACCCACCCCATGAGCCGCTGACGGGTTCTTCTGAGCCCTGCGGAGCCCTGGGCAGCGTGAGCGAGTGAGCAGGGCAGTGGCCAGGGCAGGTGAGGCAGCTCACACCGCAGGTGAGTCATGAACCGGCGTGGCTCGCTTCAACCTGGCTGTGCCGTGTGCCCGTGAATGTGGTCCTGACCAGGCTTCCATGCTGCTCTGTGTCACTGCAGATTCCAGAGCCATGAGCCCATGGGCACGCATCACGCAAGGCAAGTAGGGTGGAGAGGGAGAAGGAAACAGGAGAGGCTGTGTTTCCACCAGGCAGAGCCACGTGGAACTGGGCTAGGTCTGATCTGGGCTCGTCCTCCCAGTGGGCTGGGCATGGGGAGCCTCCTACCACTCGCAGGGCCATCTTCTCGGCCCCTGCCCCTATCTGTTCCTTTGAACGAAAACTGGACTTTTCCAGTGACCTGACTCAGTCAACTCTGCCACTGACAAGCTAAGTGGCCTTACAGGGGATCCTCACCTATTACGGGATAATAATAATGACATCACAATCATAGGACCTAATGTGATTCAGCGCTGGCTTTCTGAGACTCACAACCTCCTGAATGTAAATACCTTACAGTGTACGGTTCCTCCTTTGTAGAAGTCAAAACAGAGAGCTGTGAAGTTTAGGTCATCTCCTCAGACGCCTAATGATTCCATGACTACAGGACCTGTCATTTATAAAGCTATTTACAGTCAAGTCTGCCGCTAATAATCAAGTCTACACTTCACACAACCTCATCCCCACACTTTACTGCAGAGACAACCCACCAGGACCCACAAAGCCGGGGCAGATGGGCATTCTAGGGGCAACGGTGGGTCCACCCCGGCCCTGCAGCCCACCCCCAATCAATAGCCTTAAAGCTCCTCCGATTCAACTCACCCCTTGGTGAAATTACAGTACCGTGGAGGAAACTGATCAGAAGCTGAGTCCACCACGGTGGAGGCCAGCTCGGAAATGTATTTGCATGAAGGACCAAAGAGCCCTCTGGGTAAAGACGAACCCTAAGGGAAAAGAGAGTCAGGCTGACAAGGGTAGCCCGGTAACAGATACTGAACACAGGCATGCTTGGCTTCCTGCGTCTCCCAACAACCCTTGCTTGTGCTCAGGGAGGAAGGGCTATAAGAAGGATTAGGCCAGTCTGGGGTGAAACTGTATGATACCCGGGTCCATACGCTGTCACTTGGACACACCCAGCACAGACTTGGGTTGTGCTGGTTCCTGGTAGACACAATGATATCTGGCAGAAAAGTGACACAGGAGGTGCTGATAGCTGACCGGACTTGCTGGCGAGCTGAACTGGCTCTTCCAAGACCCCCAAAGTTTCTTGCCAGGGCAGACACACAAGGGGGTGAGGGGCCGGCTGGGAAAAGGGAGGTAACAGTAAATCACTCCTTGTCGGGGACACTTAGGTGAAAGGTGCAGACAGCTAGAAACCGCAAACCAGCCTGGGAATGGCAGGTGTCCCTGGGTGAGAAGTGCGTGTACTTCTCACTCTGACGACTAAGCGTGGCAAGTCTGGGGTAGCTGTGTCTGCCTTCCCACCACCACACAGCCTCCTCTCTTCCTTCATTCCTTCACTCAGCACAGATCCACCTCTGGCCTCACTCCTCCTGGATCCCAAAGGCTGCCCCGACGGGGAGATCCTTCAGCACTTGGAGCTGGTCCCTCTCGGGAAAGGGAGGGGGAGGGGACGTACAGATTCCCACCACGCTCCACCTCTGCAATGCCCATGCCGTGCTGGGCTGCGTGCCCCCAAATGCCCCGAGTCAGCGTGCAAAGACATAATCTACACACAGCCTCTGTATTTCACAGGGCAACACCTAGATGCTGCTTCCACATCCAGGCATCCTGTTGGCAAGGATCTCCACGTCCTTCCTTCCTGCCTCTCCTTCCCCAAGCCGACTGCTTCTGCAATAGCAACCCCTCCCCACCCCGGCCACTATGCAGCCGTTTTCCTCTCCACCAGCTTCACTTCCAAGCCAGGGCCTTGCCCTCTTCAGTCTGGATTCTGTTCGCCGGGGCACCATGCCGCCAGCACACAGCCTCAGCTCAGATGTCCTCTCACCCGACCCCATCTTTCTGACCAGCCTTCCTCACCCCCATCATCCCGGGACTCCAGGGCCAAAGTTTGCGGAGTCCACATCTACCCTGCCAACCAGAGCCTCCAGGCCCTGCCCAGAGTCTCTCCTTTTGAAGAGTCCAGGCCAAGGCAGCCACCCTAGGCCTCTGCCGTCGCCTGGAACAATGAAGCAGGGACTCTCAAGGTGCAGTCCTGGGACCAGCAGGTCAGTCTCACCGGGGAATTTCCTTAGAAGGGCAAAGGCTCCGGCCCTGGTTGGGTGACCAACTCATCCCAGTTTGCCTGCCTCAGTGCTGGAGATTCCTATCCCAGACCTGAAATGAGAGGCTCTGGGGGCGGGGCCCAGCAATCAGGTTCACCAAGCCATGGGGGGATTCTGATGCACCCTCAAGTCTAAGACCCTCTACGGGAAAGGAGCTTTGAAGCCAAACTTGTGCTTGGAGGCTGTCCTCCGGGTGACCCCATCTCCTCCACCGGCTCCCTTCCCTGGTTCAAGGACAGCAGACCTTGTCCACCATCACATGGAGTCCTGGCCAGGATGTACCAGCCCCAGGCGGCTCTATCAGCTCTGAGGGACCTCGCATCCTGGCCAGCCCGTACTGTCCCGAATCACCTGCCACTAGTGTCCCTTGCCGGCCAGGGGCTGGTTTTTTCCCCTTGTTTCTTCTGCATTTCAGTTTTCAAGAAATTTAAGTTTCCCATTGTTTCAGAAGAAAGTCAAGAGGGGGAAGCGGCTGGAGCTGCTGGAGGAAAAAGGAGAGAAGAGGCAGGAGAAAACTCTGGGGGGAAAAGGGTGGAAGGCACTGAGGAAGTGAGATGGTGGAAGGAGATGAAAGGAAGGCTGGGCTGGGGAAAGGTGAGAGGAGAGCCATGGGAGACAGAAGCTGAGACTGGAGCAAATGGGGAAAGAGCGTTTCCCACGGTGTGCTTCGTGGGCCAGGAGTGGCAGCAGTCTCGCCTGGAACCGGGCTCCACCTGCAAATTCTGGATCTCACCCTAGACCTTCTCAGCCAGAAAACCTGGGACTTTTAAAAGTCTTCCCAGTAACTGGGATGCGCACTACAGCTTGAGAATCACTGGGCTGAATAGTTCTCGTTTATTTAAGCAGGCATGCTGCCCCTCCATCCTGGATTCCAGTGTTGTTTTGAATTTCTGCCTGGGGAATGGTGACTCAGAAGAGTCCTAATGTGACCCTCACACACACACCACCTCTTGGCCTAATGACCTCCAGAGATGGGAAGAAACAGCTGTAACATCCTCCTTCTCCTCCATCACTCTCATTGTACCACTGGTACCACCAGCCTCTGGCAGCTCTAGACTGTGCAGCCTTTTTCTGGGAGGTTTTGGGGCCTGGAAAGAACTCTAAGGCGCCCCTGGGTCCTGTGTTACTTCCCAACCAGTTTAACATCAAGGACCACCTTTATTATTTTTCTCCCATTTCTCCCATATTGTCTTGAAATATGTTGTCTGCCAAAGAGACTAATCATGAAGGAATAATTAATTCAGTTCCCCGTGATTTATTAATCAACCACATCCGTAACTGGGTATGCAAAAAGTAGAAAACGGATGTATTATGGTTTCCATTAGAGTTTTTGAAACATTTAAAACAATACATTACAACTACCATGAACCCCTGGGCATCTGGGGAAGAACAGATGAAACCAGAGATTCCAGATCTCAGCTGCCTGGGTGAACAAAGGTAGTATGAGGAAAGGTAAAACAATAAACAAAACGTTTACAGGCTCCTGCCGCTGTCCCTGCACCCAGCCCGCTCAGGACTTGGCCCCTTCCAGGAACTCTACCCTCCCTCTGGTTCTGGGTTTCTCCAAAGGGCATCTCACAGACGCACCAACAAGGCCAGTCCTAACCCAGTGAGGCCCGCGGGCCCCCCTCCTGCCCTGCCCCCCTTACCAGACCCCACCTCTTCCTCCTGCAAACACAGGAGTTGGTTTTCAGTCTCCACCATTAAACTCACCGGCGCCCCCAAAAGATGCCATGCTAACGGGGCGGGGAGCGGGGAGGGGCACGGTCCACAGTGCGATTCTAGGTGCTAGAGAAATGATTGCTGCCATTTCTGCCTACGGAGCCCCTGTCCAGACACAAATGCGTGGGAGAGTGGAGCTGGATCCCTCTTCCCCTCCAGTGACTAAGGCTTTGCTACTGCTTTGGCTGGGTGGGCCTGCCTCTCATTGCTCAGGACACCTGTCAACCAAGGCATCTCAAGGCAGAGGAGAGAAGGAACAGGACTGGGGAAGGAGCTAGGAGAGCCCTGCCCCAAACAAGAAGTTTCTCGACAACTTCTATCTGCCTTTAAAATCTGTATGAATGTTGCCGTTTTATTCCACAATACATTTGTGCTTGCTCACTACTTTAAAGGTGTTCCCAAATCTTCACATACAATTGGCGTTGTTTTACCTGTGGGTTTGCTCTTCCCGACACAAGGACACGGACCCCAGAGGACCAAGCAGCCCAGATGGGAAGGAATTCTCACTGCTGGTAGCAGTTCTTTCCCCTGAGGCTCCTCGGCCAATCCTGGGTGGACGTCTGCCAGTTCACCCGGCAGACAACCGGGCAAGTCCAGCCGCGTCCAGACATCCCAACTGCACATCAGGAAGCACCACTCTTGTCCAGGCTCCGTGTTTCCATCTGAGAAAGCTGAGGCCCCAGCATGCTGAGTGACTCAGCCAAGGCCACACCACCTGTTATTGACAGAGCCTGAACACGCGTTTTCTGACTCCTGACCTACTTACTGCTCTTTCTGCCATCCCATCCTTCCTCTCTAGGTGAGGACAAAAGACTGGCAGTGAAACAAGGACCGTCTCAAGGATGAGCACCTGGTCAGCAAGCCAGGTGGACCAGACTGTGTTCAAGGGAACTGTTCTGTGCCTCTCCTATAAAATGGGAATGTTACTGCCAGCAGTATACACTCCAGAGGATTGTTTGAGACGTGCACTGGGGAACAGACATAAGGGCTTCGGAAAAGTATGAACAAACTTGATCCCGTGCTGGGGAGGCTTGGCTGAGGCTTTGTTCCCTCCACACGTGTCCTTCTTCTCGGCCTGTCTGCAGCAGCCCAGCACACACATGGGCTGAAGTGTGGGAAGCTGACCCTGAAATAGTGATGGCCAGCCTGCCACATGGACCACATCCCACCATCGCACCTCCAAAGCCCACAGAAGGCGTCACTCAAGGCTCGTGTGACTGGGCCACTGGGCCTGCCGTGGCCTCCACCCAGGGCCACGGGCGCCACCACCAACCCAGTGAAGCGGGAAACTCACTCATCATTCTTATCACCTACAGTTTATATGAGCCAGTTGTCAGGGGTCAATTACACGGGCGAACTAAGACGAGCCACCACGAGGGATGGACACCTACAACTCACACACCCCACGCCCTGTGCCACAAGCGATTCAGACTGGAAAGAGCCCCGATTAATAACAAGCTTACTAATCAATGTCGTTCTGCATGAAATCCATACTACTTAATACTATAATCTATAATATTTCCACTGTCCTTCATCCTAAATCCCTCTTGGCCTACTTGACTGGGTGAGGGTCTTCATATATAACTTTATAAATGAGTTTGGTAGGTCTGGTACTGAACAGAAAAAAAAAAAAAAAAGAAACAACCCCGTTTCCCCATAAACCAATAAGCTTACAAAGAGAACTCAGAGAAGGTCTAGAGATGGAATTTAAAGTGTGAAAGCAAGAAAGGGTAAATGAAGAGGAGGATTGCTTGGAATGGGCAGTTACATGCTTCCAACCTGAACCAAACAAGCTAGTGGCGTGGCCTGAGGCTGTGTGCTTGTTACATACCTCATCCACAGACAGATCCAGCTCTGTGTTATAAATAGTTTTACACTTGAAGAGTTTTCTGAATGTGCTGGATGAGAGCAGATGGGAGGGGGTGGAAGTGAGGGAAGCTTCCTCCCCCCCCCCCCCCCAGCCCACTACTACCACACACACTTCCAATGCCCTGAATCTTGGAGGCGGGGTAAGAGTCACACAAGAGACAGCCACAAATGGTACTCCAGCAATGGAGCTTTAATTTGGAGTGTAGTCTAGGAGTGAGCATAATATAAAACACCACAGTTTGATGGTAAACCCCCCAAAGTAGAAAGTTAATAGCTGATTTGACCCTCATGCAAAGTGTAATGCAAAGTTTCCCATCATTATTGCAAACACACACACACTCACACACACACTCACCTGTGGTCCCTCTCCCCTTGCTGGTGACCCTCCACCTGTCTCTACCTTCAGCTGAGGTAAAGGCAGCTTTGGACTACAAGTCAGACCTGGGTTCTAGTTTTAACTCTGCAACATGCTGGCCAAATGACTTTGTCACTAAACCTCCCTTGGAGACTCCAATTTCATCTGTAAAATGGGCTCTTGTAACCATCAAGTGAGATACATACAGTAATAGCCAAAGAGGAAGGCAAATAAGCACATGAAAAATGTTCAACATCATTATCCATTAACAGGCAAATTACACCCACAGTGAAATATCCCTACGCACATATTCAGGTAACTAAAATTTAAAAGATTGACCCCACCAAATGCTGGCAAGGATGTGGCGTAACTGTAACTCTCATGCATTGCTGATGGGAATGTAAAATGTCATATGATCCAGTCATTCTAGTCCTAGGTATTTACCTAAGGGAAAGAATGTATACATCTGTACAAAGATTTGTACACAGATGTTTATAGCAGCTTTATTTGTAATAGTCAAAATTGGAAACAACTGGGGCTTCCCTGGTGGCACAGTGATTACGAATGCGCCTGCCAATGCAGGGGACACGGGTTCGAGCCCTGGTCCAGGAAGATCCCACATGCCGCGGAGCAACTAAGCCCGTGCGCCACAACTACTGAGCCTGCGCTCTAGAGGCCACAAGCCACAACTACTGAAGCCCGTGCACTTAGAGCCCGTGCTCCGCAACAAGAGAAGCCACCGTAATGAGAAGCCCACGCGCTGCAATGAAGAGTAGCCCCTGCTCGCGGCAACCAGAGAAACGCCCGCGCGCAGAAACGAAGACCCAACGCAGCCAAAAATAAAATAAATAAAATAAAATAAATACATTTATTAAAAAAGAAAAAAAATTCTATGCTAAAATTAGAAACTGAATATCCATCAATCTTTCAACAGGTGAGTAGATATACAAATTGTTGCGTATCCATACAGGGGACTAGTACTACTCAGCAGTCATGAATTTTATTGGAGTATAATTGCTTTACGATGTTGTGCTAGTTTCTGTTATACAATGAAGTGAATCAGCTATACGTATACTTACATCCCCTCCCTCTTGGACCTCCTTCCCACCCCATCCCCCCATCCCACTCATCTAGGTCGTCACAGAGCACTGAGCTGAGCGTCCTGTGCTCTATAGCATGTTCCCTCTAGCTATCTATTTTACGCATGGTAGTGTATATATGTCAATCCTAATTTCCAAATTTGTCCCACGCTCCCCTTCCCCCACTGTGTCTACATGTCTGTTCTCTACGTCTACGTCTCTATTCCTGCCCTGCAAATAGGTTCATCTGTACCATTTTTCTATATTCCACATATATGTATTAATATACGATATTTGTTTTTCTCTTTCAGGCTTACTTCACTCTGTATGACAAGCTCTAGGTCCATCCACATCTCTAAAAATGACCCAATTTCGTTCCTTTTTATGGCTCAGTAATATTCCATTGTGTATATGTACCACATCTTCTTTATCCATTCTTCAGTAATGAATTACTGATAAAGCCAATGACAAGGATGAACCTCTAGATGATAATGCTGAGGGAAAGAAGCCTGATGTAGGGACTTCCCTGGTGGCCCAGTGGATGAGACTCTACATTCCCGATGCAGGGGGCCCAGGTTCGATCCCTGGTCAGGCAACTAGATCCCACATGCATGCCGCAACTAAGAGTTCGCATGCCACAACTAAGGAGCCTGTGTGCCGCAACTAAGGAGCCCACAAGCTGCAACTAAGAAGCCCACCTGCCGGAACTAAGACCTGGTACAACCAAATAATAAATAAATAATTATTAAAAAAAAAAAAAGAAGAAGCCTGATGTAAAAGAGCACATATTGTATGTTTCCCTCTATATAAAACTCAAGAAAATGAAAACTAAGCTAGAGGAACAGAAAATAGTTCCCTGGAGGTGGGGCGGGAGTGAAGGGAGTTGGACAGGGAGAGAGGGATTTCAAAATTTAGCACAGGGATTAAGAGAGTAGCTGCTTATCTTACTCGCCATTCCAGATTCCATAGCAGATATTACCAACTGACCACAATGCTTTCCTGCATATACAGGCATGTACCACACCCACTGATGTTTGTCCTGAGTCCTTCTCCTTGGGTCTGCCATCAGATGACTGAGCCCTGGGGTTAGTCCGTACTTTTGGCATTCATTTCTTCATCCTCTCTGCCAAAAGGTCAAATTTATCTGCCCAAAGGCTCAGTCCAGCTTGGGAAATGTATGGGAAATATACCATCTCCCCTTGCTGTAGCTGCTTTCTGTAGTCCCAGCCTCCTAGAACAAGGGGACTGCCACGGGGGCATGATGGCCACAGCTGACTGCAGGGATAACAAAATTGACATGAGGGCAAAACAGACTGTGGGGGCTGTTTCTGGGGAGACACAGAACAACTCCTTTGGTACGCCCCGTGATGGCAGGGATCTCTGTCCATCTGGTTCTTTGATATATTCCAAACACCTAGCACAATGGTTGGCACGTAGTAGATACTCAATAAGTACTCACTGAAAGAATGAATGATAAACATTCTAAATTCTTCTTCTTTCTCTTTTTCCCATCAAAAGACCATTGGTTTTTCCATTGGTTTCTAGCTGTTTTTCCACTGAGAGCAGAGATCAATCTAATATCACTTGTTCACAGCCTACGACTGCATTGCAAATGATTTCAAGTCAGAGCCTGGCAAATCTGGAGCCACTAGAGGGTCTTACCTGAAACATTAGGTTGTAGCAGTAGTGGGAGGCAGGAGGAGTTTGAACAGAAAGTGCCAGACCTCTGGGTCCCAGGCAGGTCCACGGATGCTGCACGCTGACTTCTGGGGAGAAAGATCCATAGATCTTTGAATTTCGTTAAAGAGTGTTAGTGCTGTGTTTTTGTGATTATGGGTATGACATGAAAATTAAACTACATTAGTGTTGTTTATAGATTTTGGAGAACTAAGACAGGGAGAAAAATTTATGAAAACTCATTTTAGCCGCATAATGCTAATTACCTATTTACATGAGCTACTTACCATTAATTCATAATTACTCTATACACAAAGAAATTGCACATACATTACATCTATGTCAGATGGATTCCGAGGCTTTATTTGAAAGACTGTGAAGGATTTGGTCTCCTAATTAAGCATTTGCCCGTGACTTTAAGAAGATTTGCCTCATGCATTTCAAATCCCAGCCGACATTAGGATCACTTGGGGAGGTTTTAAAAAAAAGCCAATGAAAAAGAACATGATATTTGGGATTTGTTTAAAATGATCCAACACAGAAAATGGGGTGGGGAGCAGGAAAGACGAAACAAAATTGATGAAACGCTGATAATCGTTAGAGCTGACTGATGGAGGTTCATTCATACAATTACCTCTATTTTATGTATGTTTTAGAATTACCTCAATAGAAAGATATGTGGGGAATTTCTTTGCACAGCTGTGAGAGGACAGAATACACTAACACAGACTTGGGGATATGGATGTTTCAGTTACTGGACACTTCCACCTCCATTAGCACATTTGCATTCCCTGCCACCAAAATAATTCTTACTTGAACAGTTCTCGGTGGTTCTATCTTCTATCTCTCTCTCTATCTCTCTATGTATCTATTATGTATGTATCTATCTATCTAATCTATCTATGTATCTATCTATGTATCTCTATCTTTATCTCTCTATCTCTCTCTCTATCTATCTATATCTATCTATCTATCTATCTATCTATCTATCTATCTATCTATCTATCACTCCCTAGACCAATTCAATCAGAACGTCTGACGGAGGGGGCCCACACATATTCTAAAGTATCCAGATGACTCTAATGTGTGGCCAGGGTTGAGAACCACCAGGAAGGGAAAGTTTCTCAGGGCAAACCTCAGGTCAATTTTTTTTTTAATTAAATAAGCTGCTTTGACATGTCTACGAGAGCACGGACTACACACAGGAAGGCCTGGGTGGCAATAATAATCACCACCAGTTACAACGTTTCTCATATGTGTCACTGGGTGGGTTCCTTTACGTACATAAACTCATGTACTCTCCACAGCTACCTTATAAAGAAACTGAGGCTGGAAGAGGAGAAGTAATTGTCCCAGGGTCAATGGCTCCTAAGTGGCTGAGCTAGGATTCAATCCCTATCAATCAAAACTCTTTCTGCTCCAGCTTCGCTGAGTATCGAAACAGAGGAATTAAGAGGTCCATGTCTCTTAAACCACCAACCATCTGCCAACCCATCCTCTGTTTATTTGTCTCTGCAGCCTCCCTGGATAGCTTATGTTCTCACTCTTCTAACCTATATTCCAGCTAAAGTGACTCCTTTCACCCTGCTTCTCCAAGTTTCCCCATTTCTGCATATAAATGTTCAAAACCCTTACAAAAAAAATGATAGTATTCTGTTGCCCACACCCACTTTGGGTGGATCTATAAAAATCTGTCCTAGAAACGGTTTTCCTTTATTTAAAAAACATGTTCACCACATTCCATGTGTCATGTTTATAGCCACATGTTTGGTCAGGTCTCAGAGCAGTGTGACAACAAACCAACAGAGCTGAGTAACCAAAATTAATTCCAAAATAACTCAAGTCAAGTTCTTGATGGCATGTTTAATGTCCGTAGGTGTAAGACGTAAGGTGACTACAATATAAGGGGAAAGGGCAAAGGTACCTAGTTGTGAGATGGTGTCTACATTCTACTGGAAGTGGTGCAGTATTGATTCTAAGTAAATTGAGAAGACAAAACATAAAAGAGAACAAAGAGAAACAAATAATAAAATGGTAGCCCTAAATCCAAGACACAGATTAAAAGAGATTGTGCCAATGGATTTTTAAAAATTATTATAAGTTGCCTACAAGAAACTCACTGTAAAGATAATATTGGTATGTCGGGCTTCCCTGGTGGCACAGTGGTTGAGAGTCCACCTGCCGATGCAGGGGACACGGGTTCGTGCCCTGGTCCGGGAAGATCCCACATGCTGTGGAGCAGTTGGGCCTGTGAGCCATGGCCGCTGAGCCTGCACATCCGGAGCCTGTGCTCCGCAACAGGAGAGGCCATAGCAGTGAGAGGCCCACGTACCGCAAAAAAAAAAAAAAATTTTAATTTAAAAAAATTAAAAAAAATAAAGATAATATTCGTATGTTAAAAGTAAATAAATGGAAAAAGATATATCATGCAAACTGACCAAAAGAAAGTTGGAGTGTCTATATTAATAACAGACAAAGCAGACTTCAGAGCAAAGAAAATTACCAGGGATAAAGAGGGACATTACATAATTATAAGAGGGTCAATTCACCAGAAGGCATAACAACCATTAATGTATATACACCTAATAACAGATGCAAAAACTTACGGAACTGAAAGGAGAAACAGAAATTGACTAATTCACAATTTGTTAGGAGACTTCAGCTCCTCGCGCAATATTTGATAGAACCAGCAGAGAGAAAACCAACAAGGTTTCAACTATAAACTATATGGTTCTTCGGTCCTATCAGAACTGATAAACCATAAAACAATGGACTATAACTGACCTTTATAAGACATTCCAGTCAACAACAGCAGAATATACATTCCTTTCAAGTGCACATGGAACATTCACAAAAATGTCTATGACAGACCATATGCTGGGTCATTGAACAAATCTTAAAATTTAAATGAATTGAAATCATACAATATATGTTCCCTGATTATAATGTAATTAAAACTGAAATCAATAATAGAAAGAAAAATTTCCACCCAGGGGACCACCCTGGAGGTGCAGTGGTTAAGAATCCGCCTGCCAATGTAAGGGACAAGAGTTCGAGCCCCGGTCCAGGGAGATCCCACATGCTGCGGAACAACTAAGCCCATGCACCACAACTCCGGAGCCTGCGAGCCACAACTACTGAGCCCACGTGCCACAACGACTGAAGCCCGTGTGCCTAGAGCCCGTGCTCCGCAACAAGAGAAGCCACCACAATGAGAAGCCCACGTACCACCAACGAAGAGTAGCCCCTGCTTGCCACAACTAGAGAAAGCCCACACACAGCAACAAAGACCCAACACAGGCAAAAATAAATAAATTAATTAAAATAAATAAATGAAACTAGATAGCTTAAAACATATTAAAAAAAAATTTCCACCCAGAAGGAGAAGAGAGAGAGAGAAAGGGCCTGAGAAAATATTTGAAGAGATAATAGCTGAAAACGTCCCTAACATGGGAAAGGAAATACTCAAGTCTAGGAAGCACAGAGAGTCCCATACAGGATAAACCCAAGGAGGAACATGCTGAGAAAAATCTCCAAACACTTGGAAATCAAACAATACACTGCTAAATAATTCACGGGCCAAACACGAAGTCTCAAGGAAAATCAGAAAATATTTTGAAGTGAACAACAAATACAATCTATTTGTGCAATATGGCTGAAGTAAGGATTAGAGGGAAATTAATAGCTTTAAATGCTTATATTTGAAAATAAAGAATAGCTCTCATGAGCACAGATGTAAAAATCCTCAGTAAAATATAAGCAAGTTGAATCCAGCAATATATAAGAACAATATACCACGACCAAGTAGAGTTTATCCCAGGAATGTAAGGCAGGTTAGACAAAAAGTACTTAGACCTGGCAGCAAAAGAATGATTCATTCTTAAAGATTTATAAGTTGGACTTCATCAAAATTAAAAACCAGAAAAGGTTTTTTGTTTGTTTGGTTTTTTGGCAGCAAAAACTGCAAAAGATACTGTTAAACAAATGAAAAGAGAAACTACAGTCTGGGAAAAAAGATTTTCAAATCACATACCCAACAAAATTCTTGTATCCAGAGTATATAAAGAATTTAATATATACAGAATTCTCAAAATTCAGTAAGAAGAAAATAACCCAATTTGAAAATGGGCCAAAGAGTGGAACAGACACTTCACCAAAGTTCACCACATGAGAGTAAATATGTTCAACATCAATAAGCCTGAGAAAAATGCAAATTAAAGCCACCCCAAGACACCACGACATACTTATTAGAATGACTAAAATGAAAAATACTGACAGTACCAAGTGCTGGCAAGGGTGTTGAGCAGCTAGAATGCTCATTCATTGCTGGTGGAAATGGAAAGTAGTCCAAGCCACTCTGAAAAACAGTTTGACAACTTCTTTCTTTTTTAAATTGAAATATAGTCGATTTACAGTATTATGTTAGTTTCAGGTACAGCAAAGTAATTCAGTTATATATACATTTCAGATTATTTTCCATTATAAGTTATTACAAGATATTGAATATTGTTCCCTATGTCATACAGTAAATCCTTGTTGATTGTCTGTTTTATATACAGTAGTGTGTATTATGTTAACTCTATACTCCTAATTTATCCTCGCCACTCCCCTTCCCCTTTGGTAACCATAGTTTGTTTTCTATGTTTCACAACTTCTTATAAAGTTAAACACACACTTATCAGATGACCCATGAATCCCACTCCTGAATATTTTCCTCAACAAAAGTGGAAAGTTATGTTCACACAAAACCATAAATCTTTATAGCAGCTCTACTCATAACTGCCCCAAAGTAGAAGCCACCCAAATGTCCTTTAAGTAGTGATTCAATAAACAACTGTGGTACATCCACACAGTGAAATACTACTCAGCAAAAAAAGGAACATGGGGCTTCCCTGGTGGCACAGTGGTTGAGAGTCCACCTGCCGATGCAGGGGACACGGGTTCGTGCCCCGGTCCGGGAAGATTCCCACATGCTGCAGAGCAGCTGGGCCCATGAGCCATGGCTGCTGAGCGTGCGTGTCCGGAGCCTGTGCTCCGCAACAGGAGAGGCCACAACAGTGAGAGGCCTGCTATCGCAACAAAAAACCCAACAACAACAAAACATTCTAGGCTTTGCAGGCCAGGTATTATCTCATTTTCCCCTTCCCCCCTCCTCCCCTCCTTTCCCTCCCCCTCCTCCTTCTCCTCCTCTCCATCCTCCTCCTCCTCCTCCTCCTCCTCCTCCTCTTATTCTCCTCCTTCTCCTCTTTCCTCTTCAACAAACCCTCTAAAAACATAAAAACTGTCCTGGCCGCAGGCAGTACAAAAGCAGGCAGCAGGCTGGATTTAGCCCCCAGGCTGCAGCTGGCTGACCCCATCCTAGGTCAATAATTCTCAAACATTAGTCCTTGGACCAGAGATGAAGAAGCATAGTGTCCTGCTGGTAAACTGGCTCTCATAAACCAAAACCCTCATCTTGCAGCATTTGCCAATTTCCATGGTGTAAAATGCTCCCACCATGCCCAGTCTCAGACTACTAATGTGATGTCACTGAACCAGAGCTGTTAAGAGACATGCAGAGTCTGCCAGCCAGGACCAGGCAGCTCCAGCCCATCACTTTACCGGCATCGGCTGGGAAGCTGCTTAGCAAAGCACTCCTGGAAATTCTGGCACCGAGTACGGGAAACACTGTCCTTGGTTCTATGAGGTAGCAATCTGCTGATCCAGTCATTCAACAATGTTTATACAAGGCCCTGTACTAAGTCTTAGGAACGTCCCCACCCTCAAGGAGGCCAGAGTCTAGAAGAGACCTCACCAGCGGGCATTTATGACAACAGACTGTGATAAGTGGGTTCAGAGGCTGAGACAGCACAAAGAAGGGGCAGCTAACTTGTTTGGGAAAATTATCCATGACTTGCAAATAAGACAAAAAGATGACTGTGTGGCCATTTAAAGCTATGCTGGAGCATTTTCTAAGAAGCCCACTGGAGGGTCACCTGACCTCTATGGGAACGTATCTTGACAAATTCTTGATTAGAGCTCGGGCATAAAATTAGAAGCTAACTCATATAAAACAGGTCAAGAGAGGTTTTTTTTTCTGTCCAGTAAATAAATATAGAAATAAAAACTGACACTAATACTTTCTAATTCCAGTATGATTAAGTTCTTTATATACCACAGCTAGGAGGGAAAATAAAGCGAAAAGAACAGGATCACCTTGCCTAGCTCTGGTCCCCTACATTGTGAAACCTTGGCTATTTCCCATAAACCTGCAATATCTCCCTAACAATATCCACGTACCCTTGATTTTTACTATGCTGATATCTGAAGATATGCCATGACCTTTAGGATTATGATAATGATCTGAGAAAGCTGGTGTTTTTCACCATGAAAAGGCTAATTTAAACTTGATAACCTTGGTGATTTTGCAGCTTTTTTCTTTAAATGCTCATTGTGTTTTATATTTGGCAAGCCAGCCCTTCTGAAGCCTCATTCTCTGACATCTTTGAAAGTAAACTTTTTCTTTCACTTCCTAAACACTATCATCTCTGAGTCTTTGATGGAAGATAACACAATGGGTGACTTTTTATTGCCCTGTTGGATATTAACCAGTTTTACACTGAACTGTAAAAGGTGAATTGGTACTTTTATCTCAGCATTCTTTTTTCCACTGACTGCATAAATCCCAATTTTTCATATCTTTAGTCAACCAGCTATTTTTCCTTCTGTCGATGCCCTCATATATCAGGTAGCTTCAGCTGTGTAACAAAACCCCAAACTGAATGGCTTCAAACAGGAGCCATTTATTCAGCTCCTGATTCTTCATGTTGGCTGGGAAGTTCTTCTGGTCTGGGATGGCATGAGTAGACCCTACTGGACATGATTATGCACCTGTAGTTAGCTGGCAGGACACCTGGCACCTGAGTGATCTAAAACGTCCTTGCTTACGTGTCAGGGGATTGGCCATCTAATGACCAGAGCAAGAGGGACAATTGGAACTGTGTCTCCCATCATCCAGCAGGCTAGCCCGAGCTTTTTATATAATGGTTGCTGGATTCCAAGAGCAGCAAGTGAGGGCAAGCACCAATATGCAAGTACTTTTCGAGTTTCTGCTTATTCCTCCTTTGTTATTGTGTCATTGGTCAAAGGATGTCACAGGGTGGGAAGGTATAGATACAGGGAGGCGTGGATAAATTGGAGACCTTACTGTAACAATTTATCACACCTCATTCATGAGTTGAATGAAAGTTTGGCACGTGTGTTAGAGAATTAGGCTCTTACAGGATGAAGAGATGCCCAAGGGGAACCCTGTAAAAAGACAGGGGTCAAAAAAGTGAAGAAGCAGTGAAGGGAAGTGTGCTCCAGGCAGAGGGAATAGTATATGCAAAGTCCTAGAGGTGGGGCTGCAAAGCCTGCTCCAGAAAGCTGCACACTGTGGCTGGAATGAAAGGCAAACCTAGTCTACCTGGATTTAAAACTTCTAGGTAGGCTATCAATGGCCAGAGCATTTTAATATGAAACTTTAACTGTTTTTGCTTTTTTTACTTTTTTGCTTTGTTTTTGCTTTTGTTACTTATCTCTGCCTTCTGAAAAGAGCTGTATGCCCTGGAAGAAGCGAGATGGTCTTTGGTTGGTTGAGGATCAAGGTGTAATGGGCCATTGTGGTCTACAATGAAAGAACAAACAGAGGGAAGCCCTTGCCTCTGGGGAAAGGAAGGATTACTCACAGACTTCAAAGGAGGTTCCAGGAAGAAGGGAAGAGAAGCAGATATTAGAGGGGATTGGCAGGAAGCTGGGTGTGATCCCGGGGAATTTGCCCAAGAAGGGGGAGGGCACGCACTTGGGAAGAGCTGGGAGTGGGGAGAACCTGGCAAAAGACCACTGTGAAGGGCCTTGTTGTAGGATCCAGAGGCTGCATAGGCTCCCAGCCTCCACCGTCTCCACTCAAGCTATTCCTCCTGCGGTGGCCAGTGAGGACTTTGCTTTGACAGCACCCAGCAATTTCCCAGTGACGTCTCACCTTGGTCCCTATCTGAGTACCTCATCCTGGAAAACCCTCTCTCTATGTCCCCCAAGCTCCCATAAGCCTAAGAAAAAGATCACTGGAGACCTGGCATGCTAATGAGACAGTGGATTAAGGGGCATCCCCTTCCTTCTGTATCTATTTTTTAGGGTCTGATGGAGTGAAGTAAGACTGCACTGAATCAGCCAAAGAATCCCAAGCCTTCGCTGCCACGGACGATTTCACAGGAATACACTGACCAGCTCAAACACCTAATCCCCTCCCCAGAGGCAATCACTGTGAGTTGTTCCATGTGTGTTATTCCAAAAGCTTTGTGTGTATTTACACCCACTGAGCCTTGACATCCACAACTGTGGATTTCAGATGTGTTCTCAAACAGTTAAAGAAAGAGGGGGAAAAGCCTAAACAAACAACCTAGGTTCTTATAAGAAAACTGGATGAAAGTCGCTGGGTTGGCTCTCTGAAAGGATTGAGTGATTTTTATGCAAAGTAACCCATACGGGGCTGGGGGGGTGGGGTCGGTGGGTCAGGTTCAAAAACAGCGGAAATGAGCGAGATGTAGCTTCATATCCAAAGTTGCTCTTCCTTAACTGCAGGAAGAAGCGTCAGTCAGCTTCAGAGGCAATCACTGTGAGTTGTTCCATGTGTGTTATTCCAAAAGCTTTGTGTGTATTTACACCCACTGAGCCTTGACATCCACAACTGTGGATTTCAGATGTGTTCTCAAACAGTTAAAGAAAGAGGGGGAAAAGCCTAAACAAACAACCTAGGTTCTTATAAGAAAACTGGATGAAAGTCGCTGGGTTGGCTCTCTGAAAGGATTGAGTGATTTTTATGCAAAGTAACCCATACGGGGCTGGGGGGGGTGGGGTCGGTGGGTCAGGTTCAAAAACAGCGGAAATGAGCGAGATGTAGCTTCATATCCAAAGTTGCTCTTCCTTAACTGCAGGAAGAAGCGTCAGTCAGCTTCTACAATTACCACCTTGACACCTCCATCCGGCTCTCCTGATCACAGAGAGGAAAGAAAGCTACAGTGACTTGCAAGGAACGGGCCCCTGGGAAAAGAAAATGAGATTCTCCCCCTTAAACTCCAGAGGGGAGGGAGGAGCAAAGAAAGCCAGATTGACAGGGGAGCAGCTCAAAAGCTAATTAAGTCTTCACAGGAGCCAAGCGGGCCTCTCGCTGGTTCACTGCCAGCAAGCAAAGCTTTTCGATGTTGCTCTGAAATCTGGGCAGGCAGAGCCAACTCCAGGCCCCAGAATGAGGGCTGGTGGTACAGTTGCCAGAAATCTCAGGAAAGGAGGAAACTAAGAAGGAGCCCCTGGGCAGAATGAAGATCACCACCTAATTGTGCAAAGACAGCGTGAGAACGGCATTCAAAATCTTATCTTGAGGGCTTCCCTGGTGGCGCAGTGGTTAGGAATCCGCCTGCCAATGCAGGGGACACCGGTTCGAGCCCTGGTCCTGGAAGATCCCACATGCCGCGGAGCAGCTAAGCCCATGTGCCACAACTGCTGAGCCTGCGCTCTAGAGCCCGTGCTCTGTAGCAAGAGTAGCCACCGCAGTGAAGAGTAGCCCCTGCTCACCGCAACTAGGGAAAGCCCGCACACAGCAACGAAGACCCAACGCAGCCAAAAATAAATAAATGAAATAAATAAATTTATTTTAAAAATCTTATCTTGATATGTAAATGATTCTTTCAGTAAATAACTGTATTGTAAGCAAAGGGGGCAAAAGCCGTCCCCAAATGATACCCTCCCAGTCCACACCATGGATCAGGCACCACCTAGTGTCAGCTCCTGGAATTACAAGCACAGGCATTACGGGTTTGGCTACCTTTGCAAAGCTAAATCACAGAGTAACCATGGTACGTGCCCACAGCTTTTCTTTTACTCTGACCTTGCTGTAATTACACACCCACCTCCTGCCTCACTCTTTTGGTCTCTACAAAGGGCTAACACAAATAATGCTAATAATGGTTCCTTGCATTTGGGTGACCTTTCAGAATCTACAAAGCCCTTTCATATAAATGACCTCAAACCATGGGTAGGAGATAGGCAGGAAGGTGTAACGATCTCTGTCTTATCAAGAAAGAAAATTAAGGACCAGAAAGACAAAATAATCTACTCAAAGTCAAAGATGATTTCACGAGGGAACCAGTGCTGAAACGCACCTTCTCACCCCACCCACACCTCCCACTACCGCTCCGGCTCCAAGTTCAGAGCTGTTTCCTCTGGTCTCTCTACAGCCTCTTGACTCACAGCTCACAGGAGAGTAAAGCAGGGAAGCCCAGGCCTGGCTGCAACCAGAGTCACCTGTGGAGCTTCAGACACACAGCAGGGCCCAGGTTCCATATCCGGAAATTCTGATTTAACCAGTGTGGGGTAACACTGGGGCTTCGGTATTTTATAAGGCTCTCCAGCTGAGGTAACGTGCAGCCGGGATTGAAAACCACTGTGTTAAAGAAATAAAACAGCAGGAGAGAAAGCCATCATGCTTCAGTCTCAGAGAGCTTACAGCCACTAAAACACCAGACATGCCAGAGACCCCTGAATGTCACGGAGGCAGAATCCAGAGCTGCCCTTCTGATGCCCATCTCCTCAACACACATGGCTACATGCAGACAGACACACAAGCACACAGAGATACAGAGACACAGACACACACGGACATACAGACACACAGACACAGACACACATGTATGACAACTTGACAATATATCAGGGACACGTTATGCTTTTCTGGATTAGGACTTGCCCTCCTTTCTAAATAATTCATACCCAAACCTAAACAGGGGATTCCCAGGTTTCTACAGCCCCTCCAGGATTATGGGACCCCTTTGCATTTACTGAGATCATCACAGAAATCAGACCTCAGGAAATCCCCAAACTCCAGCCCACTCCCTGCTCTCTCTGCTCAGAGAACCACAACATACACAAAGGTCTCGGGTCAAGCTGTTCATGCCACCAGGAAGAGGCTGCCCCCAGAGCTGTCCACACAGAAAACTGGAACAACTGGATTTCTTGAACTTCAAGTGTCACTTGGGTAAGCCACGCAACATTTTCTGTGCTTGGTGAAGACTGGGTTAAAGCCAAGGCAACAGTAAGATACCTGCCACCCCCTGCACCTGTCCGGCCACCTTGCACACCTGCATAGAAGCCAGTGATGTTGGGGCTGGGGGTGGCTCTGTGTTCAAACGCAGCCTCCACTCCATTCCTGGGGCTAGGAGACAGCACCCCGCTAAGGCTTCAGGTCCACTGGGCGTGAGTACAGAGCACTCATTCGTTCATTCAGTAAATATTTATCAAGCCCTTGCTATGTGCCAGGCTCTGGGTATATAGCAGTGAACCAAAGAGACAAAAATCCCTGCCCTCATGGAGGTTCCATCCTAGTTGGATGGACAGATAGAAAACAAGATAAAAAGTAATATACACACATGTTAGCTAGCATTAATGCTAGGGGAAAATGAGGTAAGAAAAGGGCAGGATGACTGTTGGAATTTCAGATGGATGAGAGAGGAGGTGACAGCTGAGTAAAGCGTGAAGGCAGTGAGAGGGTGGCGTGTGGGTACCTGGGAGAAGACGGGAACAGGAGATGCAAAGGTCCCAAGGTGGCAGCAGGCCTGGGGAGCTCAAGAAATGGTAAGGAGATGAGTTCAGAAGGAAGAAAGCAAGCAGATCGTTAGGGCCGTGTCTGCCTTGCAAGAGCTTTGGCTTTTACTCTGAGATGGGAGATCTACAGGAGGTGAGAAAGGGGAAGTGGAAAGAAAAACAAATGGAAGAAGAAAAAATATAAAGAGGTCTGTCTCTGGGAGGAAAGCAAAGGGGAGAGAGCACTGAAACCCCAGTGGGCTTGCTCTACTCTCCATGGCCACCCTGTCTCCTCTCTGCTCATCCTTCCTGGTTGACCAGATGCCTGAGCAGGCTTTGCCCATCTCCTACTGCTGCAATGTTCATCACTGTCCCAGAGGCACCTGGTTACATCCAGAGCTGGACCTGTCCCATGGGCTCAACCTTTCTACTGTTGGACTGATTCCTGTCTGATGCTGGAAGGAAGGCAAAGATCCCAGGAAGTAAAGGGGCTCAGGGGTCTTTGCTGACCCAGCTGGAGCTCCAAAAGTTGGGTTTCTCTCTGCCTGGGAGCCTGGGTATGAGAGACAAGGAAGGGCTTCACCCCACACCAACCTCTTATCAGGCTGTCACCCAAGTCCCAAGGCACCCATCAGCCCCTTCTCAGGGCCAAGAGAGAATGTGAGATCAGAAAAGTTGCTCCCCATCCATCTATCTCACCCAGAATGGAAGGATAGATTTGGGGCCTGGCCCTCCTGACAGTGTCCCAGGTTTCCTGTCCTTTAATGTCCAGGCCTAAACAGTTCTAAGGTCACCCAGGGCAGAATGTAGACAGGTGGGGCCAACCAGTGACTGAGGGCAGCACATCCGAGTGAACCAGGGGTAGAAATAGATGCTGCCTCTCAAACTGCCCCACAAAAGCCTGGTCCCCAGTAGACTAGTAGCCTGACCCCCACTCTTTCCATAGCCCAGCACTGCAGGGGGCCAGAGCCCCACTAAACCACTCAGTATTGCGGGGCCTCTTCTGTCCTCTGGGGAGAAAGCTTCAAGCCTCCAGCAATCCCCTGACATATACTACATACAAGTTCTAACTCAGAAGAATGGACACTCTGCAAACACACATTATAGATGCACCCTGATACCTCTGTAATGATTCCAAAAGTGTGGGCACTGGAGTTAGCCTAAACGGGGATCCAATCCAGTTCTGCAGCTGTGTGTCTTTGGGAAAGCTACCTGACTACTCTGAGCCTCAGTTTCCCTAGCCTGTAAAGCATGGAAGGTACAGAACTGTTGTGAGGATTACATGATATGTTCTGTTATGTACGGTGCCAGGCATCAGAGCCCTGATGTGGCAGCGTCCAGCGTGACGCTGACAATGGGGCGGGCAGTGAGACTCCTACAGAGAGGGAGGCTGGTACCACCTGGGCATGCAGCTTTCTCCCTGGCCTTCCCTAGATCCAGCCACGAGAGCTCCTGCCCCACCCATCCCTGCCATGGCAGGGCCACACCTGCACCACACCCAAGGCACAGCTCGCCCAGATAGCATCCCTAGATGAGGAGCCCTCTGTTCTGGAAGGTCACCTTCCATAGCAGTCCTGCAGCTGAGCCAAGGGGAGCAGAGGAGTCTAACAGGATTAGGTTAATGAGGTCATGGCCAGGGTGGCCTGCCTGTGTCTTAGATGGTTGCATTTTTCAGCTGGTGATTAAGAGGCAGGCTCTGCAGGATTCAGGCTCATTACTATGTAATTGAATCTCCTCCCAGACACCAGCTGAGGGATGGGGAAGTTAAGTACATTTCCAAAGATCAGGAAGCCAGTCAGGCTGCCATCAGAGCTCCGTGGCGACAGTTCCGGGATGCTGGGAAGTGTCAGGTCCTCTGGGGACAGCGTTTGAGCAGAGAACTCTTTCTGTCAACTGGTGGCAGCCCCAGCAGCTGCTCTGATGAAGTGCCACCCCCTTCCTCTCAGCATCCATCCCGTTCTCAGCGCTGCCCCCGGGCCTCAGGATAAAAGCGCGGGGCTCCAATCACGGGAAGAACCTCGGAGGTGGGGTAGCTGGACTGGGGTCCTTCAGCCGAGCTGCTGGGGGGCTGGGGCTGAGAGGGGTGGGAAGGCAGCGTGACTAAGTGGTTAAGGGCGAGGCTCTAAAACCCAAGTCCACCATTTACTAGCTCAGTGACCTTGGGCAGGGTATTAACCTCTGTGTGCCTCAGTTTCCTCATCTGCAAAATGGCAATAATAAAATTACATATCTCATAGGTTTACAGCAAAGCTGTAAAAAATAACAGGCATAAAACCCTGTGCAGGTGCTCGTGGCTGGTCTCTCTTGGCTTCCGGGCTCCCAGGGGCTGTGCCAGAGCACAGCTTTTCATGCCTTTCTCAGAACTCAGCAGGAAGAGAGCAGCAGCATTAGGTGCACACGCCTGGGACTCCATGGGGATGTATAAGAAGCCCTCACTATATTCTAGATGCTGAGCTAGGTATCTACTTAGAAAGTCTAAAGTGCACTTCATGGCATCCAAGGTAAGTATATGTTATATGGAAACAGGCTCAGAGACTCAGGGAGGAAAGGATCTTGGCCAGGGTCTCACACCCACAGCCAGCAAGTGAGGGGACCGGGGTTTGAACCCAGGTCTTCGTGACTCCACTGTTCATGTTCTTACGGAGTGCATCTTGTGGTGCTTTAACTGATGGAGGTCATAAGTTCCAGGAGAGAATCAACAGGAGGGTAGCTGAAGAGGCTCTTATTCCTCCTTGTCAGGGGAGCATAGAGGTCTCAAGACAGGAAAATAAACACTATACATTGCTAATGTGTCATTCGTGACCGCATTGCTTTTCCTTCTTTATTCCTTTTTCTGCGTTGACCCAGGCACCTATGTCCTTTACATCACTGTCTGCATCACTCTGTCTGTGGGTAGAGAATAAATTTACAGAGGCATTCCAGAGGGACCATCACAGAGACCTTAAGGCAAGCTGTCTTTAAGGAGTGAAACTCTGGTTTGCAATGGAGTAAGTACAAAAAGCAAAAGGGATTTGCTAATTCCACTATTATTTAACAAGAGGCTTCTCAACCTCAGCATTATTGACATTTGGGGCCAGTAATTCTTTGTTGTGGGGGAATGTCCTGTGTACAGTAGAATGTTTAACAGCATCCCTGGTCTCTAGCTACTAGATGCCAGTAGCACATACACTCCTTCCCCAATAGGAGTTGTAACAACCGAAAATGTCTCCACACATTGCCAAATGTCCCCTGGGGAGGCAATAATGCCCAAGGCTGAGAACCACCAGGCTAAGTTGTAACTCTGTAATTACAATTTATATAATATAATGCAATTTATGTAGTAGAACTCTGTAGGTTCTAGCTATGGCAATAAGATAAGAAAATTAAAGTGAGTTAGTTATAAAAGGAAGTTAGTTCACTTACTTATGTAACATAACAAATTTCAAATGGATTAAAGAATTCAGATCTTTTAAAAATCAAAGAATTAAAAGATATAGGAGAATATTTATCTAAACATAGTCTAAATATTAACACTTTTAAATCAAAGACAGCATAAGTAAAAGATAAAATTCAACGTGACATAGTCTCTCTATATATTAGTATATTAACCACCTATGTTCTATGTGACATATGAAGGATTAATACTCCTACATTAAAAATAAATGTTACATATAGATAATAAAAGACCATTGCCCTTGTAGAGGAAAAACAAAAAGCAAAGAGTATGAACTGGATATGTACAAAAGAAAGAAGGTAAGTAGTCAACAAACTTTAAAATGTCTAATATTTTTTAGTAACCAAAAAAAAAAAATGTAAATTAAAACAACTGCAACGTACCTTTGCATATACAATTGACAAAAATTGGTTTTAAATAGTAACATCCAGTTGTGGGGAGAATGTGCAGAACTTGGCTCTGCAGATGGGAATTTATGTGGTTTTATCTTTCCAAAGGGGAGTCTGGTGTTAAAACGGGCACATTTTTGACCCAAACATTTCACTTTCAGAAACGTATCCAGGAAGAAAATCATGACTGTGTACAAAGTGCATCATCAAGATTGCTCTTCACAGCAGGAGGCAGCTGGTTGCATCAATGATGCTATATCCATACAAGCGGACCCTGTGCAGTCTGTTAAAAGGATGCACAGTGTTTTCCAAACTGGCCTTTCCCAATTGCAAGGGGTTCCCTGAGCTGCTACAGCACTTGCCTCTGGTCGGGGGGCAAGAGCAGCTGAGACTGAGAGTTTCCCATTCCTATTTCAACCAGTCCACCTCCACTTCTATCTGTTTTACCTATTAGGTTTATAGAAAAAGTCCTTCAAAGAATGCATTCCAGAGCTAAAAGAGTTTGCATAACGTTGTTGTAGAAGAGCATCCCGGCAGAAAGGGCATGGGTTTGGGGGTCAGACAGATCTCGTTATAGTCTTTGTTCCGCCACTAAACTAGCTGTGTGATCTTGGGCAAGATACCTGATCCCTGTGCTTTGGTTTCCTCATCTGTAAAATAATAATAATAATGGTAACTAACTTATCATCACTATTGTGAGAACTGAGATAATACATGTGAAGTGCACAGACCTCAGCACATAATAAGCAGCAATGAAGGGTAGCTACTATTATATTACATATTATATGTCTAATGAGATGCAAAAATGTTCACAGATACACTGAACAAAGAAGATCATACACAGCACAATCATACACGTCAATGTATAATAGGCCACATGTGAGAAAATGTATATATAAACACTAGTGCTAATGTTTGCTGGGAGGTAGAATTACTGTGTCCTCTGCGTTGGCAGGCGGATTCTTAACCACTGTGCTACCAGGGAAGTCCCTACAGGTGGTTTAGAGTTATACCTTTTTGCTTCCTCTCCCAGAAAGTGCTTTTCTAGATTACCAAGACCCCGCATCTCTTTACGTGTAGGAGGGTCATCTGATATTGACTCACATTTCTTTTCACAATGTTCTGACAGTCTAGGCAGAGCTAGACTTCACCTTTAGCCTATTTGATAGGTAGGATTTATGTCATCTTCAGGATTCACCTCATCTACTAATTCTGGGCATTTAGGAGATGATACATTGGTGTCAAGATGTGGGGATCATTAAATCCAACTGAGAACTGTCTCATGGGAGCTAGTGGAAGGATGCTGTGTATAACAGGATGCCAGCAGCGCATAAGCCCCGAGGACAAGTATCTCTGAAATGCGGCAGTGATGAGAGTGCTGATGTGCCAGCCGTTTCTCCTGCCTCTTTTGATATAAATGCTGCTGTTTGTTATGGGATGTCCTGGGTATTGCAATAGGAGAGGGCAGAAGAGCAAAGAGATTTTAGAACGTGAGAAAGGGCACGGCCTACATAAAACTATCTCAGATTTATCTCTTTGAGCTGTGCTGAGGCCACAGTATCTGAGAGCCATCAAGAGGGCAATGAAATGGCCTAAGAATCTCCAAATCAGTATGACCCCTCTCATGTCCACCGTAGGAACACCACAGCTACTGAGGGGAGTGCGTGCATGTGTGTTTTGCAAGGGATTAGGGGGTTGAAAGGATCCAGGTCATGGTGTCCGGGTCTTTTGCCAAGCTCTCCAGTAGAGCTCTCTGGGAGGAAGCACGTGAGCTGTATCTGCACTGCCCGGTGTGGTAGCTACTGGCCGTATGTGTGGCTCATGGGACTTTGTGAATTTTTAATGTTACTGAAGTTGACGAATCTATATTTAAATAGCCATGTGTAGCTAGTGGTCACCTCACTGGACAGCTCAGCATAGTGGTGAGGAACACAAAGTCTGGGTTAAGATGGCCTGGGTTTGAATTGCAGCTACTCTCACACTGACTGGATAAATTACTTAACCTCCCTATACTTATCTGTAAAATGGTGTGATGCTGGCACCTAACTCTCTTTGGAGAATTACATGAGTTGCATACATGTAACGTGAGTTGCTGTACATACTGTGTGCTCATCAGAGCTCAGGACGTGTCATGGAAGCTCCTGTGCTGGGTTTCCTCCATCTGCCCCTCCTGACCCACTCTCTGCTCTTTCCGCCCCACTCTGTCCTCTGGGAGATCGGCCTTCATGGATAACATCAACAGCTCCCTTGCTCTCTGGCTTCCAGTTGGGTTCAGCCAATGAGAAGTGCTGAAAGGAAGCTGGAGGGTGGAGCAGAGAGAGGTCAGGGTGTTGATCCCCCTTCCCTCCTGCGTGGTCACCATGCTGAGGCCCTTCACTGAAGGCCACGCCCCTGTCAACCCTCTCCAGCTTCTGGCTTCACCTCCGTCTCCACACCCCTCACGCCCAGAGGTGGTACGGATTTGCTCCTGGCTGCTTCACCAGCTCTCTTCACTGGTTTTTCTTCATGCTGCCCACACCTTGAGAAACAGTCCCTGTAATAAGCTTCTCTCACGATGTAATCACTTCCGGCCGGACCTGCAGGTACCGTTCTTGTTACTCCCACTGTCAACATCTCGCTGTCCCCCATCACTACCACGGGGGGTCTGCAGGTACCTCCTAGGCTTCCCCCACTGAGGGGCTTTCTCTCTCTGATGGACCTCTAAGTCTTATTCACTGATCTCAGCTGGTGTGATCTCTAGAAGTGGGAAGATGATCACCAGTGAGGAGAAAACGTGTGTTCTCTGCAAGAATCCCCACCCCCAGGAGACAATCAAATCCACTCTGCTAGCAAGCTAAAGCCGGAGAACATTCTAATTGCTGCTTTTCTGTGCTTTGCATGGGAATCGTGAAAGCCTGAATCCATTATCCCCTTTCCAGTGGGAGCAGTACCCTCCTCCACCCCACCAGCCTGTCCACTGTCACACCCTTAACCACGGCCATCGCCCAAGACAGGTTGGGATTAACTCTGTCTCCCTGAGGAAGAAACACAAGCTCTGTCTCTGCCGACCTCAGGCCTCACTGGCTGGAAAGATGGCCAAGGTCAGGGGTGGGTTGCTGGGTGCTCAGGGTGAGGAACAAGGAGGATGAAAACGGGCACTGATCCACTGTATCAGCAAATATTTACTATCTGACAGGTGCTGGTGCGCCTGTGAGGGTTTGTGCCCACAACTGGCAAAAGAAGTCAACTCTGGTTGATTTACGGAGAAAAGTAATTAATTGAGGGGCCATCAAGTGGGTGCCAAGATGGCCACGAACCTGGAGAACCAGGTTCTGGAAATGGGCAGCTTAGAGGGAGGCTGAACCAAAATCATGCCGAAGAGCAGGTCACGTGGCTCCAGCCACCCAAGTCCCAGGCTCCCCAGCTCGCCTGCTGCCCCTGGGAACCGGATCTTGCAGGTGCCGCCACCCACATGCATTCTCCCCTGTCCCTGCTTCTTAGGGTCACCAGCTCCCGATCAGGAGAGTGAGACTGCTTGGCTGAGTCTAGGCCATGTGCCCACGTCCCCTGTGTCGGGGGCTGGGAGGGCAGTACCTGGACCTTTCGGCCTCTGTGGGGAAGTGGGTTTTGTCTCCTATCAGGACAAGATGGCCAGGAATCCCCCAAACACAGGTGGGGGCGGGCGGAGATGCTGGACAGCCGTTCCCATGGGGTGTACGTGAATGAACGGCACGGCCTGCAGCCTGGAGGAACTGACAGTCTCCAGACCAGAAATCGTCAAACATTAAGGCCAATGTGCATATGAGTCAACCGGTGTAACTAGGTAAAAACACAGATTGGCCAGTCAGCCTGTGATGGGGGAACATACATAATGCTAAGGCAGGCGGTCCCCACACTGGTGCGGATGCTAAGCCAACGCTGGCGCCATGACCCACGTGCTCTGAGGGCACAGAGGAGGCCCTGACCTAACACACCTAACACACAGGGATGAGCTGAGTCTTGGATTACAAGGGGGAGGGGATGCAAAGACAAGGAGGGGGACAATTCAGGCAGAGGGAATGGGGTCAGAAAAGGCACCAAAGTGAGGCCTAGCGTGGGATGTACAAAGGAACTCAAAGAAACGGAGACCAGAACCTAGAGCCAGAGAGTGGGGCGAGTGAGGCCCGGGAGATGGGCAGGGCCTGAGTCACCTTGGAGCCTTCTGTGCTATTCCCGGGGAGCTCTGCTTGTTCCTTTCAGCCAATGATTTTCAAACAGATCATGACTCACTAGTGGATGGTGAACTCAGTTTAGTGGGTCCCGGCCAGAAGTTTTAAAAGTGATATAGGATAGCAACTCAAGTAGTATCAACTCTTGAAAATTTTGCTTCAGTTATACAAATAAGCGCATTGTAAAATCAGGTGCAACGTAAAATAAATTTCTTCCTGTGGGTCAAGGTCACAGAAGTTTGAAAGCTGTGCTTGTGGTCAGAAAGACGCTGTTTGAAGCTTTTTAAGGAGAGGAATGATACGATCAGATCTGCACTATACAAAGATGCCTTTGCTGCTGGTTGGATGGGGTAAGACCGGAGGAACGAGCCTTCGGGAGAGGGAAAGATGCTGAGGGCCTGAACTTCAGCAGTGCCCGTAGGAATGGAGGAGAGTTACAGGCAAAACAGGTAAAGTCGGCACCAATTAGCTGGAGGCTTGGAGGAGAAGGGGGAGGGCTCCCCTGTTCCCACTGTGGGTGACCAGGAGGATGAAGGTACCGTTACCTGAACTGGGGAAAAGGCGGGGGGAGATGCAGATTTCGCTGTTCGGGGAGGCAGAGCAGGTGGAGAGAATGAGCCCAGGGCTGGACACTGTGAGTCAACAATGCCTCTGGACCTCAAGGGGCCCTTTGTCCAGCATGTAGCCTGAGACAGGGGGGCACCTACCCTAACAAAGCCCATCAGACATTGTCCCTGGGGTTGGAGCCTTGAGCAGAGGACACAGGACCGTTCATTCTGTAGGGCTGCCCTGGAGAATGTCCTGTTCCTGCTCTGGAGGATCCTTCCAGAGAGCTGGTCCTTCAGTTTTCCACTAAATCAGTAAGCTTCCCAATTCCTGTCCTTACTGATTAAATTAACCAAAGCCATTTTCTGTTGTTTACCACCACAGAACTCGGACTGATGAATAACAGCCACTCTGCTGACCTCACAACATCTGGGGATTAATGAGGTAAGGTTTCAAAGTGCGCTGAAAACTGTAAAGTGCTGGTCAGATGTAAAGAGCCAGAACTGGACAACAATACCCTCTCCCTCAGGCCCTTTGCATCCGTTAGTGTTAGGATCCCATGCATTCCCCCACTGCTGAGACTTGCTGAGACCCTCAGGGGAGGCACTGTGTGGGTTAGGCTGTAAAGAGCCCAGAGCTGCGTGGTCCTGAAACCACCCACACACAGAGCAATTAACCCAAACCTCCGCAACCCACACAACCTACCAACACCCTCTGCAGGTGAGGGAGCATTTGTGATGGCTCTGGAAAAATGGATCTGGATCAAAATGGGCCAGGAGAAAGGGGCGGAGGGTGACCAGGCAGGGGGACTGGCATAAGCGACATCACAGAAGCTGCAACTCTGCCACCCTACTCAGTCGCTGCAAGCAGCCTGGTGTTCTCGTGGTTTGTGCAACAGAAATGGGTGGGGGGAGGCTGAGGTCCTCCCTGTGAGTGTTACCAAACCGCACTCGGGTTCATTCGCCTGAGCACAGCAAAACCAAGCTACTGGTACCCGGTTTCAGTGAAGGAAAAGACAGCACTTACTGCAAGGCACCAAGCAAGCAGCACAGGCAGTTAACGCTCAAAAGACCAAAACTCCCCGACGGCTTTCAGGGAAGTGTTTTTAAAGGCAAGGTGAAGGAGAGGGCTGCAGGGTGCCTGATGAGCTCATGGACGTTCTCCTGACTGGTTGGTGGTGAGGCAACCAGGTGGTATTTCAGGAGTCAACGGCATCAACCTGGTTGCACCTGGTCCAGGGTCTACGTGCTGGTGGTCGGCACGCAGTGAACATCTTCCACCTGGTGGGGGTTTTAGTCTCTGCAGAACAGCTCCAGGATATAAAGGTCCTTGACTCTGTGTTACAGCTAAACTATTAATGTTTTGTTGTGCTTGACTGTCTCCCTCTGTCTCTGCATTTTCTCACTTCTCTGATTAAATTTGCTCTTTGGAACCCAGGGAAGGAAGGCCTAGGAGGCTAAAGCTTTTCTACAGACAAGAGGTGGGGGACGCAGAGAGCGGTCTATCACTGGGAAGGCCCTGCAGGGTCCTGCTTAGTTTCAGGGGCAGAGGGCTCAGCTCATGGGGACATGAAGATCGGAGCAAAAATTTGATGCTGGAGCATTTAGGGATGCACCTGGGGGTTAAAAGCTGTCCTGTTAGAAGGAGGGGAACAGAGTAGATTTACCACTCACAAACAGGTCTCGGTGTCTTTTCTCTGACCCACCCCAGGACTAGGTTAGGTGCCTCTTCCGGGTTCCCATCACCCCTGTGCTTCCCCAGAGTAATCACTGCTTGACAGTCTCCCCAAAACCTGTCAGACTCAAGAGGGAAGGACAGTATCTTTACTGTGTCCCTCACGTGGTGCCGAGCCCTCAGCAGGCACTCCGAAAGTATCAGTGAATGCATGAATGAATGAGTGAACGCAGGAATGAATGAGGGGTCCTTCCTCCTGCCAAGTAGCCCCAATGCCCCCCTTTCCACTTAAGTATCAGAACTGACTGTTGATACTACACACGGCACTGTGTGGCTTGTCAACCCCAGAAAATCTGCCTTCTCGGCTCTTTCACTGGGGGCTGCGTGCAGGGCTCTTGCTTGCCCTGGTGGATAAGCAGAGGCCAGGGCTGGTCAAAGAGAGCTGAGTACAGCTCGGTCATGAACAAGGCAGCAGTGGAAAATCCCCAGCCTGACCCCCAGCCCGCCCGCCCTGGACGCTGTGCTGGGGTGGGAGCTCAGAGCCCGTCCTCCTGTCCAGCTGCAGCCTGGGGGGCCTGGATGACAGGCAGTCCTCACCCAGGAGCCCCCGTTTGCTCCCACCCTACCTCTTTAATACGTGGTGAGTTAGGGGAGGGCACAGACCTGGGTCCTTCTAGCTCATCACTGTCTACAAGACCTCTTCAGGCTCTGAACAGGGGTTGGCAAAGCTTTTCTGTAAAGGACCAGATAGTAAATATTTTAGACATTACAAGCCAGACGGTCTCTGTCACAACTGCTCCACTTTGCTCTGATAGTAAGAAAGCAGCACACGTGACCCATCAGTGAATGGGTGGGGCTGTGTTCCAAGAAGCCCTGAGTTATACAAACAGGTGATGGGCTAGAAAGTAGGGGAGGTGGACCTGCCGAGACTGGGCAGAAGCCACCCAATCCCCAACCCCAGGACAAAGGGCTCTCTATGGAGCAACTGTTCTCAGTCAGGGTGACTGTGCCCACACAGGGGACAGTTGGCAATGTCTGGAGACATTTTTGGTTATACCTGGTGGGTAGAGACCAGCGACGCTATGAAACATCCTACAATGCACAGGACGGCCTCCTCTCCCTCACAACAACAGAGAATTATCCAGCCCAGATATGAATAGTGCCGAAGTTGAGAAACTGCTCAAAAGCCGTGGTTCTCAAAGTGTGGGCAGTGTCACCTGGGAAACTGTAAGTGCTGCACATTTTCAGCCCCCTCCCGTCCCGACTGAATCAGAAATGGGATGGGATCCAGCAGCTTGTATGTTAACAAGCCTCCAGTTTTCTCCACATCCTCACCAAGACTTGTTACCTTTCCTCTTTCTGATAACAGCCATGCTAATAGGTGTGAGGCGATAGCTCACTGTGGTTTTGATTTGCATTTCTCTGATGATCAGTGAAGCTGAGCACCTTTTCATGTACCTGTTGGCCATCTGTGTGTCTTTTTTGTAGAAATGTCTATTCAGATCCTTTGCCCATTTTTAAATCGAGTTGTTCGGTATTTTTGCTATAGAATTGTGTGAGTTCCTTTTCTATTTTGGATATTAATCCCTTAGCACTTCTGGAAAGCTAATGTATAACATTGTGACTATAGTTAACAATACTGTACTGTATACTGGAAACTTGATGAGAGGGTAGATCTTAAGTATTTTCACTACAAACAAATAAATAAAGAGAATGGTAACTATGTGAAGTGATGCATACATTAATTAGCTTGATTGTGTTGATTGTGGGGATAATTTCACAATGTATACGTACCCCAAATCATCAAATCGTATACCTTAAGTGTATACAATTTTTAATCGTCAATTATACCCCAATAGAGGTAGGGTGGAAAAACAAGAGCAAACAAGCCTTCCAGGTGGTTCTGACGCTTCCAAGGTGATTCTGACACTAAAACTTGAGAACCGCTGGGGGAAAGAGATCAAGAGGGGCTGAAGGAAAGGGAGGTGAGGAAGGGCAGGGTGGGCAGAGCTGGAAGCAGACACATGCCAGGCTCTGTGCTGGGGAGGGGCCTCAAAGGCGGTAAGACACAGGGAATGTGACCCACAGAGATGAGCGCCAAGATGGGAGCACATAGAGCTGGGGGGTGGGGGGCATCCAGAGTGCCAATCCCGGACAGAGGGCTTAGGAAAGGCCTGGGAAGAGAGGGGGCTCCAGAGGGAGGAGTAGGGACAACAGCGTGGGCCAAGGCAGAGAGACCTTTGGGAGCGTGTTCCCTCCGGAAAATTGCAAGATGTCCCACACATGTCGAAGAGGTGGGGGGAGCTGGACGAGGCGACAGCAGCCAGAACAGAAGGGCACTGTTGCTGGCCCAGCAGCCCACTGGTTCTCAGCCCTGGTGCAACCCAAGGGTCACCTGGGGAACCTTGAAAAAGTACCAATGCCCAGCTCTTACTCAAGGGCTGCTGAGTCAGAAAGGGGTGGAGGAGACCCGCAGAGCATTGTTAGATTTTTTAAAGCTCCTGGGTGATTCTAATGGACAGCCAGGGTTGAGAGCACCTGAGTTAGAACCGTGACTAGAGGGAAGTGGGAAGATCTTAAAGGGGAGCAATTTACACCATTATTTCATTTGATTCCCCACTATCCCGTTTTACAGATAAGAACATCAAGGCACAGAGAAACTAGGAGGCTTGCATAAAGTCACAGAGCTTGTCGGTGATGAGACCTGCATTCAGAGACAGGAGATAAAGGCCTCCGGGGCTGGCAGGCAGGGGCCAGCAGAGCTCAGTCCCCAGGGCCAGGGAGCTTAGTGGTAACTCTGCCTTGACCTGCAGGAGGATGACAGAGGAAGGAACAAGACGACTTTGGCTTATGTCCAACCAGGGAGTGGACAGCGGGCTTGGAGAGGGCTGGACTCAGTGAGGGCTGTTCCGGACTCCTCTCCCAAGCAGCACAAACTGGGCTCTGCACCTGCTCCCTCCAGGAGCCTGGTGTCTCTCTGCAGCCTGGACCCGGGCTCACTTCCCTCCTCTAGCAAGGCCCTTTCAGTTTTGCTGTGACAAATGCTGCCCTGGGTGATGACGCCTAAGGGCGGCTGGAAGCCCTTCACAGTTTGCAAAGCACTCACTCTGCCTCAGGAAGGCCTCTGACGTGCCAGGGTCTGTGCTCAGACCGGGGTTGTACGGGGGTCAGCCTTCCAGTGTGAGAAACAGGAACGTAAAGAGATAAAACAACACTGCAAGCCAAAGGTGGACCGAGATGTAACCAAAGGGCACGGATAGATCAGGGAGGGGAGCAGAGTGCAGCCAGTCTCAGGAAGCTGCTGGGAGGAAAAGCAGAGCCCCAGATGGAAGATAAGGATGAAGAGGAAGAGGGGCATCTTGGACAGTCTTATTTACTCCTCAGAGCAACTCTGAAAGGTAGAGTTGGTTATCATCTCTGTTTAATGATGAAGAAACTGAGGCTCAGAAAGGTTCAGTAACTTACCCAAGGTCACACAGCAAGGACATGACAAAGCTGAGACTCAAAGTCCTCGGGAAGGAGCCCATGCCCTTGGAGCAAGGAAGTGACTAGAAATCAGGAGGGGACTCGGAGCCTGGCTTTCACCACAGGGGCCTGCATTGGAAGAGCTGACAGCCATCTATTTATGGCGGCAACCATTAAATCTCCAGCATCCCACTCCATTCAGTGCTTCCCCACCCCTTCCCCATCTTAATCCCTATAATTTTTCCTTTAGGGGAGGATCAGCCAACTAAGACAAACAATTATTCCAAGTTTCAAATAAACATAACCCTGGGAGGTGAGAATTCTTTTCTAAGCCTTTTCTCTACGAGAGACTTGGCCAGGGCCTGCAAAGATAACCACTCCAAACTCTTAGAGGTAAAAAAAAAAAAGATAACCACTCCTGTGCTTCTCCCCCAGCCCATCTACCCCTGCTGATGTTCTAAACTACACAACGCTTCTTCCTGGGATATTCTCCCTGGGTAAATTTTCCTCCCTGGCATACTTTCTGCTAGATTTCAAGAGTAAAGCAGAGATTTTTATCTTTGTGATTTAATTAAAATGTGCTTGCTTGACGGTGAACGAAGACAAGCCTCACCACTGTTGACACCTCTTCAAATGCCCTTTTCCAGCCCTCTGACGGATCCTCTGACGCCCAGGGCTGCCCAGCCCAAGCGGGTGGGGAATGTGGGCTCTTCCAGAAAGGCACTCACCAGAGCCCCCCACGGCCTGAATCACCTCAGTACAGCCTTCCTCAGTACACCCTTCCCCCTCACGGGGCCCACGTGAACCAGAAAGGAGAAAGCGCTGAGTGCAACAGAGGAGCAAACCGTGCAAATACCATTTGCTCTCTGGGCGGAAGGAAATTTCCTAAGCAGGAATGGCCTCCTTAATGGGTGGCTCTGAGCTCATGGGAGATGAAATAAGTGGAAAGAGTGAGCAGCAACTGTCTCCAGGGCCAGCCCTTCCGGAGACAAACACGAACTCCTGGAAACAGCTGAAGATCAGGGAGATGGGCAGCTGCCTGAAACAGAGTCAGAAAGGAGGTTAGCAGGCAGTGTCCAAAACAGATCGCTCCTGGATTATTCTCTTTGTCCAAGGTGACTCGCACATCCTCACCCAGCTGCAGACCAGCCGGTCCTGAGATCCAGCGCATCAGCTGGCCTGAACGGTTGTGGCCCAGTAAGTCCCAAGTCCTCGCATCAGGAGAGCACATTGTCTAGAAAAGTGGAGGAGGGATTTCGAGGAGATGCCAAGGCCAGCAACTCACACCTGGGTCCGAGAGCACTTGGAGGCGGCCAACTGGGCTGTGACGGAGAAGGGGGACCGGTCCTCCACCCATCAAAGCCCTCTTCGTTTTTAGCGGTAGAGACATACTTGGGCACGTTCTTCGCTTCCCTGAGCTTCACATTCCACATCTGGAAAGTGAGACAGTTACAGCTCTTCACGGGACTGAACTGTGCCAAGGGTCTCCCACACAGGAGCTGGCAATAAAGGTCCCCGTGCCCCACCCCTTCCATCACAGACTGCCTGGTAATCCCTCCTGTGTGCTTATATTTTATGGGATATTCATATTGTTCTATAGCTTTCCTGGGAGTGTACAGTTTATGCAACCATATAAAAAACTCCCGGAGGGCTTCCCTGGTGGCGCAGTGGTTGAGAGTCCACCTGCTGATGCAGGAGACACGGGTTCGTGCCCCGGTCCGGGAAGATCCCACATGCTGCGGAGCGGCTGGGCCGGTGAGCCATGGCCACTGAGCCTGCGCGTCCGGAGCCTGTGCTCCGCAGCGGGAGAGACCACAACAGTGAGAGGTCCACGTAGCGCAAAAAAAAACCAACTCCCAGAGGTCAAGGTCCATGTTTTAAACTCCATACTGTTGCACAACATATTAGACCCATGTCTCAACCAACTTGATACTTCCAGAGATGTACACAGATTAGTGGCTCGATTATTATACATAGCAGAGGCACAAAATACATGTACTGAATGAATGAGTGAGTGAATGAATGAATTTAGCCTCCATGTACTCTTCCTCAGAAGGCAGACCCAGGTCATCTCCTCCCTACAGTCCTTTCTCAGAGCCTTTGCAACTCAGAGCTCTGAGTAACAGCCCTCCTGAAGAGGGCAGAGGCCAGTCTGCTGTCCCCCAGCAAGGAGAGCCCACAGGGAGGCCAGGAGCCCCCAGAGCAAACACTTACACAATGGCCCACAATGAGCACGCAAGACCCTTTGTAGCCTGTGCTCTTCGTCCACATCCAGTGCTCCCCCGGGGCTGCCACAGGCCTGTGCCGTTGCTAGGGAACCATCTCACTGAGCTTCCAAGGAACGGAAGACCCACGGTCACCGGGGTGAGAAGACCGTGCCTGCTCCCAGCTCCCGAGACTTGTGATGGGAGCAGATTCGACCTCACCTGGACCATCACCTGTACTGAGGTATTCCTCTGGGGTCTGTCAAGTTATGGATCAGGGAAAGTTAGATGGCCAAGTCCTCCTGGAAAGACACGATGGCTGCCGGTCCCTCCCCTATGAGGAAAGCGGGCAGCGTGCACTCTGTCCTGTCCAGCAGGGAAAGACGACGGTGGAGGTGGTGAGGGTGAGGCCATGCTCGTGGGGATGCCGGGAGGTGCTGGGTGGTGTCTGTTCCTTGGTGTGAAATCCCCGAGGGAAGTAGAGAAATGCTTTGCTTTTCCCTCTCTCCTTTCAGAATCACTGAAATCAGTGGTTCCCAGCCAGGAATAATTTTGCCTCTCTGCTCCCTGCAAGGACATTTGGCCTGTCTGGAGAAATTTTTGACTGTGATGACTGGGGGCTGCTACTGACACCTAGTGACTAAAGACGAGGGATGCAGCTGAAATATCCTAGGATGCACAGGACAGCCCCACATCGAAGAATGAACCGTCCTAAACGCCAGTAGTGCTGAGGCTGAGAAACCCTGAACTAAATGAATGGATGAAAGCACGTAACTAACATGAGTGTTATACAAATTACAGGTGTCGGTACTATGTAGGTATCTTCTGCATTGTTTTCTCTCTATATATACATATATATACAGACACATACATATCACCACAGTGGATGTGGGGCAGGGATGAGGATGAAGTGGAGAAAGGGAGAAGAGAACACTTATTGAGCATTTACTATGTGCCAGGAACCAGGCTACACTAGAGGGTACGGATTCCGTAGAAACTCAAGAATGTGGGACTGCACTCCTATTCATCAGGGTGAGAAAAGTTCAACCTCAGCTACATGTGAAGGCCCTTTGCCCCAACTGGCTTCGTACAAGAATCCAAGGAGAGAGAGGGATTAACACGGTGCCAGAGAAACGGGCGAGGATGGTCTCGGGTCGAGGCGCCTGCGGTGTTTGCCACCTGACACACCGTCTGTCAGCAAGTCCTGTCCTCCTTGTCTTGCCAAGCTCTGATTCTCCAGGCAGGCTCAGAGGTGGACCTCCAGGGAGTGGAGCCTCAACCAAAGAGGAGACCCTGCTGCCCCCCAGCCTCAAGGCACAGGGGGCCACCACCCCTGTATGGGGGCTTCAGGGAAGGCGGGGAGAGGAGTCTCCTCTCACCCAAAGAGAAAACCTCCAAGCTTCACCAGACTCAGAGAAGCAAACACTCTTTCCATCCGTCCTCCCCTTCCCCACCACAAGTCTCTGCGTCTCAGGCAAAACCTGAGAGTCCTCTCCCGGGTGCTGGGAAACGTCTGTTTCCCTCCCTGAGGAGCAAAATGGGTTGCAAACCCCTGAGGTAAAGTGGCCCCTACTCAGAACAGAGGGAACCCCTCATTCCTCTCACAGGGGTGCCGAACACCGTAGCGCTGAGGACAGGACAGAACACAAAGGAATATCTTTGCAAACGATCCCACCACCAGGAATTTGATAACTATTAGTTCTTTCAATCCTCACAACAAACTATGGTGTGGGCGTTATTATTCCCATTTTAAAGATGAGAAAACTGAGGCTGAAAGCATGGAGGGGACTTGTCACAGGTTAGGTTCCCGGGAAGCAGACTTGGAGACAAGTTCTGTGTGCAGGACAGGAACAGGACTGGGCAGCGGACGAAGCTGAGCTGCTCTGCAGTCACCCCTGTGGGGACTTTAGGAGCTGAGCTGGCGCTCTGGCGTCGTCCCAAGTTTCATAGACGGAGCCAGGCCTTTGCACCCTGCTTTGACCTGTCACTGACCTCAGACTGCCCCTGGAAGGAGCTGTGACCTTGGGCAAGGCTGTTCTGTTCAAGTGAGGCAATCCACCTCTGCAGCATGCCCCACGGCTGGAGGGAAGTTTTCCTCATCCCTAAAGAGGGGCTTGGGTGCACATCAGCGCCCACCCCAGTCACCTTGCCCATGAAGGGCAGATCTGGAACCATGCCCACACCCTTTCCCCTGCCACCAAGTCTACCTTCAGGCCCTGATTACATGGGGGCTGAGGGGCCCCAGGAGAAGGACTCATGGAGCCTCCCTGATTGTAGGGCTAATGCATCCTGGCACGCCCAGGAACTGCAGGGTGAGGGTGGACAGAGGAACCCAGGTGTGGGCAGGGTGCAGGCCCGGGACGGAGGACTCCGTCCTGGTCACAACAGGGGCTCCCCCTTCACAGCCTCAGACCCTGAGGCCCCACTGGCCTCACCGAACTCCCTCACCCTGCAATCCCTGCAGACCCCCGCAGGCCTCATCTCACCCCGGCAAGGCCCAGAGCCTAGAACTTACAGAATCACGGGATTTCAGCACTGCACAGAACCTCAGCAGCCTCCCATGTGCTCTGCTGAGACGCTGAGACCCAGAGAGACCCCAGTGCACACAGTGGGTCCCAACGAAGTGTGAGTAACTCACATGGGGACACAAAGGGAGTGGAGGCAGAGGTGGGACTAGAGCCTGGGGGTCTCCCGTCAGGCACCCCGCCCACCACAGGAGCAGCCCTGCACCAGCTGGTGCCACCTCTGCACTTTGCTCTGTGTCCTGCCTCCCGTGCTTCTCGAATGGTACCAATTCTTTCCTCTGCCTGCAAGTCTCTTCCTCCTCTTAGCTCGGTGAGTTCCTGTTCATTCTTCAGATCTCCCTTCCCCAGGAAGCTTTTCTGGACCTCCCACCCCCCCACCAGGCCAGGTCAGCCCACACCTCGTCCCCTTTCATTCTCTCATGGCACCCTGTACTCATGCGTCACACAAATCACTGCTGTAGCTAAATCAGTTGATGTGCAATTGCTGATTCAAGGTCTGTCTCGTTAGAACATAAGCTCCACAACAGCGGAGACCAGAGCTGTCTTGTTCACGGTGAATAAATGAGCGAGGAGTACATTCGATACTGTGCTGCGCGCTTCCCCAGTTCGTTCATTTCTTAGCACAGCTGTCCTGAGTCCTTGGACAAATGCCTCACGCCTCAAAGGCACTTAGTGAGGCTTAATAAGCATCATCCCCTCCCCCACCTCGCTCCCATCCCCGCCCCAACCCCTCGGCACCCGAAGTCAGGCATAGAGTGGATGAGCGACAGCAGTCTGCTGATTGACGATGCCTGCCTGCCTGCCAGGAAAAGGAGTGAAGGATGCTCGCGCTTCCGCAGAGACCGAGGGCAGGAGCCGGGACAGCTCTGGACTGGGCCCCCAGGCAGCAAGGAGGGAATTAGCACAAATCACATTAACATGGTTCTCAGGAAGCGCCGCTGAATTCGACGTTATAGTCACAGCAGCTGCCTCTTCTTAAGAGGACGCTAATGCTCATTCTGAGCAATTACTCTATTTGCAACGGTTTCTTAATGTTCAGCTTCTGGAGCCCTGAGAGGAAAGGGCCTTGTGTTTCCAGTAACCAGCCCTACACTGGCAACGCAGAAGGATGAGCTGCGGAAACGCCCTTCCCGGCCTAACCGCGGACCTGCTCCAGAGAGCCTAGGGAAAGGGCCGGCAGCTGGCTCCCCTGACCGGGGGCCATGCAGAGGGTGAGCCCGTACAGGCCGCGGCAGGAAGGTCTCCCTGAGCTTCCTCTACTGCTCCCTGCACAGCTTCGCAGCTGCCCAAAGCAGGTCCCTGCTAAGCTCTCTAATAGCATCCAGTCCTTCTCCCGGCATAGCACTTACCATGCTTATCGTTTTGACTTTAATAGCATTTCCCCCTTTTGATTATTAGAACAATGAAAGTCCATTGCAAAAACAAAGCAAAATGTAAAAGAAAAAAGCAGACCGCATTGCACAGCGTCCAGAGATCAGAGCATGCTATCATAGTTTGTTCTAAGCACAGGTGCATAAAGATCCATAAATATCATTTTTAAAAAACGGGGCCGATCATACCATCCACGCTGCTTTTTAACGATAGGATGAACATGTTTATTGTCGTCGCTTATGCAATTGTCTGCCTTTCTCAGTAAGTTTTTGCCTCCGTGTGAGCGGCGCCCAACTTCACCAGGTTCACTGTGCCTGCTGGACAGAAACCCCAGCACATGGCCGTGACCCCATAAACGTCAGCTGGAGAGATGGCATGTCCCTCAGGATACTCTGGGGTTGCAAGTCACCCAATTAAGCACCCAATTAAAACTGGCTAAAGCAAAAAGTCTGTATTAGCTAAAAAAAAATCTGGGATGTTCAGAAATAGTTCTAGCTTCAAATGAGACTTGACCCAGTAACTCAAACCATGGCATCCAGGACCTAATCAATCTCTGCTCCATGTCTCTGTCTCTGCCTCTGTCTCTCTCATCTTGTGTGGTGTTAGTGGCACCCTTAGGCTCCTCCTGGTGGCCCAGATCCTCCAGGTACACTAGACCTCATGTCCTCACACCACATGGTCCAGGAGAGAGCAGATCACTTTCAGTAACTGCAGCATACGTCCCAGGGGGTGGGGGTGGGGTGGGAAGGAGAGGTCACTCTCTCTTTAGCCTAAATTGGGGTACATGCCTTTCTCTGAACCCATCCCTGTGGCCAAGAGGATGACAGAGCTGGGGTGGGGTCAACCCCAGCCAAGCCCCAAGACTGAGAATAGAGAATAGATGAATTCACAGAGGAAACTGGGATTGTATTGAAAGGGAGAGGAAAACACAAATGCCCACTAGAAATGAATGACCACAGATGGATGGACACACAGGCAGGTGGAAGAATGAATCAGCTATTGAAGAAGGTAGGCAAATTATCTTCTGCTGAGATAGTTTAGGATCTAATAAAGGAAAATAAAAGGAAGGAAGGAGCAAGCCTCACCTTGCCCCAAGCTCCCAGCTCACCAACAAGGTGCAGAAGCAAAATCCAGTGACACCCACATCAGTCACACATCCCTGGGATCACGCTCTTCAAATACGAAGCGTTTCTCCTCTCTCGCTCTCTCTCCCTCCCTCCCTCCCTCTCTCCTCCCTCCCCTTCTCTCTCTGCATGCAAGTGTGTTTTTCTCCATCTCCTTCTCTCTTTGCCTTGCTGCTTTCTATTAGGTATTTGAACTTTATCAAACGCAGCTACTATATTATCAACTCAATATTTGTTGCATGATTGTAGAACTTAAAATCTCCTTTCTGATAAATGAATCCTGCTTCTTTCCATAGACTACAATGTCTTAAAACACACTTGGAATGTAATTCAATTTTTAAAAGAGCCATAACGCAGGTCTCCTCACAGAGATCAAAGGCCCCACTTCCTGCAGGTGGTACACGGGGCTGTATCTGTTTGTTGGCAGAGATAAGAAGGGCCAGTATCTAAGCTGAACTAATTTCAGAGCACGCCCAGCAGACTTCTGGTAAGTCTTTTAACCGACTCTGTTAAAATATGTCATAGCACTGTCTTGCAGCCACCGGAAAGCTCTGTGCTCTGGGTGGTGGTAGTTTAGGGTCATTTCAAAGAAATGCTCCCCAGGCAGAAACAGGGAATCGGGAGCCAAGTGAGGAAGGGGCTTTAGGCAGGAGGACATACTATTGACCAGGAAGCAGGGGCAGTCATTTCTGGGTCATGTGACACTCTAGTTCCAGGTCACCAAAGCAACATCTGACCCATACCCGTAAGGAACCTGCCCAAGGGATTATGGATTTTTTACACTTAGCTCCCAACTTTGGGACCAGAATCGGGACCTTCCCCACAAATTGTCCTTTTTCTCCATAAAGGACCATCATTATGGCAACGAAAATCATTCTGTGGGTGAAACAGACTCACAGACTTAGAGAACAAAATTATGGTTACCAGGGGGGAAGGGTGGGGGGGAGGGATAGTTAGGGAGTTTAGGATTGACATGTACACACTGCTATATTTTAAATGGATAACCAACAAGGACCACCTGTATAGCACAGAGAACTCTGCTCAGTGTTATGTGGCAGCCTGGATGGGAGGGGAGTCTGGGGGAGAATGGATATGTATGGCCGAGTCGCTTTGCTGTGCCCCTGAAACTATCACAACATTGTTAATAGGCTCTACTCCAACATAAAATAAAAGGTTAAAAATAGAAAGAAAGAAAATCATTCTGTGGGTGCATTTTCCAGGCCAGCACAGAGCTGGGCGTCTCTTCACTTGTTCATTCATCCTACAGTTCTTTATTGGCAAACTACTGTGTGCCAGGCTCTGTTTGAGGCGTTGGGGATACAGTGATGGGTAAAATACATAAAGCCTATGTTCTCACTGGGCTCACATTCAAGTAGGAAGGGACAGGTCATTTAAAAATGAGTAAATAAATACAGAATATCAAGCAATGAGAAGTGCTTAGAAGAAAAAGAAAGCAGAGTAAAGGGATAGAAAGTGAAGAAGGATGCCATTTCTGATAGAGTAGTACAATCTTTAGGATAGGATGCAATTTGAGAGAACCCTAAAGGCAGTGAGAGATCAATCCATAGGAGAGGGAAGGACAGTCCAAGTGGAGGAAATAGCATCGAGAAAGGTGACAGCTGATTGATTTGTTGGAGGAACAGCCGGGAAGTCAGTAGGCATGGTGCAGAATGAGCAAAGGGGAAAGGGTAAAACACGAGACCAGGGAGGTCAAGGGCCATGCAGGAAGGATGCAGACATGGGCCTTTATTCTGGTATCATCGGAGAGTTTTGAGATGGGGAGGATCTTGATATTTTTTTAAAGAATGGTTCTAGCTACTGTGGGGAAAATAGAGTTTAGGACAAGAGCGGAAGCTGAGGCTTCAGTGAGGCTGCAAATGCAATCATCCAGGTGAGAGACATTAGTGACGACCCCGAGGGTGGAGAGGAGGATGGATTTCAGAAGCGGAAGCAATAGGATTTGTTGCTGAATTAAGTACAGGAGAGAACAATAAGTCGAGGACGACTCCAGGAGTCTGGCTTGAACAACTGGGAGAGCTGGTAGTGCCACTTCCAAACGGAAGACTCAAGGCAGGAGCCCGTGGGGAGGGATGGAGGATTTGGCTTCACACGGGTTATCGCACGTCAGGGCTGGGTGCAGAGAGAGCAGAGAGGGCTGAAGACTGAGCCGGGGGTAGTTCGATGTGTGATGGGAAGATGACGATCAGGCAAAGGAGGCTGAGAAAGAGTGGCCAGGAAGGCTGAGAGGGACCTAAGAGAGACAGGTGGCCCCTGCCCGCGGGAAACGAGTATTTCAAGAAGGGCCTGATCAGCCATGTCCAAAGCTGCTGGTAAATGGAGCAACGGAAAACCGGGGATAGACTTTGGAATTGACAAGACAGGCCAGGAGAGGCTGAATAACGCGCCCAGGGCCACGTAATCAGTGAGTGGTGGGGACAGGATTGGCATGCGGAGGTATCCGTTCTACCATCAAAGTCATCACACCCCAGCCACCCAGGTCCTCAATCCGCAGCCCCTGAGAAGGCAGCCTTGAATTTACTGCCAATGGGGTAGCGTCAGCGCACAGTCCTTCTAGAGAGTAGCTTGATCCAGTTCAAAACATGAGCCTGGCATTTCATTTTCATTGTTTTTACTCCTAAAACTTACTAGACTTTCTCTCAGCTTAGCTTTAAGATGACATCTTAAAAATGTCATTGTTTCTAACTGGACCATAGGTGAGCAAGCTTTGAGGGCTAACTCTGCCACCCTTGATGACCAGGGGAGGAGGTGGCTGCTGTCGATACTTCAGTCTCAATTCTATAGCCCCTCTAGCCCGAAGAGAATCCCACCCGCAGTCTCCTCCCCCAGGTCCTGCCAAAATTCGATCCCACCTGGTCCCAACTTTCCCCGCCCCTTCTCTGTGCTTCCTTGCTTATCATTCCCTTGAAACTGATGCAAAACGACAATGATTAATTTTCTATTCCTGCATCTTTGGATTGTCTTATCGATTCCAGCAAACATTAGCTACTTTTGAAATACATTTTTTCAGCTTATGTTACTTTTTGACCGCTCATTATGAAAATTTTCAAACACAGAGCCAAGTTGAAAGTATTGTGCAGTGAACACCCATATACCACCACCTAGAGTCTACATTTAACATTTCTTCTACTTGCTTTATCCCACATCTATCCATCTATTCATCCCTCTGTCCATTATCAATCAATCTTATTTTTTGATACATTTTGGAGTAAGAGGCAGACGTTAGTACACTCCACCTCTAAACACTTTGGTGTGTATATCATTAACTAGAGTTCAATATTTGCTTGAGTTTTGGGGTTTTTTTTAGATAAAGTTTGCAAACAGAGAAGTTAACACATCTCATGCATACATATGCTGAATTTGGACAAACGCATACACACCAGGGTAAGTGAAACCTCTACTGAGATACAAAACATCATCATCACCCCAGAAAGTTCCCTCATGCCCTTTCCCAGTCGGTTCCCACCCCCACCCCAGAGGCAACCGCTGATCTGATGTTTTTCACCATAGATGACTTTGACTTTTCCAGAATTTCACATAAATAGAATCCTAGAGCGTGTACTCTCCGTGTCTGGCTTGTTTAGCTCAGCATAACGTTTTTGCAATTCGTCAATGCAATAGCGTGTTATTGGTAATCCTCTTCCCTTTCTTGCTACTCGTATTCCATTAATGACTATAACAGATTGTTTATCCATCCTCCTGCTGACTGCAATGATTATTTTAATAAAGGAAATTATCCTTTAATGAATTTCTAGTTAGGATGTTAAGAATCCACTCATCATCTGAAGCAGGCTGGGTCTGAGTCATAGCCGTGAAGAGCCTTGTCTGTGAAATCAGAAAGCTCTGGTTTCCAAGTTCAGCTCCAGCTGCTCTTACTGGGAGCCCTCAGGTCAGTTACCGAGCCACACTGTGCCCTACTTCTCACATCTGAACACTGGAGATAGAAACATCTAAAGGAAGTGAGATGCTTACTAGGGTTAGAGCCGTGTGCTCACTCCTGTGCTCGCTCGTGTACAGCAGTAGTTAACAAGTGCCTGCTATTTTGACTTCGCTAAACACGGGGAAAGCAACAGGAAACAGAAACAGGCCCAGACCTCATAGTGCTTTCAGTCTGGGGGGCAACACAGACACCAAACAACTAACTGCATAATTAACTGTTTAACTGCATCGTTATCGGTGCTGCAAGGGGAGCTGTGACAGTTGCTGAGGGCACGTGACAGGGTCGCTCAAGGTGCTGAGAGTGGTGTAGGAGCCAGAGAGAGGCGGGCAGAGGGGAGCCTTCCAGGCGGGAACTGCCCACTAGAGGAGCCGAGGAAGGCTGTGTGCAGGAGGTGCTGCGCATGGCAGGGGTGGGGAAGGAGGCGGACAGGGCATGCATAGAGGCCGACAGGCTGGGCTTCCTGGACCGTGTTCCAAATGCAGGGCTTTACCCTCACAGCCATCAGCAGCCAGGGCGGCGGGGCTGTCAGCGTCACACAAGGCTGTTTACTGTTCCATCCCTCGTGCTCATAACTGCCTGCATCGATTTGAGGAAGGGACAGGGAGGCGGGCCTGCAAGCAGAAGTTTGAGATGTGTCTTATGTGGAGCCCGAGTGCGAGGAAGCTCAGAGCCTGCTGGGGCTGCTCAGGGGCTGAAGTAGCAGAAACACATCTTCTCGCAGTCCTGGAGATGGGAGTCCAAGATGGAGGTGCCACCAGGGTTGGTCTCTGGGAGGTCTCTCTTCCTGGCTCGTAGACGGCAGCTTTCCGCCCTCTCCTCACATGGCCACTGTGGCCACTGTGCGTGCACAGAGACGGCAAGATCTCTGACATCTCTTCCTCTTCTTAAAGGGATCCAGTCCCATCAGATTAGGGCCCCACCCTTATGACTCTATTTATGACCTCATTTAACCGTAACTATCTCCTTAAAGGCACTTTCTCCCAAGGCAGTCACATTGGGGGTTAGAGCTTCAATACATGAAGGGGGGGCGGGCAATTCAGTCCACAGCAGGGTGGGTGTCGGGAAACCAGTCAGGAGGTTAGGGAGGAAATGCCATCGGCCTGGACTAGCTGTTGGCAATGAAGGTGAAGGGACCCTGGGCAGAAGAGTCTACCAGAACCAGTGGTGGACCAAATGAGGAGGGAGGGGAAGGAAGGTGTCAAGGGTAACTCCTAGGTTCCTGTGGGTGCAGTGAGCTGAATGGTGGCCCCCAAAAAGGCCCATCCACGTTCCACCCCCTGGAGTCTGTGGATGTGACTTTTTAGAAAAAGGGTCCTGCAGATATAACTGAAGATCTTGAGATGAGATGATCCTGCGTTCCCCAGGTGAGCCCAATTCCAAGGACAAGTCTCCTTATAAGAGACAGAGGGGAGAAGACAGACACCGAGAAGGCAAGGTGAAGGGGCAGAGCCTGGAGTAATGTGGCCGCAAGGGGCCCCCAAAGCTGGAAGAGGCAAGAAAGGACACACTCCCTGCTGACACCTCGATTTTGAACTTCTGGTCTCCAGAACTGTGAGAGAATAAATGTCTGTGGTGTTAAGCCACCAGTTTGGTGATCATTTGCTAAGGCAGTCGTATGCAAGAAACGTGAAGAGTCACTGAAAAGGGGACAATGCCACTCGTGGAGGGAGGGAAGCCTGAGGGGTGGGCCCTGTGGGATAGAGGAAGAGGACGAGTTTAGGGTCAGAAATGCACAATTTGTGGTGACTGTAAGATGCTGAAAGGGCAGCAGCCGGGCTCACGGTAAATACTCAGTAATTGATAGCTATTGTCATTTTTACTTTTGGAACGCTCCGATATTAGAAGTGATGGCTCTCTTTAAGCATATCTGATTTTCCTGGAATCCTGGGATGGCAAACAGTTTGAAGCTCTGCCAGGACACAGCAAAGCTCTGCTCCAGGTCAGCAACACCCCTGCTGGGACCCACGTTATTTCCTGGTACAAAGTTCTGTTTGTACCTCTTCACCTCAGGCTGATACCAACATCATACCCACCCAGAAAGGCTACATCACAGCCACGCAGGCGGAGCCGAGGGGAGCACGGCCGGCCCACTGTGCCCTCCTCCCGGCAGAGTTGTTGGAAGCAGAAGCCCGCCACCTTGTGGACACCCACAGTTCTCAGCCTGGTCCAAACTCAGAGAGTCAGGATTGGAGAAGAAGGGGGCTGCAAAGACACTCACCTTTTCCTACCTCCGAACACAGCTTCATCTAATCAGCCTCTAAAAGTCAAGGTTTGGGTGGAAAATCCCTCTGGTCTTGAAAATAGCTAAGAGATAAGCAAGCTGGCATCAAAGCAGGCCCTGAAGGACTGCCCCTCCAGCCTGTGTCTATGGATGACCCCTTAAAGCTTCCCTCTCCCAGCTCTGGTTAGGAGCAACTACTCAGTGAAATGCTTCTCCCTCGTGGGTGGGAGAGCTTTGGGCCTACCTTGCTCGCTGCTTCCATGAACCCATAGAACCCAATTCTGACTCGCAGGTCAGAGAGCTGGGGTCTTTCTCAACCAGCATATTTAAAAGCTAGTCCGTGCCTCAGTTTCTTCATCCATTCAATGGGGGTAATAATAGTATCTACCTAATTGACCTGTTGTGGACATGAAATGAGTTAATCTAGACGAAGTGCTTAGACTATTGCCTAACCCAGCAGGCCCAATACCTGTTAACTAGTACACACTCCCCGCTCCCATCAAACCCAACTTTCAACAATATTCTTACAACGCCTCAGGGCATCCCCACTCACTGTTGGATACCATTGGTATCCAGGTATGCCAGGTACTGTGGGAGGGGAATAAAAATAGGTAAGTTATAGTCCTTTTCTCCTGCCATTTGTGGGACAGTCCAGGAGTGTGGACAACACACGTACACACGTAACAATCAGTGCAAGGTAAAAACTAAGAAGTGCTATAAAAGCAACAAAAGCGAAGTGTAAAAAGAAGCAGGAGAGGAGGACTCTCATCCCCACATGGGGAGATAAACTGCTAGCAAGCCCTGACCTTCCAGGGAAACCGCAAGGAGCCAGGGCAACAGGGAGGAGGGGTCCCTACATGGGCAGGTGCCAAGGTGAGTCCACCTCCTCCTGCAGCCAGTCCTCAGCCATGAGACCCGAACTCTTAACTATGTCCCCGCACACAGCCCTGTGGTTCTACCCCATCGAGGTGGCTCATCCGTGCTGCATCGCATCTTTCCTGGTCTCCTGCAGGGACCTCAGAGCCAAGCCCCCTGCTGCTCTGGGCTCTCCCAACACTAGGGATAAGCCAACCTCCCGAGGCGGCACCTCTCCACCCTCCTCTGTGTCCACCCATGCCCATGCCGGCCCTGGAGAGCTCAGGGCCAGTATCACCGCATTCACCCCTTCATCTTTCAGGCCACGCCCAAAAGTCACCTCCCCAGGCCGTTTCTCGAAACCCCTGATAGAGGTCTGATTCCCCTCGTTGACACATCTCCCGGAGCGGCCCTGGCTTTTCCTTCACAGTTCGAACTGCTGGGACCACCTGACTGTTTGGGTGATTCCTGTGAGGTCTGTAAACTCTACAGAGCAGGATCTGTATCTCTTCTGTTCACGGTCATATAATCAGTTATCACCTCAGTGCCTGAACGTAGTTAAGGCCTGTATAAATGTTCAGTGAACAGATGAAATAAATGACTCAATGAGTGCTTCACTCATTGAGGGACACAGTGATGAAGGGAAACACACATGGAGGGTGCCTTGAACCAGTACACATTCTCCTACTGGAGGTGTAAGGGGACGGCCAGGATTTCGAGGAACGTTGTTTGAGCCAGGTGTCTTTCAGTGTCAATCGATATGAGTAAACTTAGGGCTTTCATGATATGGTCTACGTTGTGCTAACAGGAGAAACCTGAGTCCTTCACGGAGACCAGATGGGTTTGGCAGAAGCAAATCAATCCCTGCCCTGGTGAGGTGCGTGTCTGAGTTCAGAGACCTTAGGGGCAGCCGGTACAGCCCAGGCAGAGTCCCTCTGCTGTCCTGTTCCAAACCCCTCCCCACCCCAGCTCCTCCCCAACACAGAACCAGCAGGCTATGCGAGGGGGAACCTTTTTGAGCCGGGTGGTGGACAGAGGGAGGTGGACGGGCAACGTCGGGCACGGGGCATGACTCTTATTCCAGCATCCCTGTCCCCAAACACATCATCCGGTGGCCATCACCAATGCCCACGCTCAAGCAAGCACCTCTAGTTCCAAGTTCTCATAGGACAGACGTCCGCATGCCGCCCAGGCACTGTCGGGTTCTGGTGGAGAAGCGAGTACCCCTTGCCTGGCGCCAGTGGCTCTGACTGCTCTCATGATGCTGCCACTGACCTGGCAGCCCGGGAGCAGCCTGGCAGGATGAAGGTCCCGCATGCCGCCCTTTCGGCAGGGGGAGGCCAGAGCTGACAGGCCCCCGGTCCCTTCCAAACCTCCTCATCCCCGCAGCGTGTGACACCGCAGTTAAAAAGGGAAATGGAGTGACCTCTCAAGCAGAGCTCTCTGGGATACTGGATTCACTTAAACTTATTTCTCATGACTTTTCAGGCTGAGCCTATGTTTGCAAAATGCGGACAAACATGCAGCGGGAGGATTTAGAGGATTTCAAGCACCGGCCTAACTACTGAATCGTGATTTTACAAGTCATCATTCTATGTTGTGAGTGACGAAAACTGGACTCACACAGGCTTGTGTGTGAGGAAGGGGCTGAGATGGCTCACAAAGCTGCTGAAGGGTGGTGAGGCCGTGCCCAGTGGTCGGCGGGGCTGGACCCAGATCCTCACTCATGCCATGTTACCAGGTTCCTGCCTTCCTTCTCTCTGAGCTCTGCTTCCTCTACCTGAGCTCACCCTCCGAAAAGCCTTCTCCTGGCAGCTCCAGCTTACATGCTACCAGTTCAACACCCTCAGCAAAAAGAAAGCTTCTCTTTAATGGTCCAGCTAGGGTTACCAGATTTAGCAAATCTTTAGGACACACTTATACTAAAAAATTATTCCTTGTTGATCTGAAGTTCAAATGTAACTAGGCTTCCTGTATTTTATCTGGCAAGCCTCCCTCCAGCACAGGACTGAATCTGGGCAACCTGCATCACATATCATCCCAGACCCAATCGCTGTGGTCAGGAGGACGGGCTACGCCAACCGGCAGGCCACGATCACCTGCCCATCTCTGGAAAGGCCCCAGCACGCCAGCCCTCCTGGTATACATGCCCTGACAGTGGGAGTTGGGTCCTTCCCCAGTAACTGGGATGCTGATCCTATAAGGAGGAGAATGAACCCTGCGCCAGCAAAAACAACACATGTCCACACAGTGACCATGAATGCCCCAGACAACAATGAAAAATATAAACTGCAGGGGAGTTGCACAGCACACAAGTTTACAAAGCATTTTCATACCACTCTCTCTTTGCCACCCACACCTCCGTTTGGTTGGCAATGATCACTTCCTGTATTACTTTGCTAGGACTGCCATAACAAAGTACCACAGACTGGGGGACTGAAGCAACAAACACCTATTTTCTGACCATAATTCTGGAGGATGGGAGGGCAAGATCAGGGCGTCAGCAGGGCTGGTGTCTCCTGAGGCCTCTCTCCTTGGCTTGCAGACGGTGGTCTTCTCGCTGTGTCCTCACGTGGTCTTTCCTCTGTATACGTCTGTGTGTAAATCTCTTCTCGGACACCAGTCATATTGGATAAGGGCCCACCCATATGACCTCATTTTAACTTAATTATCTCTTTAAAGACCCCATATGACCTCATTTTAACTTAATTATCTCTTTAAAGACCCCATTTCCAAACTATCCCGGAGAGCGTACAGCAAGTCCCTTTCATGGTCCCTGCACCAAGCACGGGGCCAGGCATCCGGCAGACAACGTTCTTGAAATAAGCATTATTTGAAAGGAATGAAACAGAGAAAGAAAAAAAAAATCCTAAAGAGTTTTAGGAGATTTAGCGAAAAGGAGTGGAGCACAGGAGAACAGGCTCATGATTTGAAATGATAAAGACTCTTTAGAACAGCAAAAATGATGAGGTCTATGGATGTGTAAATGAGCCCCGGGAAGAAGTAATCAGAAGGGTAAATTACAAAACAGAAAAAGACCATAAAACAAGTGAGGAGAGAAAAGTGAATATTTCAAGTGTCTTTGGTTCATAAGAAATTCATGAGCAACGCGTGTGGAGAACTTGTTGGTTTTGGTGGTGGGAAAGAATTGTAAATATGTATAATATGTAAATACCTCTGATAATAAAAGCCCATGAAGATAAACTAGGCTGTGTTAAGAAAAGCTGTGAGCTGTATGAGATGCTAATGTAACTGTCGTCACTCTAAGAGATTACCATAATGCTTACAGGGCTTTGAAAGTTTCTGAGCTTTGGAAAGAAATGCATAAACACTAACCAGAAAGCGCGTACGCATACACACGCATACATACACACACACACACACACACACACACACACACACACGCCTCTATTTTTCTCTTTCCTTCTTTCCTCCCTCCTTCCCTCCCCTTTAATTTCCTCTTTTTTTAAATGTGAAGAAGGCAGCTTTAGTGAAAACTGGCATTGGAGTTGCACCTCTTTGGGTTCAAATGCGACTTCCTGCCCCCAAGGACGAGCTGTGCGACGCTGAACCAGCCTCCCCGGCGCTCTGTCACTCACTCTCCGAGTCTGAGAAATGGGCGGATACCTACGCCTCTCTACATTTGACGAGGAGCGAATGCGGGCCCACAGGAAGGCCCGACGGGCGCCCCTCCCACCCGGG
>NW_020172141.1:21281-77753 GCF_003031525.2 Neophocaena asiaeorientalis asiaeorientalis | reverse complement strand
GCGCCCCGGGCCGGGCGGCGGGCGGCGGGACCCCGGGCTCCGAGCTCCGCCCCAGGCCCCGTGCGGTGTAGACCGAGCGGCCGGCGGGGTCGCAGGAGCCGGCCCTGTACGGGGAGGGCTGGAGTCAGGGTTGGTGATCCCGGAACCCGCACTCCGGCTCCAGCTGAGACAGGTGTGATCATATGGTCGCGTTTGCTCACATGCTGGAAGGAACTGGTTCGGCGCGTGTCCCTTTGCAGGGACCTGAGCAGAAGTGGCCCTGGCACCTTTCTAAAAAGGCAGCCTGGGGGCGAGGCTGAACTCACGGCCTAGGAGAGGAAGCAGAGCAAAACCCTTTGCAGCTAATTATCCTTCCAAGCCTGCTTTGGGGCCCCTTTGTGATAGCTTTCCTCATTCCTTGAGACTGGAGGGCCCTTAAGATACCCATTCTGGGCTTGGCTCGCCCTTTGCGGACCCCCTGTGCCCTTCTTTACAAATAGGTAGGTGTGGCTGTGTGTTCAAACCAGCCAGAAGCCCCTTCCCTGTCACCATCGGCTACACACTATGTCATACTCCTCCTTGTATCCTCGGTCCCTACTGCAGCGTTTAGAAAATGACTGAAATGAATAAAGAGCAGACCAAATGCTGGAATGGAGCATGACAGCATGTCGCTAATGCTGACGTTTTGGCATTCCAGGTAAATGATCCAGATGCAGAAGTGTGGATGGTGAGTAGGAGCTGCCTTCCCACACCTGAAAGAATTGTGGGGCTGCGTGAAACACGCAGGTTTATCTATTTGCCCTCCTCCTTGCTTCGTCTACTTAAAAACTTAGAAATCAAATCCTTAGTAAGTGCTTTTTCCTAAAATATTAGGAGAAGGATCAGATTGAGAAGTCAGAATTTTCCAGATATAGAGATGCCTTTCAGCAGTATTCCCTTTGAATAAAATGGGCCAACTGAGGACACTTTTCTGAAGACACAGAACAGACCTCTCAAGGTTAAGTGAACCAATCCTCATGAATTTCTATCCAGAAACTCCAACAAACATTTGACGAGAAAATGGCAGGCTTAAGGTATGTGGTTCTGCTAATTCAGTGAGTTACATTCATAAAAAGTAATTAAAGCCCATAAAACCTACAGTATACATTGAACCAATGCTCTGATTGAATCATTTAGAGGAGGGGGAGTTCATTCCACACATTTTTGGAAATATCTAAATTTCGGTTCTTTCAATACAGATATACAATACTGTACAATGTCACTGATGAGATGATTTTAGGCTTTGGAATAATGTTGACTGTGTATAGAGTAACAACAAGTGAAAGCATTTGGAATTATATATAATGTAATCTATTATATATATATATGGTTATAAATATAACCACATTCTGATATTCTTACTGTCCAGATTCACATGCCCCTGCCTCTTCCTCAGCACTATGATCCATATCCTTAGTTCCAAATGTTATTTCTCCTGCAGTTCCAAATATCCAGCTTAATGCCGAATTTCCAAACGACTGCTACATCTGTCCACCTGTACGTTACAGTGGCTCCTCAGATACACACACGGTCCTACCCAGCATCTTTCCCTCCAATGCCCACTCTTCCTTCTGACTCACCATTTCTGTTATCAGCAGTCATTCTGAGTCATCCTTGCTCAAAACCTCAGCCATCTCTAACATCTCTGTTTCTTACCACTGTCTTTGAGATCCCCTCAGAAAACAAAGAACAAAGCAATTCAACAAAAAACAACGTAGGTCTAATTGCTTATCTGTACGGTATCGGCACATTTTACCCTTCACCTCATGCTTGGATGATGTAATATGAATAATAATAAACACCAGGCCCCCAAAGACATCCTCCCTCACCCCCAGTTTAGCCCTCCATTCCTCCCACATGGACCCTTGTGGGTCCTTCCTAACTCTTCGAGCTGCCTCTAATATCTTCCATTCCTATAATACTCCCCATATATTGCTTCCTGCTTCAAAAACTTTTGTCATTTCCCAAAATGTCTAAGTTGAAACTCCCAACTTGGCATTCCAGGCCCACCACAATACGGCCCTAACCCACCTTCCCAACTTGGTCTGGGAAGCCCAGTCCACTTCTTGCCTTGCCCTGAGAATTCCTGTATGTCAGACTCTACTCAAGCTTCCAGGTCTATCTCAAATGCTATCTCACCTGCAAAATCTCTCTGCCTCTTTCCCATAAGTTCCAACCATCCTTCCTTTGAACCTTTACTGTACCACTAACTCATTCTGCTTTGCATTAGAGTTGGCTCTGTATATGCCAGCTCCCAGGGGTCACAGGCCAGTTCCCTCTTCTTGGTGGTCCTTAGGCAACCTAGCATAGAATCTTTCTATGGCAGTTCTTCCCATACTGATTCTTGAGTGAATAAAACAATAAAGGCACAGATGAATCAATTATATGTTACCGGGCATTGGGGGCTGTACTGTACCTGACTGATTTCCATGTTCCCTACCACATCTTGCTTATGGAGGATACTTGTATCAGGATGCATACAGGAGCAAATAATAGAAAATCTGACTAGCATCAGGTTATAAAAATACAGACCACCTCACAAGAAGTCTAGAGGCAGGTGCTTAATGGTCAACAGTGTCATCAAGGACCTGGGCTTTCTGTTTTGCTTCTCTGCCAATCCTCAATGGGTAGGTGATATGTCCTCTCATGTTTACAGAATGGCTGCTGCAGCTCCAAACATCTCATGCCCAGACGAGAGCATCCCAAGTAGGAAGAAACAAGGCAGGAGGCAAAACCAGTTTTCCTCCTGTGCTTTTCTCCCTTTCATCAGGGAGGAAATGTTTCCCAGGAAGCCCCTAACATGGCTTATGGTCTGGGATCCATTCTGCTTGGTGAGCACTCATACATAAGTGCTCAGACCCCTTAATCTATTAATCACAGATATCTGATACATTTGAATGCACATTTAAAAATCTCTGCCAAACATTTCTTATGGAGAGCACAATTAAATACTGCATGATGTGTATGTGTTTAACTTCTCTCTGTCTGTCTCGATGTCTCTGTTTCTCTCTCCCTCAGTAGCTAAGTCATGTAGCTCTTCACTAGGGGGAAACTAACCCCTTACTGCTCTAAAAGTGGCCCTTGGAACAACAGCCCCAGTATCCCCTGGGTGCTTGTTAGAAAAGCAGAATCTAGGGCCCTACCCCAGACCTCTGGGATCAGATCTGCAGTTTAGTAAGATCTTCAGGTAATTCATATGCACACTAAAGTTTGGTCTAACCCTCGGCAGCGTGACTGTCCTTGCAAATGCTGATACTGGCTGATATTCTAGTCATCGTTTGGGATGGAGTAGGAAGGATGAACATGGTCTGTAATCCAGATGCTTTCTCTCCCCAGGGTCAAGACAGACATGTTTTCATAGTGACAGCAAATCACTTAAAATGTTCAGCTCTGACAACTTCCTTATAAACTAAAGGTTTCTAACTAAGCATCACAGTTGATGTTAAGCAGCTACATCTCTGGGGCGGCCCCATGCTTCTTATAAACCTACCACCCCCCTACTTGCCCTCTGCCCACACCACACAAGAAATAGGTTTTTCCAGAATCTGCCTGCTTGCCATGAATGAGGCTTGAAAATAGGGCCTCTTCAGGGCCAGCCTTCCCAACTCCAAACCAATTTACAACAGTTTCCAAAATGAAGGGCCTGATCTTATTGGGCACATCTGATCTGTACACTGTCAGTAACCTTTATGTGGTCTCACTCGCAGAGATGGAATATGGGGCTGGATGGTCCATGGACCTAGACCCAGCAGGGCCATGTGGCTAATTATGGCTGCCCCTGCCCTGCTTTTCTAAGAGCATTTTTTGAAAAGTAGGGAAAGGCCATTTAGGCATGGATGTTGCTTGGGAGAGATCAGGAGGTCACTGTGTCTTGAGACCAAAACTCTGCTCAATGCTAGAGCTTGAAGATGGAGAAATCTTTCCTGGAATAGCCTACAGTCTAGGAGGAAGGCAGATAGAATTACAGCCTGACACGGTAAATGCCATAAGGCAGAGGTCACCACTTCCTCAGCTGCTACTGAAAGCTAGAGGTAAGTCACGGAGTGTGGTGGCCACTGCTGTCATCTTTCTTTACTCCCTACACATCTCTGAACACCTCCTATACTAGGCATCCTTCTTTTTTTTTTTCCTCTTTTTGGGCATCCTTCTTAACCCATATAATTTCCTCTTTTTCTGCTAACAGGTTGTGTATACAGTTCCTGCCGGTCTGACCCTGCTTGTTGGACTTAACCCTCTTGTCACAGGTATGAACCTTGGATTCTGAATGGAGATACAGCAAATCTGATTTCCTTTCAATGACGAGAGTCTATCTGCCAACCCCCAGGAGAAAACTGGAGCTCTCCATGTCTCTCTTCTCCCTTCTGATCATAAGAGGAGGTGAATTCTAATCTAGATCGTCCTCCCCCATCTTCAGGAAAACTTGATAAGGCCGTGCCATACTAAGACAGTCTTTATCAATTTGGAACCCAAGATCTCATACTGATGTGGTACAGCAGTTATGCCGTTTAGCCCCTGAGAGAGAAGGGCTTCAGTCACCGCGTTGACTTCTTAAGCCACCAAGCTAATGGAAGATGGGCAACAATCAAACTGCTAACCTTGTCTCCATACTTAGTGGTGCATCGTTGTCTATTATGCATTTACTCTATACAGTTCTTCTCCCAGTACGACTCCCAGTAGTCATTTTCTGATTTTGAATTCATTTAACGCCTATGGATCTGAACTGCTACTTTTGTAGAGAAACTGTCTATAATGTCTATAACAAATCTTTAGATTTTTCACTGATACATGTTGCTCTCTCTGATCTCCTTATGTACCATCACAGTAACTCCAGCAATTTCTTGCACACTTTTATATATGTTTCCTCCATCTAGGCTGTAAGCCCCTTGAAAGGATCATGTCTAACCCATCTTTGCCCAAGTCTAGCTTAAACATGGCCAGGAATATGGCAGGTACCTAATGTTTGTTGAGTCAGTGAATGGCTCTAACACAGAGGCTTTATCATATGTTTGTTTTGTAACCTGCTCCTTGGATTCCTTACATGTATATCCCAGGTGAGTATACACATAAAAAATTCACTTAAAATAGCGGTTTGCATTGCCCACAGGCCACCTACCTCAGTTAGGGGCAAAATGTAGCTGCTTCACCTTTTATGGCCCTAAAAACTCAGTAAACCTTAGTTGGACAGTTTCATTCTATGAAACAGTGTCTTAGAGCAGAAAAAAAAATTTTTTTTACATTGTTTACTAACATTCTCTTATTAATGGGGAATGTTAGTCCGGCAGGTTATTTGTCACTTTCTTTAAATCAGCTTCTACTAGTGGGGCTTGAAAATTCTCAGGGCCTTAGAATAAAGACTAATGATTCCCACCTGGGTGGGGAAAGCTCTCATCCCCCAGATGCTCGGGCTTCTTGTACAAGGCCCCTAGATCTCTGTTTACATCTTCAAGGAGTATCAGTTAGGACTCCATTAGTTGCAAGCAAGGAAAAAACAACTCAAATGGCCTATAAGACGAAGGGAGATGTACTGGGATCCTTTACTGAAAAGGCTGGGATGGTGCTGGCTTCAGGCGCTGGTGGCAGCTCAGAACTTAAATTTGTCTGCAGTCTTAGTTCCACATCCACTGCACTTCAGCCCTGGGCTCCACGTGGTAGCCCTGCCACACAAAGGTCACAGCTTCACCATGCTGGGTCCAACAGAATCTAGAAGCCACTTCCCTGATAGCTCCACAAAAGCTCAGAATGGAGTTGTTGGCCCTGATTCGTTATCTGTTCATCCTGAGACAAATTACTGTCACTGAGGGGGTGGAATACATTGATTGACCTCGCTAAGGTCCAGTTGTCTGGGACACATAGACCAGGAGTGTGGGAAGGGTGGATCCCCAGAAAAAATAAGGGTCGTCATCATAGGAAGGGGAGATGCTGGACAAAATAATAAATGTCCACTTAAGTTTATAAATACTGTTTTAACCTCTGTTTTAACCTTTTGATTTGAGGGCAAATCGAAAAAAAAAAAACCCCAGCCTTTTCTGAATGCTTTACTTGAAGGCAGATTATGGCAAAGCAATACAAAGAGACCATTTTTCTCTGGGATGTGATTCCACGATTAACAGCACCAGGATATCTGTTTTTAGGTAACTTTATTTGGAAGAGTGTCTCTGCAATACACATATTCTTCTGTATCGTGTGGGCTGTCGGCTTGGCATACAACCTCTTGCTTCATACAAAACAGAACATCTTGCATGAGGAAGAAGGCAGGTGAGCAGTGATTTTTTGCTCTTTGGAAGGGGTGGGGAAGAACTGAGAAATCTGTTCCTTTACGACACCTTATCTGTGCGTGATGATGATTTAATTCCCCCAACACCATAAGGAGCAGGGAAGATATTATCTCCTTTATAAGCTGAAGAAACTGAGGAAATGATAGAGCCAGGATTCAAAGCCAGCACTGCCTACCAAACCTGTGATCACTGCTACACGTTGCATTATATTATCATCGGGCAGTTGGACCCTGACCCCCTTGTAACGAGCAAGGATTGCGTACAGTAACATTCAGTCCAGTCTAATGAGGTGAAAACTCCAACAGCCTTCGGATTCAGTCCTGGTTCAAGCCAGAATCTTATTTACACGTGTGATCAGCCCCATCAGAGGTCAGCCTCTGCCAGCCTTGCCCTTATATATCTCATGTCCTCTCCTCCTTTTGTCACCACCATTGGCTCTTGTTTTATCACCTCCTCCTTTGCTTCCTCCCACCCTTGACTCCCTGGTCTCACGAATAGCCCCCCTCCTTTCCTTTCTATCCCACTGGTAACATCTGCCAACACCAAAATTGAGAGACCTGTAGCTTAAGTCCCACTGGTGAGGTGCTGCTACATTATAGGCCCTAATCTTTGGAAAACTAGATCAGGTTGGGTCAGTTGATGGGAATGTGGACCAAATGGTTTCAATCACCTCCACCAACCTGAAGCCCATGAGGCACAGTGAAATCAAAGTGGGGGCTTCTGGCCCAAATACTATTATTTTCTACGCTATGTAAAAGATACAACCTTTTAACACATATTTCTAGAAGCATATACCCACCCCAAAATCATTAGACTCACACTACAAGTCATTCCACTCCACTAAGACGTGACCCAATCTCCTGCAATCTGTGCTTAAATTACTGATTTGAGCTCAACCTGCCTAACAGTGACCCCTCTAACACAATGTGAAAAGAGTGCCTGATCAAATCTGGGATTGTCTTCTTGGTTGTGGTATTCCTCCCTGTGACATGAAGTAAGTGATTTATATATGTTTTTGTTTGTTTTTTGTTTGTTGTTTCTCTGTTCACCTATAAATTGGGGAACAGTCATGAAGTTCTTATCTGCCTCACAAGATGAAATTTATTTTCATATAGGGCTTTAAAAGGTCTGAAAAAAGTAATTTATGAGTCATGGTTAGACTTGAAAATATTTTGTAGATGCTATATATCTTGGAGGAAGTCATCAGACAATCAGCAGAATCAAGTGTCAGGGAGAAAATGACACTTCGCAGCCACTTCAAAATATGAAATCTATGCTATTTTATAGGGAGCTCTTTGGTCTGGTGATTATCACAGCATGGCTGAGCCTGTGCCACAGCTCATCAAAGTAAGTTTTCAACTCAATTGTTAAAATCAGATGCGTTTAAGGCTGGTCAGATCAAGGCGGTAAGTGAGAATATTGACACAACTGGAAACAGGAATCTTTTGAGAGAAATCTTTCCTTTTCGCAAGGGAAGCTAACAAGAGTCGGTTCAGTGTTTCATGATCATTCATACTTTTATGAATACCACAGTTTCCTGTGTCATCACAGGTAGTTGCCAGTCTATTCTCCAGAGAGAAGGAAAGTGATCTCAAAAGGATGCTTGGATATTTAGGGAAAAGTGAATAGCAAACAAAATATAAAACTGTGGGTACATGTAAGTGAATATTAACTTTATAAAACAATAATAGAAAAATAAAAAATACATGACAACCTTAGCATATAAGCTGGAAGGGTATAAACGGGGCTAAAGTGTTCTAAGGTCCTTGAATTATCCGGGAAGGGTAAAAGTATCAATTTATATTAGATTTTGATAAGTCAAGGATTCATGTGGTAATCCTTAGGGTAACCACTGAAAGAAAAGGAGTACAGAAGGCAGGAAAGGAGAAGAGAAAAAGAACAGATGGGGAAAATAAGAAGCAGATGTTAAGACAGAGAATTAAACTCAAATATATGAGAAACTACATTAAATGTAATTGTTCCAAATATTCCAATAAAGATTTTCAAAATGGATAAAAGATTTAAAAACTAAACACTGCTTACAAAAGAGAACACAAATATACAGAAACAGAAACACTGAAAGTCAAAAGATAGAAAAAACATACTATACAAGCACCAATAAAACGGAAGCCAGTATAGATGTTTAATTTTAAAAAGTAGATTTTAAGGTCAGCATTAGAAAAAAGGAGGACTTTTTGGCAATTAAAAAAAATTCTGCTTTAATTTTTTATTTTGAAATATTCAAACACATTCAAAAGCAGTGAGACTAATATAATGAATCAGATGTACTCATCACCCAGCTCCAACAACTATCATTATATATCCAATCTTGTATCATCTATCACTGTCCTGATTATTCTGAAATAAATCTCAAACAACATGTTGTTTTATGTTTTATATATTTCAGTATGTATCTCTAAAAGATAAGCACTTAAAAAATAACCACTCTACCATCATCACACACAAAAAGTAAAACAGTAATTCCTCAGTATTATGAGTTTTCCAGCCAATGTTTATATTTTCACAACTGTATTATAAATGCTTGTTCCTCTGTGCTTCATGTTTCCTATAAATTGGTGGTAAGATCTAGAAACTTGGCCAGATTCTGGTCGTCTTCTTCTTCTCCTCCTTCTCCTTCGTCGTCTTCTTACCATCATCATCACTAAGCAAGACCACTTCATGGGTGTTATGCACTTCCATCATAATGTGCATAACACCTAGCTGTTTCTCTTTAATGTTAATATAAAATCTTTGATGATCACTGCCTAAATCCACTAATTCATTTGAGTTGCAAAATGGTCATAATCTAAGTATACCACTCCTTGATTATTATCTGGAAAACTTCCACTTATCAATTCTTGGACTACTCAGACACAGATCATAAGAGGAAAAGGAGTTGACTCTCTTAATTTACCAGTTTTCAGAATGAGTTTTTCTTGCTTTGGCACCTTCCAAAAGTGACCAATGAGTTTTATTTATTTAATAATACCATTATAAAGTCATGGATTTCAAGATATTTGATGTTTCTCAGTCCATGGCAGTTACTTAAACTGTCTCATCTTTGACCAGGGGCACTTATTCAGGTTGGCACCAGAACTCTGTTTGACATGACCCTAGTAAACGTTGATTGCTTCCTTGCTTTCTGGTATGACAAAATGTTCCAAACTAAGATTATACATTTTATGCCCCAGACCTGGAATCAACCATTTTTCCAAAAAGCCCTCATTACTTTCAGTAGGTAATAATGGTATTTAGAGGTCACATTCTGGGCACAAATGGTGCTCACTGCTACTGGGTTGAGTTGGGTTCTTTTAGTGGACAGAACAAGAAAAATTCACATTATATGTGCATAGGTATGTATATATATGTATGTGTGTCATAAATATATATATATATACACATATGTATATGTGTGTGTATTACATATATAAAGATATATATATATTTTTTTTTACGTATATAGTTAAAGATAAAATCCCTTATGAGTTCATATCGATCCTAGAATTCAAATTCAGGAACACAAGTTTTCATCTGACCTTATCAGCAATCTTAAATCTGTATTTACTTTTTTTTTTTTTTTAATTTTATTTATTTATGGCTGTGTTGGGTCTTCGTTTCTGTGCAAGGGCTTTCTCTAGTTGTGGCAAGTGGGGACCACTCTTCATCGCGGTGCACGGGCCTCTCACTACTGCGGTCTCTCTTGTTGCGGAGCACAGGCTCCAGACGTGCAGGCTCAGTAGTTGTGGCTCACGGGCCTAGTTGCTCCGCAGCATGTGGGATCTTCCCAGACCAGGGCTCGAACCCGTGTCCCCTGCATTGGCAGGCGGATTCTCAACCACTGTGCCACCAGGGAAGCCCCTGTATTTACTTTTAATCATGTCAAAAAATCTCTAGTCTCAGTGACCTCAACATAACTCATCTGACTCATCCCACAATACAAACACAATCTCAGAATAACAATATAATTACTGAAAATAGGTATTTTGTGTTGCTGTTTCTAGGGAACATCTCTCTAAGGGATGTACATTCAAATTACTTGGAATAGTAACTCTGTGTGCTAATCCCACCAAGTGAATAGACAGTTAAGTTCATTTATCTCATTTTACTTTCAATTTCTAGGGATACTTTATTAAAAATATATTAATTTTGTTTTATAATTATATAAAACATCTACGTGGTTCCAAAGTCAAATCTACAAGACAGAGTACATTCAAAGAACTCTAACTTCTCTATCTCCCAACCCTATGTCCTCCCTTTCTCTATAGGTGAAACTTTTTTCAACTTTATGGTTTCTTTTTTGCGGTACGCGGGCCTCTCACTGTTGTGGCCTCTCCCACTGCGGAGCACAGGCTCCGGACGCACAGGCTCCGAACGCACAGGCTCAGCGGCCATGGCTCACGGGCCCAGCCGCTCCGCGGCACGCAGGATCCTCCCGGACCGGGGCACGAACCCACGTCCCCTGCATCGGCAGGCGGACTCTCAACCACTGCACCACCAGGGAAGCCCCCTTCCATGGTTTCTTAATGGAGCAAATACGTACATTCATTGGTATTCCTGCTTGTCTTAGATAAGTGGTAGCATATTATACACAATTGTGTTCTTGATTTCCCCTTACTACATCCTGGAGATCACCTTGCGGTATATAAAGACTTTCCTTACTCTGCTGATAGGTCCAGAGTATATTCATCCAGTCCTCTACTGTTCAGGTTGTATCCAAACTTTTGTGATTCAAAATAGTGCCAACAAAGTGTATTGTCAAATTTTTGAATTTTTACTAATTGGATAGTTGAGAAATGGGTAGTTTTCATTTGTATTTCTCGTATTAGGAGCAAAGGTAAGCATATTTTCATATGATTAAGAGCCATTTACATTTTTTTTTCTATAAATATTGGTTCATCTCTGAGAGTATAGGTTTAACCAATTTCTAAGGTTGTTGGTCTTCTCTACTTTTAGAAGCTCTTTACATACTAGGGCTATTAACCCTCTGTCTGTGATATAATCTGAAAAATTTATTTTGCAGTTTCTTATTGTCCTTTTACTTTGCTTATGCAAAGTACACTTTGCCATGAACAAAAAATTTTTTTTAATGTGACCAAATTTATCGGTCCATTCCCTTATTGCTTCTGGATCTGGAGTCATAGTTAAGTAAACTTTCCTTCCTCTCAGGTTGTAAGTAACTTACCTAAGTTTTCTTCTAATACATGTATGGTTTCATTTTTACATTTAAATCTTTGACCAATTTAGAGTTTATCCTAGTGTAACAGCAAAAAGAACGGATCCAATATTATCTTTTTCCTTTTTGGCTCTCTGGTGATCTCAACACCACTTATTAAAAAGCATACATAACTAATAACATAGCCTCAAAATAGATAAAATAAAAATGGACAGAACGAAAAAGAAAAACTAAAAAATTGACAATCATTTTGGGAGACTTTAATACACTTCTTTCAGTTACTAACAGAACAAGAAGATTTAAAAAATCAATAAAGATATAGAAAATTTGAGCTACACAATAAGAAACTTGACCTAAAGGACATATATAGAATACCAGCACCAAGAATGGCAGAATTCACTTTTTTTTTTCAAGTAAACGTTGAATATTTGCAAAAAGACTTTATGTTGAGCCATGAAATAAGTTCCAACAAATTTCAAAGAACTGAAATCTTATGGAGTACGTTCTTTGACCACAGTGCAACTAAGCTAGAAATCATTAACAAAAATAATAATCAGACAACCACTGTATGTTTGGAAATTAGGAAATACATTTCCAAATAACATTTGGAACACATCACAATGAAAATTAGAAAATATTTTGAACTGAATGATAAGGAGACGACTACATATTAAAATTTGTGGGATGTGGGTAAAACACATGCTTAGAGGGAAATTTATAGCATTATATATATATATTAAAACAAAACAAAACAAAACAAAAACTAGGCAGGCTGAAAGTCAATGAGGTAAGCTTCGAAGAAGTTAGGAACTCTCCAGTTCAAGAAGTTAGTAAAAGAACAGTAAATTAAGCCCACCAAAGAAACAAGAAAATAAATATAAAAGCAGAAACCAATGAAAGGAAAAAATCAACATTAAAAAATAAAGGAGTAAGAGGGACAAATATTCATTCTCTGAAATGATTAATAACACTGATGAACCCTGGCAAGGCTAAAAAGGGAAAAATAATTAGAGTGAGAGCAAGGAAAGGAAGGCACAAAAATAACTAATTTTGGATGAAAAAGACAGATATTTGCCCATGTAACAGACACTGCAAAAATCATAAGAGGATATTATGAACAACTTTTTCCCAATAAATTTGAAAATGTAGATGAAATGGACAAATTCCTTGAAAGATACAATTTACCAGAACTGACACAAGAAGAAATACTCAGAACGGTCTCATAACTATTAAAGAAATTGAGGGTATAATATAAACTTTTCCTAAAAGAAAACTCTAGACCATATGGAATAACTGCAGAATTCTACCTAACATTTAAGGAAGGAATAATGCCAACCTTCAACAGACTCTTCCAGAGAACAGAAAAAGAAGAAACATTTTCCAGTTTATTTTATGAGGGCAGAAAAATCTGGACACCAAAAGTTGACAAGAACATTACCCACCCACCCCCACCAAAAAAAAAAAAAAGAAAGAAAGAAAAAGGAAGTTACACAGCAATCTCACTCATGACCACCGATGGAAAAACCCTAAACAAAATATTAGCAAAAAATAAAAAACATTAGCAAATCAAGTCCTGCAATTCATGACCCAGCCACCAAGTTGTGTTTATTCTAGGAATACAGTTAGTTTAACATTTGGAAACCAACCAGTGTTTTTCACTACATTAACAGAATGGAAGAAGAAAATAAACTATCTTCTCAGCCTATACAAAAAGAGCATTTGATAAAATTCAACATCCATTCATGATAAAAGCTCATAAAAATTGATTTAAAAAGGAACTTACCCTGTTAAAGGGTATCTATACCACAGCATAATACTTAATGGTGAGCAGCTGAAAACTTTTCCTCTGAGATCAGGAATGAGAAGTAGCCACTGTTTACACTAGTTCTACTCAACACTGTTCTATCTCTTGTCCTAGCCAGTAGAGTAAGGCGAGAAAAAGAAATAAAAGCCCCCAAGGATTGGAAAGGCAAAATTAAATTTTCCTTATTCACAGATGACAAAATCACATATGTAGAAAATTTCTAAACATCTAAAAAGTTATTCAAATAAGTGAGTTTAGCATGATGGCTGGATACTAGGTCAATATACTAAAATCAACTATTTTTATCAGGAAGTAACAGAAAATGATAAAAACAAAAAGTTACCATTTATAGCATCAAAAAATCAACTCCCCAGGAATAAATCTAGCAGAGATGTGCAAAATCTCTGCATACAAAACTATAAAACATTATGGGAGAAATTAAAGACCTCAATATTAAAATAAAGAACACCTAAATAATTATCCTATGGCAGTATAAGATAAACCCATACTGGAAAAATAAATGAATGAAACAATAGAATCTAGAAACAGATCCATATATATATATATATGTATGTATGTATGTATGTATGTATATGGCCTTCACTTAGGACAATGGTGGCACTCCAGGGTAGCAAAGGAAGGCAATCTTTTCAATAAATAGTGCTGGAGCAATTGAATATCCATATGGAAAAAAGTGAAACAACCCCTACACCTTAAAACTTTCATAATAATCAATTCTAGGTGGATTATAGATCTAATGTGAAAAGCAAAACAATAAAAGTTTTAGAGAAGATAATCTAGTATCCTTAAGACCTTGGGGAAGTAAAGTTTTCTTAAACAGAACACAAAAATCATTATGTAAAGATCCATTTTAACATTGCTTTATCAATGACCTTCAACTGAGGTCACTGAAATGCAGAATTATATTTCTTATATAATTCTTATATGAAATATAAGAATTATATTTCAATTTAAAAAATTAAAAAGACCGTACAAAAATGTAATGATGTGTTTTAGTAAAATCAATCTTCATATTCGTTACCAAAGCAATTCATAATTTTTAGTGGATTGTTATTTATAATAATTTTTGTGTGTCTTTATAGGAATCCAGTTGGTGGAAGAATTCAGTTGGCTATTGCTATCACAGTTGCTCTTTTCCCATTTATCTCATGGGTCTATGTATATATAAACAAGGAGATGCGGTCCTCCTGGCCAACTCACTGCAAGACAGTAATTTAAATGAAGAATCCTGTTCTTAAAATGAGAGTTTACAATTTTTTGTAAACATGATTGTAACATGCCAGTTTCCTGGGAATTTATTTCAGGTAATTTGAGTTAATACTAGAGATGATTTTTTTTAAAAAATCCTAAGTTAGGCTGCCTACAACACAGGACTGGAAGGGACTAGTAAGAGGAGGAGTCTGACATTCTGTTGTGTCACAGTGTAGTGGAAAAGGCAAAACACAGAAGTTCAGAAATATGAATTCTAACTCAGCTACGTCACTATCCATGTGACTTGGGCAAATGTGTAAACCTCCCATGGATAATTCTTTATCTATAAAATAGGGTTACTACCAGACCTCCTACTTATTTATATAGTTGCAAGGTTTATAACTGAGATAATATGAGAGCATTCAAAATATAAAGAGTTGACGAAGGGCTGCACCTGATAACATAGAGGGAAGCAGGGTTTGGATAATGACAGAAAGAGTTCAGGAGAGGGCTGTACCCCTGAACTAACCTCCGTATACTGAACTGGTACAGTGCCGTGAATTAAATGAGGACTCCAGATGAACCAAGTGAACAAGCATGTCTTGGAAAGAAAGTTAGCTAGAATAAAGGAATGTGGGACCAAAAAGAAGGAGAGAGAGAATATTAATTACATTTTAAATGAAAAATAAGACCAAAATCTAGACACATATTTTTAATGTCAAAAGTAGCCCTGGAGAGAAGACCATTTCAGAGCTGTACAGTCTGGTGGCCACTAGCTGCATGTTGTATTGAGCGCTTGAAATGTACACTGAAGAAGTTTGAATTTTTTCATTTTTATTTAAAAACATCAATTCAGTTATGAGAAAACTTATAAGTGTGTTTGGAACACTTGTTTTAAGTATGTTTGGAACAACTTGGATATGTGAATCTACTTCTTCAGCTGCAAATTTTATATCTAAATACGGACCAAGTATTTCCAATGAAAATTTAGTGTCCAAATGGATGGATTATAAGTATAAAATATACACTAGATTTTACAGACTTAGTATAAAAAAGAATGTAAAATATTTTTATATTGATTACATGTTAAAATAATATGTTAGATGTATTGGGGTAAATAAAATACATAATTAAAATTAATTTTATCTATTTCTATTTACTTTTTAAAATGTGACTGCTAAAATATTTCAAATTACTTATGTGGCTCACATTATATTTCTGTTGGTCAGTGCTGTCTTAGAGCATCTGGATGGCAACTCTTTTACATATGCTAGCATCAAACTCCATAGTGGAGATAGTTTCATGAGATTTAGGAAATATTTGACTCAAAAAGTATTAGTAGAGTGAAAATGAGTCTGGTAGTTTGCCTATTTTTATAGACTTTAATACGATATTAAGTATTTTATAAATATTTGTTAAAGGAGATAAGCATGTTTTTTGTTTTACATAATGGCCACTGGATAGTCAGAAATTCTCTATCAAGATTTAGAGGCTAAAGGAAAAAAAATCTAGTTGATATTAAAGCAATTAAAGTAAAATTTATTTTAAGGGTCAGTGAAATACAAATAAAGGATTTCAGTTTTCTGGTATATTTATGGTTTTTATACCTCCGTTAGCATAACTATTAGTCAGACATGAAGAAACAGATTTATTTCCAAATTCTATATAGGACCTACCCATCCTCCAAGTAATGCCTGATTCTGTGCTTAAAAGACTGTAATGTTTCCATTTTTTTTTAAAGTAATGTCCAAAATACACTTTCATCATATTTGCATCTCCCATATAACACTATGAATTTTGTGAATATACACAGTTCCTCTCGTATCTCCAGAAGCATGTAAAAGGCAGTAACTTGGTAAAGTACTGCCTTTTGAAGAGTATTACTGAAATTGCTCTTCAACTCTATTTTTCAATTGAATTTAAGTATTATTAGTAAGTTTAATAGTTCTATTGTCAAAGTCGCTGTCCTCCCACCCTCACAATCTTTTTCCTCCCCATTGTCATTCTCCTATATCAGCCTCTCATATCCACTGCCTGGAACTGACACAAATTTCCTCACACACTCCCCAGCTCAGACACCGGAGGGTTCCTCACTGCCTGACAAGTCTAGTTCTAACTCTGGCTCGTCACTCAGGGCTCTTCACCACGTAGCCCTAGCTTGTCCTTTCCCGCTTTACCGCCTGCCATCCCCCAGCGCTGTTTGGTGAATCCTCACAGCATTACGTGCAGTTCCTGAACTCAGCATATCCTGTGACGCTACGCTGTTCTGTCTACATTAAATGCACCCGCACACCTATTTAAACCATTTTTCTTCCTTCTTCAAGTCATCCCTATTCCCTTCAAACAAAATTAAATCCCTCCTCCATGTTGCCACTGTCCTTTCTTCATACATTTGTATGCAGGGTTGTTTCTCTCTCTCACTTGTGGAAAGTCAGTGGAGGCAGGGAGCCCATTATAGTCACGTCAGTAGGCTGAATAATGACCCTCAAAGGTACCCAGGTCCTAATCCCCAGAACCTTTGAATGTTACCTTACATCACAAAATAGACTTCCCAGATGTGATTAAGGATCTTGAGACGGGAAGATTATCCTGGATTATCTGGGTGGGCCCTCAATGTAATTACAATATAAGAGGGAGGCACAGGGATATCTGACTACAGACACAAGGGGAGAAAGGCATTGTGACAACAAAGCAGCAAGAGACTGGAAAAAGCTGCACTGCTAGCTTTGCAGATGGAGGAAGGGGCCATAAGCCAAGACATGCAAGAGATGCAGCTCTAGAAGCTGGAAAAGGCAAGGAAACCGATTCTGCCTCCGAGAGAGCATGGCCCTGATAACACCTTGATCTCAGCCCAGTGAAGACAATTTCAGACTTATGACCTCCAGAACTGTAAGAGAACAAATATATGTTGTTTAAGCCACCAAGTGTGTGGTAATTTGTTACAGCAGCCAGTGGAAACTGATACGCCTCTGTAGCCCCACAATGCTTCGGTACTCAGCAGACACACTTACGTTGACTAGTACTGGTTTTTTGTCTTCCCGTTTTTCAGTCCCTGAATCAAACTTTTTCTACACTTGAACAGTCCCCATTTGCCACTGAGTAAGTGTTTCTGCGAATAAGTCTTAGAATATATGACAGCTCAGTTAAACATGCCCCGTTTGTCTATAAAGGGAGTCAAGGGTAAATTCATTTACCTACGATAGTCTCCTATAGCACCAGCTGGGGGCCCAAACAGACATGCTGGCAGGCACACAGCTGCACTGGCACTCGGTCCTGATTTGGCTGAACTCACAAGAGGTTCACAAGGGAGACCACACATTCACCTGTGTGAATGGGGGTGCTATTCGTTCACCTGTGAAGTAACTAGTGATGCTTTTGGCTTACGAAACAGGAGTATAAACCTATAAAAGTACAAATATGATGGGTACTCTGAGCATAAAATGTCTAAAGCTCATTCACACAACTGGGTAAACGGAAAAAGTTTACCTGAGCTTATTTTATTTCTTTTTTATTATGAATTTTAACTTACATAGCTAATACAGTGAATGAATACATTCTCCTTGTAAAAAGTAAAAAAACCTCAGGTAAGGCTAAATAGAATCTGTTTGGAGGACTGTATCCCCCCCACCTCAGTCTCCTCCCTGGTTTATTCATGCTACTTTCATTCATTTCCTTTCCAGTTTTCAACACGGGATATATTATCCAAAAATGACATTTCAGAATATCTTACGAGCTAACACACACTGAAGTCAGTTATGGCCATTTGTTATGCAAACAGAATACTAAACAATGAGACTCAGGCTGTGGGGAGAGGAAGGCGGAACAAACCCACAAAGCCAAGTCAGTCTCTTTCTATAAAAGTAAACAAATAAAATCACACTAAAAATGGAAAGCTTTTTCCTTCTTGTAATTCATAATTCTGTCTGGAACTCTGCCCCTCCCTTTCAGCACCATTTTGTCAGGATAGACATGAACTGTGCCAAAGGCCTGGCTGTCTGGAGCCGTTTCAATAACCCCTTCTATGTTGACGTGGTGCACACCAAAAGGATCCTCAGAGTAGCCACCATCGTGAGTGTGACCGGCGAAGAAACACACCACACACTTGTGAGACCAAATGACTGCCAGGGCGTCTCTGTAATTCCAGGCCAGGCACACACTGTCAGAGGCCTCGGGATAAATGGGAAGATGGCCTGTTAGTCAAAGAGAAGAAGAGTTATGAGCCAATTAAGAAATACCTCTTTCACCAAAAAAAGGCTAAAAACTAGTACTCAGGATAAGGAAAATGTGTATTGCTACTCATATGGACCGAGACCAGAGAGAATCCACATACATGAAAAACTAGATAATCTAGAGCCACGTTTCTGGAGCATAAAGAAGGGCGAGACAGTTTGCATCCAAGGGGAGAGAGGCTGCTGTATACGCAGAAAGCCTGAGATCCATGGCCTACAAAGTCTCAAGATGCACAAACACCACCACGGGAGACTGAGGGCATCCCGGGCAGGGCGGTCCGTAAAGGCAGCCGGAGATCAGGCAGATGCTCCACTGGAATCCAGTCTCACTGACTTCCCTAAGAGTATGAGTGTCACACACACAGAAAGAGCTACTCCCAAGTAAAAGAACAGTTTAGGGATGGGCCAATGGATTTTATATGTATATGTCATTTATAGAAACACTCAATGTTTTATAAAGAACTGACTTATGCTACTTGAAATACCTCCATGAGATCAAGGTGGCCATAGGCATTTTACAGATGAGAAAACTAAGTTAAAGCAGGGAACATTCACACTAGCTTCCACTGGAGATACAGCCAAGAGAATTTCAAATTCTTGATCTCAAGGCACCTACGAGGCCACATCAACATCAGGCCACGGTTTCACGCCAACGTACAGGTACAACAGCTCACTGGTCTTTGATTCTCCCCATTAAATCATTTTCCTTTTTTCTCTATTACTGTTTATTTTTATCCTGAAATTTTATTCTGAAAATTTTATTCAGCTTAATATCTATTAGTTTATAATAAAAGTAAAAAAAGGGGAGGTAACAGAGCACACATGCACGTGTGCACATGCACGCGCACACACACACACACACAGACACACACACACACACACACACAACCACTCTTCAAGCTGTGATAAGGGCTGAGAGTCCCAGGAGGCTGTGTGACTTTGTAGACCCAGATGCCATGCTAGACTCATCAGACACAATTAGTCGTTCCCTCTGCCAATGGATTTTATATGTATATGTCATTTATAGAAACACTCAATGTTTTATAAAGAACTGACTTATGCTACTTGAAATACCTCCATGAGATCAAGGTGGCCATAGGCATTTTACAGATGAGAAAACTAAGTTAAAGCAGGGAACATTCACACTAGCTTCCACTGGAGATACAGCCAAGAGAATTTCAAATTCTTGATCTCAAGGCACCTACGAGGCCACATCAACATCAGGCCACGGTTTCACGCCAACGTACAGGTACAACAGCTCACTGGTCTTTGATTCTCCCCATTAAATCATTTTCCTTTTTTCTCTATTACTGTTTATTTTTATCCTGAAATTTTATTCTGAAAATTTTATTCAGCTTAATATCTATTAGTTTATAATAAAAGTAAAAAAAGGGGAGGTAACAGAGCACACATGCACGCGTGCACATGCACGCGCACACACACACACACACACAGACACACACACACACACAACCACTCTTCAAGCTGTGATAAGGGCTGAGACTCCCAGGAGGCTGTGTGACTTTGTAGACCCAGATGTCATGCTGGACTCATCAGACACAATTAGTCGTTCCCTCCTCTTTGAAATGCTTGGCTTCCAGAACACGGCTGTCCCCCTAGTTTTCTCCCAACCTCAACGGCTTCTGATCCTCACTCTGCTGCTTTCTCACTTCCCTAGTGTCCTGTCAGGAGTGCCCGAAGGCTTGGTCCTCAGGCTTCACTACTCCGTCTATACCTAATGACTTGGTGATCTCTTAGTAATTTACAGTTGTAAATACTATCTGTATTCTTTCAACTTCCACGTTTATATATCTGACCCAAACTTCTATTCTGAATTTCCGACTCATATGTCCCTACTGCTTACTCACCATCTCTCCTGATGTCTAATAGGCATCTGCAACTTCATATTTTCAAACCTGAACTCCTGAACTCTTCACTCAAAACCCCTCCTACTGCAGTGTTCCATATCTCAGCTAATAGCAATTCTATCCTTCCAACTGCATGGCCAAAACTTGAGTAGGCCAAATACTTCCGAGAAGCCAAAATGAAAGTGAAGAAGCAAACAGAAACAAAAGGAAATGTCTATTAGCCATTTTAAACTTTGCTAAAGAAAACCCGAGGCACTCAGCTGTTCATCCAGTCTGAGCTTAGAGCAAAATGGAAGAAACGTACGAGATGCTAACGCAGACAGGTGCACTGACAGAAGTGCAAAGAAACGGGAAGAATACAGTACGGAGGGAGACGACGACGAAAGGGGTCTCTCCTGTCTCAGGAGCTCTATGACTTGACCTACGTAGTTTAATCTCTTTGGGTTCAGTTTCCTTATCTTTAAAATTAAAAGGTTTGATTTTATATGATCTCGAGGTCCCTTTTAGCTCCAGTATTCTCTACAATAACAGGTACATTATGGCAGTGAAAACTAAAAAGCAGAGACAAGAAGTATCCCATTTTGGAAACCACTTATTACAGAGCCAAACAGTGTCACATCATGTCTATAACCCCTGAGGGCACCTTATAATTTTCTAAGCCTTGAATGACATTTGATATTCTAGAAATACCCCTACTCCATCTCATATCTTTACCACATCAGTGAAAGATAAATAAGTGAAAATTGATTAGTAGAAATATAATGGTTTTCTTTTGGCCACACCCAGTGGCTTGCCGGATCTTACTTCTCCCACCAGGGATCGAATCCGGGCCTCGGCAGTGAAAGCACCAAGTCCTAATCACTGGACGGCCAAGGAATTCCCTGAAATATAATTTTATATTACCAACTATCTGAAGAGCCTGCCATTTTCAAAGGGATTTCATGTTCATAAGTCCATTTGATACAATCCTGAGAAACTGCAGTTTGCACATTCAACATCTGTCCAGAGTCACACAGGTCATAGAAACAAGAGCCAGAATGGCATGCCGTCCCTGTGACCCTCAGTACTATCGTCTCATCCATCAGGCCACATCGATTTTAACCGAGAGAACTAATCCCAGCCCCCAAACCAAGTACACCAGGCATACTGCAAATCCAGATTCAGTTCTTCGTGTGTGTGTGTGCGTGCGTGCACGCACGCACACACGCTCACATACACACACGTCTATTTTAAGCACCTCCAGGTTCCTATAACCTCTAATGGCAGTATGTCTGTGAAAAATAATTCTAAACGAAAACAACACATTTTATTTCCTTGCAATCATATGGTGGACACAGTTACAGACCTGCCAGATGAGCCTCTCACACTCTTCCCAAGACACCAGCTTTGCTTTCACCTCGTCAGCAGAGGTCACTGCACTCACAGGTAGGTCTCCTGAGGCTGGGATTTGGTCTGGGGCCTGGATGGAGTTTTTCACTTATATGTATTACTATACAAATTGAACCCATTTGGGGAAATACTACTTTTAAACTTAAAGGGCCAACTCACAGGCTCTAATACATGGCAAGATGTTTTATTTTACAATTCTTTCCTGACTCAAGCTTAAATGTTAATTTTACATTCAGATTGTTTCTCAATAAAAAATTTTAAACAGCTTTCATTTTATAAAAATATCACAATATTAAATATTGTTAGTATCTTTTAAAACCTAACTAGACCCATTCTCTAAAATGCCAGTGCAATCAACTCATTTAAATACTTACTCACAATCACCACCTTTTCTTGGTTTCTGTCAGAGAATGTAAGAACTTCATTCAGCCAGTTCAGCTGTTCTTGGCTGAATCCTCCATTAAACTGGACAAACTGGGGCTCAGCAAGTCCTGAAACAAATTTAGTAATTTAGACCCATCAAATGTCGATTTTCCCTCATTTGGGCATTCAAACTTAGCTAACATGGGGACACTTGTACTTTTCTTTAGGAACGTTTGGCAGCAATGACTTAAAATAGGAAACCGTAACAATTTAGAGCAGTGTAAATCACACTGTATCTTACTCCTAATCTCAATTCTCCTCTGCTTACTTCCCCAGCTTCCCGTTACGCTGAATATACAACAGACTGTTTTCTGTGTCCACTGAGCCACTGTAAAATCACCTTGCACCCCATGGGCCCTTCTGTGCTCTTCAGTAACAGTGCCTTACACTGCTTTGCGCCTATGCACTGGTTTTTGTCTTGAGTGCTCTGCCCCACCCGCTCTTCCCAAGGCTGACTCCTTCACATCACTTAGCTGAAATGCTTTTCTCCTTAGATGGGCTATTTCTGGCCACCTGACTAAAATGGTACCCCTAGTCGTTTTCTATAATATTGCACTTTATTTTCTTGGTGGCACTGATCACTTATTTCTGTTGCATTTATTATCTGTCCCGTCCACTTTCCTCTTGTTTCCTCTACTCCATCCATAAAAAAGTGGGACTGTCAGTATTGCCTACGCCTCTGAATAGCTGCCCTAGAAAAAGTACCCGGCCAGAACATCAGGCACTCAGTTATGTGTTAAATAAATGAATCTTGAACCAAATGCCACCAATCCATGTGCCATGAGGCGTGTGAGAAATCCTGACCCTGAACAACAGGACAATATACTTTTACCTTAATCGTCCATCTTCCTGCTGAATAAAAGGTAGCTGAAGAATTTAAAGACAATGTATTAGATTCTCAGCTCAAAGGAATAATTCACCTTGAGGACTATTCAATTCCGCATTTGGGTTGTGCTCCCTCAGTATTTTCAGACACTGCTGGTATTTTGGAGAAGACGGATCCACGCCCAAGACACTCATGTCATAAGCATCGAGTAAAATGAACCGGAATTTAGGGAACGGTACAAAGTGATAAGCATAATAATTCTCTGAAGGCACAGTCTCAGGATGATGGGCAATCTGGTCCTCCAGAAACTTTGTGTTAAGTTTGGAGTTTGTTAAATAGTCTCTGCTGAAGTTATAGAATTCATGATTTCCCCACGTGTGATGAACTGGGACTTTCAGCCTTTGGAACGTGTTCATGATGAGTTCTAGTGACTTTTCTGATGCTTGGTGCTGTGCATTATATCCATCGATGATGTCTCCAAGCTGAAGTACGCAACTGGGTGGGCTGCTTTCTTTACTCCAGTGTTCGATAGCACCCTGTAAGTGAAGATGACTGTGTCTGTAGTATCTCCGTCTGCTTCCTTGGAAATTATAGCCATCTTCCAAATCAGCATACTGAATATCTGCTATAACTCCAAAGGAGAAAAGAGGTTCTGAACTCTCACTGAGGGGTCCAGGTTCGGGCTTAGCATCCATAATCTCCAAATAGTTTTCTAAATTAAGCAAGGAAAGTGAAAAAGATAAAGTTATAAACATCTAATTTTCGAACTGGACTGAAGAAAACGGTAAAATGAATATTAAACTTAATAGTCAATCCACTAGGTAGCTTGGTACAGAGAAAAGTGCATGGGCTTTAGAGTCTGATGGTCTTAGGTCCAAATCACCAAGTCCTCAAAATGCTTCTGTTTTCTCATCTGTAAAATAGATGATAACCTCTATTCTGCAGAAGAACAGCAATTCACAAAAGGGTATTATCCTACTCGTGAACAGGCATTCTAGTTCTAGTAAAGTCAAATTCAAATCTGGTATAATTTGTAATTTTTAATAAATATACACTAGTTTTAAACAAACACACACACACACACCCCTTCATCCACAAACACCAAAATAATTCTATCAAAAGCTCAAGATTTCTTTTTGGTGGGGGGAGTTGTATATTACACTCATTCATTGTACTTTATACATTAGTTCCCACTAGGAGTATATTACGTTAGGCTAGATCTTTTCTCTTTGTTGATGGGTAGGTCACCTCAAATAATTTTCTCATATTTCATATATGCAATAACACAAAGAGGAAGAAAAGATGAGAGGATTAATTTAAACAAAAAAATCCGGCACAAAAACTATGATATTGATGTGACTGTTTTCACTTCTGTGAATAGCGATGCCTGGTTCTTCAAAAGTTGGATTCAAATTTGTACCAGCTTTTTAAAACCTGAATAACACATTCCCCTTCTCTCTAAACAAAACAGGAAATATGTATTCTTTTTTTCTCATACATGATCTCTTCCTCAGTGGACCACAAGTGCTAGGGATTTAGACTTTAAAAAGCTATTACTTTATTAGATTGTTTACAATCTGAATTTATAATCATTTGTAATCTCTTAAAAGTGCCAAGAACACTAAGGATTAAAATAAAAGGCTAGGACCCTAAATTATCAACTATTCTTGTTATAAAAACTACAGTAATAAATTGTGTTGTGGTGTCTAGGTTATTAAAACCTAGTTGTTTCTAAAAACTCACTTGTAGTTTCTAAAATTACGTTCAGACTCCTGGTCTCCAGTCATTTGCTGAATATTCCTACTGAGTTCTTTTTAACCGTCTACAGACATGTGAAATCCTGTCAGAGTGCTCCTATGAGGTGGAGGTGACAACTCCACAATCAGCAACAAGGGCCAGATTTCTATTTGACACTTTTAAGAATTAAGGGTCTCTTTTTGGTCTAAACTGTTTGTCAATAATGACACACTTTCTATGTGATCTACCCAATTATGAGCTAAATTCCTTCCTTAATCTGGTTGGGTAGAATGAGCCCCAAAACAGGTAAAACAGAACCAGAAAAAGTGATGGAAACCCTGAAAAATTCCTTGGTGTTCTTATACTTTTTTGTTGTTGTTGTTCATTTCTTCCTGCAGTCCCATCTGAAAACCCCACTAAATACCAACTCAGTTAATATGTACGAGGGATAGTATAGATGAGATAATCTGATTTGAAAGGTGAGATACAATTAAAATAAATACAAAACTCATTTAAGCTGAAAACCCCTAGTCTTTTAAGGCTTCAAATATTTGGGATTCCAAGTATAGATTAATAAGAGAATCAAACCAGAAGATAATTTAGCAAGTGTTATCATTGGAACGTTATCACCAGAGTTTAAGAGAAAATGGTTTCTGGGAATGCTTTTATCCCCTGCTAAACAAGCTTGTTTGTTTTTACCTTTAAACTCAGCGCCTTTAGGGTAACAATATGTACTCTACATCTCCTAGAAGGTATTTGGTCCCAATTAATTTGATCTTGTCCAGTAGACACCTGTCACTGCCGACCCAGCATTCATTTCCTGTTCTGGTCGCAGCATCCCAATGTCTGTTTAGGCACCTACCCACTCTCACTCTCAGTCTGTGTGGTTTAACCTCAACCTCCTGGCTGGGGAGAGGCAGACCCAGGACCCAGGCCTGGCCTCTAAAAGCCCAGTTTCCCTCTGGTCAGTTGGGGGTCAATAAGCATCAGCCCTGGGACTTTCACTGGAACTACTAGCAAAACTACTGGAACTACTTCTGCTAAAACTGATAACTAAGACTGGAGCTGCTAGGGAAAAGTTAACTGAGAAGAAACCCAACCTAGAAGGAAGCAATGTGACCGATGGAAGGATGTCAAGTCCTGGAAACACTAGCTGAACACTTGGATCCACCTGTCCCTGCTAGAACTACTCTTGGTCATTTAGTTCTATCAGCCAACAAAATCTCCTCTGAGTAAAGCCAAAGTGAACTGGCTTTAAGGTTTCTGTCATGCGATAGCAAAAGCCCTATCAGATGCACCTTCCACTGGAACACAGTTTAGTTTAGGGAAACTCCAGGGTATCTGAAGATTTGCCAGCTTTTTAAAGAAAGTTAAGTAATGTGAAGAGAACCAGCAAGGGCCACATACTTCAAAGTAGTAATGTGTTCTAGGGTAGAAAAGAGATTCAAAATGCTCATTACATATAGCTTTTAAAGATAAGGCTAAGGATAGAAAAAAATATGCATTTCATTAAACAAAGAAATTATTTTGTAAAACAGAAACTTAAATTTATACCGTGATCTGTTAAAGAAAAGATAAGAGATAAGGGAGGACAAGACCACATTCACGGAAAGACAATTGGAATCAACAGTGAGTGAGTCAGGGCAAAAAAGAACCAAGTGGGCCGGGAATTGACTCTTCTGGCTCATTTAGAGTTTTTTGTTTTATGGTTCAGGGAGATGCCAGGGAGCTCAGAAAGACTGATCCTGGTGGACAGAGAGATCAACAACTCAAAGACACCTCCAGTGGGGAGACTTAGAATTAACAAGCATTCCAGTCCCGTAAAACTTTTTCAAAATACTCCCCATCCTTCACCAAACACACACAAACAAGTAGATAAGTAGATGAGCAGAGAATAATTGTTAAAGCTAAAATGGGTACATGAGGTTTATTCTCTCTACTTTTATGCATGTTTTTAAATGTCTATAATATAAAGTTTTTTAAAAGCATTCTAAAGTTTAGGGAAAAATAAAGTCTGGAAGAATTAGAAGATCTAAGAAAATAATTTGCTTTTGAAAAGAAAGCCAAATAGCAAGTTTCTAGTGAACTTGGTTCTGGAAGTTTTGCCTGCACCATTTACATACGCTAGGTTATCTAAGTTTTAGTTAAGAGGTATTATGATGAACTGCTGGAAGCTGTGAAGCTGAAAACCTAGAACTGATTGCAGTTCCAGTTTCTTAGAGCAAAATAACCCTCATCCCTTGTTGAGATTCAACTCAGTTTAATGCACAGTGGTCTACTTTGTAAATCATAAAGCACTCTATACGTGTTAAGAAAATTATTATTATTATTATTTTTTTTTTTTTGCGGTACATAGGCCTCTCACTGTTGTGGCCTCTCCTGTTGCGGAGCACAGGCTCCGGACACGCAGACTCAGCGGCCATGGCTCACGGGCCCAGCCACTCCGCGGCACGTGGGATCTTCCTGGACCGGGGCACGAACCCGCGTCCCCTGCATCGGCAGGTGGACTCCCAACCACTGCGCCACCAGGGAAGCCCAAGAAAATTATTTTTTAATTATATATCTGCCTAGTGAACCTCAAGGTAAATGAAACTACCCCAACTTTTTATAGACCAGAATAATGCAGAAAACTTAACAAGATTTCCTCAAAAAAGGTCCTACAAAAATTCATGGTGCAGGATAAGCAGTCAGCATTCTGCGAAAACCACCTTAGGCACCAATGATTTTCAAGAATAGAAGGAAATGCCCAGGGATGCTTACTTGCTGAAAACTTGCTACAAGATGATATAAAAAACTTCTATGATAATTAAGACTGGCAGAAGGCTGAAGGTCCTTGTAGAAAGCCCTCAAGAATCTATGGTGAGGATGTGAAGAAAGACAGCCCTTCAAACTACTGTCAAAGGAAAAAAATGTGACAAGCCTAGACTTTACTAAGGAGAGACTGTTAAGGGGAACTACTGCCATAAAGAGATGCTCAAAGCCTAAGCCAAAAGCATCTCAGGGAAGGGATGCGTGAGCCAAGTTTTTATACACAGACCCACGTGGGCTAGGTAGCTGTGGAAAAAGAAGTGAGGGGGGGGGATAGCCTTGAAACTCACTGTGCTAGATACAGCAATAACAGGCAAGGTGAGGCAGGAAATGTTTGTGGCTAGACACGCAGGGCGGAGATCTGCACCTGAGATGAAGCAAGCGAACTACAGGGCCGGGAAGTTAGGCCTAGCTGTCCTAGTCAAACAGCCTAAGGTTATGTCAAGCACAAAATTTGATCAGCCTTGTCACTGTTGATAGAACAAATATCAGATGATAATATCTACATCCTGTCTCGTTCAAGGAAAGTATCTAAATTGGGAAAAAAAAGAAAAAAAAACTCGTCTGTGATCTTGGTGGTTTAAGAGGAGTAATAAAATTGTGTCAAACAAAACACAATGCAGGAGGCTACAAGTAAGAAATGAATTTATTTGGGGTCTTAAGAACTGCAATTTGGGAGACAAATATTCAGGTAAAACTGAGAGTGTTCTGGGGAAGAGAAAGAGTCAGGGGCTCATACGAAAAGCCACAGAGTTAGCTGCCTGTTGAGAACTGTGATTGACTCTGACACAAGTCAAGAAATATTTGTCTTTAAGGAATCAGAATTATTCCAGGCTAGGGGTCCGCTAGGTATCCTGAGTTTCCAGCACATGTTCTGGATGACTTCATTAGGACAATAAATGGTCAAAGGTCAGATTCCATCCAGGCTGAGACATGCCTAAGTCACACATCCTCAAGGGCCTCCCGACTCCATTTCAGTGAGCTCTCTTAGCAATACCAACACCATTCTGATTTTCCTCTCACATGTGACAGGTTTACACTAGACAGTGTTTTAGGTATCTTTTAACGCTAAAGTTTTATAGGTGCGTGAAGTCAGGCTCAGAGGTGTTAGCAATTCATCCAATGTACAGCTATAAAACACCTACTTTCAGCCAGGAACTGTCTTAGAAGCTAGTATTTTATTTAACATTATAAAATTTAATATGAAGGCGTTGTATAAAAATGCTTTGGTAAACAAATAAAGGGTCCAGCTGTTAAAAGAATCACTCTGGAAAATAAAAATTCACAGACCAGCTGAAAAAAAATCCTGAGTTCAATTTTCATGTATCTGACGGCTGTCTGATCAATTAACCTACAACTGAGCAAAGAGGTCAACAATAGTTGTACACACTCACTGCCTGAAGATGCAGGGCTACAAACCTCCTGGTGGGCGAGCAGAGGAGAACACTGGCTGATGATGCCAGTTCATAAAAAATACCCCGCCCCGGGGCCACCATCACCAGGCACCGGATGCTTCCGCTCAGCGGACGCCCTGAAAAAGGCCCCGCGGGAGTGGGATCCAAAGTTAAGAACGTTAGAAGGCTTTTTTTTTTTTTTCCTCCTTTTTTTGTATTTTGCACATCTGCACGGAGGCGGGGAGGAGAGAGATTAAGACTGCAGACGCTGAGACAAAAACAAAGGCAAGACAGAATGCACGCGAGTTAAACTTTCGCAAGGAATGAAAAGTCAACCTACAAACGCTCTCCGCCTCGTTAACAAGGGGCTTATGTAAATACAGGCTTGTAGAAATCCTAGGGCCCAGGGAGCCCAAGTCATGGGCTGGGACGTGACGCAGGAGAGACACCACTCCGTACAGTGCCGGTATTTCTATTCAGGTTCCTTATACCCTGCGAATATAAATCCCAGGCAGTTCAGTCATACTTGACTAGTCCTTGTCACCCTAACCGCTCAAATATCCTAACCAGCAAATGTGTTTAAAAAGTCGCACAGGGCTTCCCTGGTGGCGCAGTGGTTGAGAGTCCGCCTGCCGATGCAGGGGACACGGATTCGTGCCCTAGCCGGGGAAGATCCCACATGCCACGGAGCGGCTGGGCCCATGAGCCATGGCCGCTGAGCCTGCGCGTCCGGAGCCTGTGCTCCGCAACGGAAGAGGCCACAACAGTTAGAGGCCCGCGTACCGCAAAAAAAAACAAAAAGTCGCACATTATTTCAAGCGCAATGGGTCCGCTTCTACGTTAGGGGTGTAAAGCGGTCAAGGACCGGCCTCCAGGCTGAGGACGGGGGCTGCCCGGTGCCGGCCGTCTCCGGACGCCGTTTTCTCTTTTCCGAGGCTGGGGGTACCCCGTGGGGAAGGAGAGGCTGCGGTCGCCGAAGCCCCGGGCCCCTGAGCTGCACTCAGGGCTCCAGGCTCAGCTCCCTTTTTTTTTCCCGGCCCACCCCGCCCCGCCTCCAGCCGCGAGGAACCACCTACCGCGCGCCGACTCCGCAGCGAAGGGCTCCCAGACTACCGGCTATCCGACCGCGTCACCATCGAGCGCAGCGGAAAGAGCGGCTCTCCCTCACTTTCGGAGGAAGCGGAAACGGTGCCGGAAGTCGAGGGGCGGGGCAAAGGAGGCGCGGTCTTCAGCACGGCGAGGCAGCCCCCGCCCGGGTCGTCAGGACCGGAGCCGAAGGGCGGCGGAGACCCCACGCGCCCCTCGCAGCCCCGGGTGAGTGCACACCTGGAGCCCTGCCTTTGCTCGCCAGTCAACCCTCCGCGCCCTTCCCATGCCACTTGGTCATAACCTCAGAAACCGCTCGGCCTCAAGTTGTCCTCCACTCCGCTGGTTGACCTCCCTGGGTCACAGAATCTCATCCCTCATTTTCCTCCGGTTTGCCCGGACCCTCAGCGGTAAAGAGAACCTCAGAACCGACACCCTCTCCACGTGGTTAGATACCCGGGCTTGGATTTTAGTTAGCTTTTGCTCCAAGAAAATAAGTTTCAGGTGTTCTGAGCGTGGGGGCTGGGTCTCAACCTTAAGTTTCCCATGATTGAAGCGCGTCAGAGCATTTTTATTATTTATCACTTGGCTCTCCCTTCGGAGGTCTGGTGTGTATATGCTGAAATTGAGCACATGTGGGTCGTAGTGGCGTGCTGGATATGCCTTTTTTCTTTGGTTTCTCCCGGGTTCTAGTTCTGACCCCAAAAGAACTTGAGAGCCATTAGGCTCTAGTGATAGGCAAGAGAAGTGGTCTTCGGAGCTGGGGGAAGGTTAATGAGTTATTTTATCTTGGGACTTGGAGAAAGTACAAAGAAATAATGATGCCGTTTGCAAGACGTTCCACTTTTAGCTGTCTTCTACTTTGCCTTTACTTTTGGAAGCCAGAGTTAGGTTAACCTCCTAAATTTATTTGGTTTATTTCTATGTATTCTCAAAGCACAAGCAGGTTTTTAAATCAGCAGTTGGGATCTGGGTCACACGTGGTAACAATCATGGTGCTTGAGCCTTGGGTCTTTTTTTCCACATGAAAAGAAATCGACTTAGGGAACCTTCCCTTGGAAAGAAGTGCCTTTGTAATTGTGTTAGGAGCCCAGATGCAACTGCATCCCCAGAAACTTTCAGTATTTTCTCATCCCAAAGTAACGTGAAACATGCTGTCCGTTTAACAAGATCGAGGCCTGTGTGTAGGTATCTTCAAAAATACTGTAATAAATTTAGTGTGATTAAATGTTTTCATCTTTTTCGTATTTTTATTTTTGAAATCTCTGCCCCAGTAGCCTGTTTCCTGGAAGTCCTTAGCCATCACATTTGCTATTGGAGGAGTTTTACTGGCTGGGATGAAGTACTTCAAGAAAGAAAAGACAGAGAGTAAGTAGATATCATCTGGTCAGCGCTGAATAAAATCCTTCCTGGCTGTGGACTGTCATCTTTTTGTCATTGTTGTTTTTAAGCTTTTTATCTAGAAATAATTTTAGGTTTACAGAAGAGTTGTAAAAATGATAGTTTCCATGTACCTTTCACCTTTCTTCCCCTAATGTTAATATCTTGTATAACTATGGCTAATTTATCAAAAGTGAGAAATGAAAGTTCATCCAGTACTGTTCCCTAACCTACAAACTTTATTTGGATTTCACCTGTTTTTCCACTGTCTTATGTGTTCAGGGCACCACTGTCTAACCGTGTGAAAAGACTTACTGTGGACAGATCTGGATGTAGATAGTAAGAAGTCCAGGGTGCAAAGATGACTAAGGTGCAGTCCAGCCACTGAGGCGCCCATGACAGTGAAACAGACACAGAAGTGAAGGATTCACTAGATGAGGTTCTGCCAGGCCAGGGGGAATTTCACGGCAAGGAACGGCTCTGGACTAACACTCAAGAGTGTTTAGAAACTGTTTACAAGAACTTTATATTTTAGGGAATATTTCAGGACTTTTAAGATTTGTTTTAGAAGTTTCCAGTAAACTTTTAAAGTATCACTTAACTCTGTTTTGATTCTTTAGAGAGTCTCTTTTGATGACATTATACAAAGGATAATATTTACAGCTGGGAGTGAAAATTCATAGGCTTTAGAACTTTAGGCATATAAGATCCATATTGATATACAGTTATATTTCTTTTGTGTAGCAAGCAGTGTTTTATTGATATGATTTTCATATTTTAATAAGCAGTTAAGTTCCTTCAGTTTCAAAATGAAACAAACCTGACAAACTAGGAAAGTAATGGTAGAGACGGTTGTAGAAAAAGCCAAGCTTCTTATGACTTTAGTTTGGAATTTCACCTTCAGTTAATAATTTTGTTTTATAAAAACTTGTATTATGAAACAGTATTAAAAGTGTGCCTTGGGGCTTCCCTGGTGGCTCAGTGGTTGAGAATCTGCCTGCTAATGCAGGGGACACGGGTTCGAGCCCTGATCTGGGAAGATCTAACATGTCGCGGCACAACTAGGCCCGTGAGCCACAACTACTGAGCCTGCGCATCTGGAGCCTGTGCTCCGCAACAAGAGAGGCCACGATAGTGAGAGGCCCACGCACCGCGATGAAGAGTGGCGCCCGCTTGCTACAACTAGAGAAAGGCCTCACACAGAAACGAAGACCCAGCACAGCAGAATAATTAATTAATTAATTAATAAACTCCTACCCCCAACATCTTCTTTGGAAAAAAAAAAAAGTGTGCCTAAGTTGTTTGAGAGTATTCGCTGACATGATGCTTCACCATCTCCCAATACTTTATTGTGTATTTTCTACAAACAAGGACATTCTCCAACATAACCACAATGCAGCCATCAAAATCAGAAAATTAACATCAATATGTTAACACCGTTCAATCTTCAGACCTCATTCAAGCTGTGCAACTGATGCCCTCCTTTATTTTATTTTATTTTACTTATTTTTAATTTTTTTGGCTGTGCCTTGTGGCATGCGGGATCTTAGTTCCCCAACCAGGGATTGAACCCATGCCCCCCACAGTACAAGCACAGAGTCTTAACCACTGGACTGCCAGGGAAGTCCCAACTGATGCCCTCCTTTTATAGCAGAAAGATCCAGTTCAGAGCCACACCTCATACCTAGTTTTTTCTTTGGTCTCCTTCAGTTTGTAACAGTTTTTCAGCCTTTACCGGACTCTCATGACCTTGACGGCTTGGAAGATTACAGGCCAGTTATTTTGTAGACTGTCCCTTCGTTTGGGTTTGTCTGATGTTTTCTCATGGTTGGATTCAGGACGCTGTGTTCTCATTGCATTTAGTCAGGTGTCATGATTTCAGTTTGTCCCATTACTGATTTAAGTTCAGTTTGATCACTTGTTTAAGGTGGTGTCTGTCAGGCTTCTCTACTGGAAATGTAATTAATGTGTATTTTGTGATGTACATTTACACATGTAAATATTATGTATTTATACATGTAAATATTCTGTTCCCCATCAAACTCTCAATTCATTTATTTATATCAGTGTGATTCATGATTTCCTAGCAAGCCAGTGAGTTGTAATCCATCATTCTCTTTGGTTTGACGCTCACATCGTCCCAGATTGGTCAGTGGGAGCCCCTTCGACACAGGCTTCTGTTTCCTTTTGACATGCCTCCTATGTGCTTTGGGTTCTTTCTTAATTGTGACACAAAAAGATGTTCTAGGTTCGTGTACTTTCTCTGCCCCAGTCCTGGTATCAGCCGTTTCTCTAAAAAGCCTCATTTCCTTTTAGTGGAGGAGGATATTAGAAGTCAGGATATGAGCTCATTGCTATTGGGGTGTATCCGCCCCTGGGTCCTTTCAGTGGACAGAGCTATGAGAGAGATGTGCTTATTTACATCTATACTTATTTCTGTATCTATATATATTGAAACTATAAGTTTGTATTGTACCTCCCATTTCTTTCCAATACTTCAGCGTTCATTCTAGTTTTCTCTCCTTCCATCGATCTAACTCCTTTTTCATCCATAGCTCTTTAATGTATTTACTTATTTGGTCAAGCCCCTGTGTGTAACTGAGCTCCCATCGCTGCTGTCCTCTCCTCACACAGCTGCCCTCCTCAGCACACCCAGGCTCAGACACCCACTGCCAGGCCACCCACCTCACCCACTTGGGCTCAGACATTCTGCTCTGCTCTGCCCTCACCCCCATCGTGGCCACACCTGATGGCTAAGGACTGAATTGTTCTGGAGGAGGAAGAAAATAGTTTTACCACTTTCTTTTCTTGTAGTCCTTACTATATACAATAGCGTTTGATTTTATTTTATTGTTTTACGCTTATTTCTCTTAAAAGATTTTTCAAGCTTCTTGAGAACTGAGGCTATTTCTTCCACATTTTGTGCCCTCAGTCAGTAGTATAGAATGAACCATAGATCAGGCATTTGAGTACCTGTGGTTAGATTGACTTTTTTTTTCCCTTTCGGTGTGTGTTCGTGTGTGTTTAAGAGCTGGAGAAGGAACGGCAGCGAAGCATCGGAAAGCCTTTACTTGGGGGTCCATTTTCCCTCACAACTCATACTGGCGAGCCCAAAACTGATAAGGACTACCTGGGTCAATGGGTATTGATTTATTTTGGTTTCACTCATTGCCCTGATATCTGTCCAGAAGAACTAGAAAAAATGATTCAAGTTGTGGATGAAATAGGTAAGAAAGCCATCTCTTGCTATAAAAAAGTATGTGTTTACTTGATGTCCCTAATGTTACTATGCTTTTCACATTCTTATATTACTGTTAGGTGGAGGGTTGTAATTATTCAGTTTGTGAGAACATAAAATCTCAGTGTTAGGCTTGTTAGTGGCTGTGATTCCCATGACCTTATTCTTTACCAAAGGAAGCTTGTTTTGATGCTAAATGTTAGGTTGCTTAAAAATGTTGGTGTGGTCTGGGTCTCCCTTAACTCTGCTTTGTGTCCCTTTCTTTTTGTAGCCTTTCATCACTGACACTGCCATTGCTTTTTCCCTGGTGACTGATGGTTAGACTAGGAAATCTGTGGTATGGTCTGTGATGTATATCCTTCTTAAAATGAATTGTTCCAGGATATTCAGTCCTTATCAATAGTTTCTTTGCCCTTGAGAAATGGTGGGTGGGGCGGGGGAATCCTACAAACATTGCATTGGATTAGGAGACAGGATATCCACGTGATGTGATTCTGAGTAACAGCATGTGTGCAGGGGTGCAGATATTTGATAGGCTATCTATCTGATTGCACCACAGATATATATATATCTGCCTTTCCTGGAGGCTGTCCCATCCCCTTCCCCATCCGTGTTAGATGTCCCTCTGTGTTGCCTTAACACCTTGCTGTAGCACTCCCTACACGCTGCTGTAATTGCTGTTTTTCTTTTCCCTTAAAATGTGAATACTGATTAATGAGAACTTTCTTTCAGATAGTATTCCAACTCTGCCAGATTTAACTCCACTTTTCATCACTATTGACCCGGAGAGGGACACAAAAGAAGCCATCGCAAATTATGTAAAAGGTGTGTTTATTCACAATAGTTTACATATGTTTAGCTCTTACAGTTTTTGAAAGATCGGCTTATTTGGACTTCGGAATGCTTTGTAAGATACAGGGGATATATGGTACTGTCACCAGTTTTACAGGTGGATGAAAAGAGTCTCAGAATTGTGACTGAGGCCGGTAAGTAAATAAATAAGGAAGAGGCCTCTCAGTTCCTGGTGCAGGGCTCTTTATTTTGTCACAGAGGAAAGATTGAACTTGGCCTTCATATATCAACAAAGTAGAGAGACCCTTGAATTGAGGGGACACATTGCTTCTGATTACCTTACTCTTCCCTTTGTAAAATTAGGACAGACAGACATTCTGGGAATATGTTCATTGGGAGATTAAAGAAAAATTATGAAATATAAGCACATTTTGAATTCATAGTATATATTTTATAAATCTAAAATATTAATGATAAACACATTTATAACCATTTTAAGGAAGAATTTCAATTCAGACATCTCAACATGCACTTAAAAACTATTAGAAGGTACTTTTTTTTTTAAGGAATTTTGCCTTTTTTCTTTTTTTTTTTCAAATTTTATTTATTTATTTATTTATTTATTTATGGCTGTGTTGGCTCCTCGTTTCTGTGCGAGGGCTTTCTCTAGTTGTGGCGAGCGGGGACCACTCTTCATCGCGGTGCGCGGGCCTCACTATCGTGGCCTCTCTTGTTGCGGAGCACAGGCTCCAGACGCGCAGGCTCAGTAATTGTGGCTCACGGGCCTAGTTGCTCCACGGCATGTGGGATCCTCCCAGACTGGGGCTCGAACCCGTGTCCCCTGCATTAGCAGGCAGATTCTCAACCACTGTGCCACCAGGAAAGCCCTAGAAGGTACTTTTAAAGACTATAAATTATGCTAGAATTAAGGGTGAATATTTGGGTTCTTGTGAGCTTGGGTAATTTCTCTGAATTCAAGTTTCTTAAGCTGAAAAAAGTGATGAGAATAAAAATCTGATCAGACGGGTTTTGTTGTTGTACTAGTGTGTGGAACATGCGTGCTTAAAAATCAGGAATTTCCATTTTAAGTATGGTGGAATTGATTTAAGCTACTGGTCAGAAGGACTAATGAATAGTTTTCTATTTATTTTTATTGTGTGATACCTTCTAATGCATATCCACTAAAACTTTGAGTTATTTTAAAATGTGTCTTATGTAAGACCAGCTGTATATTTTATTATTTAACTCATGTATTGAGAGATAGTTGACATATAAAAAGAGTACATACTTCAAGTGCACAGTGTGTTACCTTTTGACACATGTGTGCACCTGGGAAACCATCACCACAGTCAGAGTGAACGTATCTATCACCCCCAGCAGCTTCCATGTCCCTTGCTAATTCCTCCTTCATGTCCCTCCTCTGCACCCACCTCGTGTCTCCAGGCAACCACTGATCTGCTTTCCATCAATGTAGATTAGTTTGCATTTTTAGAAGTTTATGTAAATGGAATTATACAGTATATGCTTTCTTTTTAATGACTTCCTTCAGTGTAATTTTGTTGAGATTCATCCATGTTGTAGCGTGTGTCAACAGTTCATTTTTATTGCTGAGTAGTATCCCATCGATGGACATTGGAGTTATTTCCCGTCTTTCGCTATTACAGATAAAGCTGCTGAACACTCATATGTACACGTACGTCTTTGTGTGGACACACGCTTTCATTTCTCTTGAGTAAATACCTGCGAGTGGAGTGGCTGGGTCATATGATAGGTGAATGTTTAACTTTTTAAGAAACTGCCACTTTTTTCCGAAATGGCAGTACGTTTTTACACTCGCGCTGGCAGTGTGAGAGCTCCAGCTCCTCCACATCCTTGCACACTTAGTAGGGCCAGTCTTTTTAATTTTAGCCACTTCAGTAGGTGCTTAGTGGTATCTCATTGTGGTTTTATTAATGCGTTTCCCTTAATAACTTTTAACGTTAAGCATCTTTTCATGCCGTTATTTGCCATCTGTATGTCTTCTTTGGTAAAGCGTCTCCACATCTTTTACTCATTTTTATGGGGCTGTTTATTTTTACTTATTTATTTATTATTTATAGTCCTGATACAAGTCTTTTATCAGGTGTATGATTTGCAAATATTTCCTCCCAGTCTGGCTTGTCATGTCAGCCATGGCTTTTGAATAGCAGTTTCCATTTTGATGAAGTTCAGTTTATTAGCTTGTTCTTTTATAGATAATTTTTTTGGTTTCCTATGTGAGAGATCTTTGCCTAACCCAAGGTTACAAAGGTTTGTTTTCTCGTTGAAGTTTTAGAGTTTTTATTATATATAAGCAGAATTTATGTCCACAGTTTACAGGTACGTCAGAAACTTGAGCAATAGCATCGTTATTTTCTAAAGCAGGTGTAACTCATTGGGTGATAAATGATCTCCAATTTAAATGTGTGTCATACTGGCAATTGTTTATTATCACATATTAACCAAACCTTAGAGAATCCCCAAATGAATAGACATTTGAGTTGCCATACTTAATGGAAATACCAAAACCTTACAGTAATATTCTTCATCAGCAGGTACATACAGTGATTGATGATGCGATCATTTCTAGTTGCATTTGGGGGGGATTTTTAAATATTTAAGTTGGTATTTAGAAAATTAACTGCAATTTCAACAATTTTTTGAAAAGGTTTGGATGTGCAACTAATTCAGGCCTCACTCACCTTCTCTTCATTTAGTCAGAGCGTAGGGAAGAAGAACAAGCCACCTTGCTTTTTCAGCACCTGAGCAGTTTTTCAATTTAGAATGAGTTAGTCCAAAGAATAAAAATAGGCTGCCTCTCCCTTTGGAAGAAGCTACTGCTGTTAAATGTTGGACTCGGCTCAGTAGTCTGATGAAGCCAGGTCTTTTAAGTGACTTCCCCAGCTTACTTACGTGAATTCCAAAAACTTAATAGCAGGTGCATGCTGTGAGGTTTTATGTTAGAAAATGAGATACAGGTATTTTGATCTGGTATGAACTAATTGTCAAGCAAACTTTTTTCTCATATGATACAATGGAAAACGGTCGTGCTTAATTCATAATAGTATCTTTAAACTTCAGCATATCTCAGAACTACACCTAAATATTTAAGAACCACTAAATTAACAAAAATTGTGATTTAAATAATTAGAATATATTCCCTCCAGCTCTTTACTAGTCATGAAAGGATTTGACTTACATATTACCAAAAATCAACTTTTGGTTTCATTGCTCTTCTCTATTAATAGCCTGTTTTAAGTTTCATTGATTTCTGCTCTAATTCTCTTCTTCTGCATACTCTGGATTTAATTTGCTCTTTTTCTAGATCCTAAGGTGGAAACTTATATTATTGATTTTAGATCTTCTTTTCTACTATATGGATTCAATAAGTTGTGTTTCCATTTTTATTTTATTCAAGATATTTTTAAAATTTCTCTTTGAGATTTCTTCTTTGGCTCATGTGTTATTTAGAAGTGTGTTTAATTTCCATGAGTTTGGGGATGTTCCAGATATCTTTCTGCCATTGATTTCTAGTTTAATTCCAGTGTGATCTATCTTGGTGAATGTAACATATATTACAGGGGAGAATTTTCATTTGTTCTATGCGAATTTGTTTTTCTTTGAAACATGAAGAAATGTTTAGGGACTCACAGGAAGAAAGTGGCAGTAGGGCTGCTGTATAACGGATACTGTTTTTTGAAGTGTAGGGATGGTTGTTTTGCTTGCTTCTTTTTCACTGTCTTTCTCATTTTCTATTTAGAATTTTCTCCCAAACTGATTGGCTTAACTGGCACAAAAGAAGAGATCGATCGAGTGGCCAGAGCATTCAGAGTGTATTACAGCCCTGGCCCCAAGGATGAAGATGAGGACTACATAGTAAGCAAATGCACAGCTTTCAACACCTTGACAGGCTCCCAGGTCCCAGACATTCACATAGCTTTCCGTGATGACTGGCTTTAAAAATGAAATTAAAACGAAAGATAATCTGAGATCATAGCAAATTCCTTAATAATTAGGGATGTTTGAAAGGATAGAAGAAGTATATGTATTTTTTGAAGGATGATTGTTTAATTTATATTCATTGTTCTTAGAGTTTAATTGCCTGCTTTTCTAGTGGCACATAAAATTATAGCACAATATAAAATCAGGGATATCTTAGATTCAATATAATATAATATAATCGTTTGGGGCAAAGCTCATTTTAGTTGCTAAACATCGTATTGGTTCTCTCTGCCCTCAATGAAGACGTATAAGAAATATACTCCTTTTGAGAAGTAGTGTTAGGCCGTAGGGAACTGCGTTTTTGGGTTGAGTGAGTAAGAATTCTGAAAAGCAGGAGAAAAGAAAGCCATAGGCAACTAGACTTCCCATAAGATTTCTTTTCATACCAACTATGCGTTTGCGTAATTTTGTGTTTAGTTGCATTTGCAGCTATTATGCTCTACATAATTAGGATTAATTAATTTAAATTTTTTTAATTAATTAAAAAATAAAAGTTTTTTTAACGATGAAGAACAAATTCTATCAGGTTGTTCTTCTATAGCTCTTATATTAAAGAGCCGTCTTCACGTTCATCAGCACTGCCCAGGAGTCCTGGGTCACCTTGTTCTGTTCTAGTCAGTGGTTTCACAGTGAAGCATAAGCGCCACCCGTACGCATCCAGTTTCCTTCTCAGTGTGGACGTTTTTCCCTATCACATGAAGAGTTGACATTGTATTTTAGTATCATTTCAGGTTTTTTCCTCAGTTGTCATGCTCTAGTTTCTCTATAGTATTGGTTAGACAAAGTGATTAATCATAAGAGCCTTTCCAGCCGCAGAGCTGGTTTTGTAGGAAGAAAGATGGTCAGGATCCTGAGTCGTTGCTCTTCCCGCAACGCCATGGCCAGCTCCCAAGAGTGACATGCAGAGGGGACATCCCACTGTGGTGCTTTGTCTCTATGGCCCACTGTGATTTCCTCACCACTTTTGAACCTGGAGCACATGTGCCCCTGTAGCTTTTTTTTTTTTTAATATTTTATTTATTTGGTTGTGCTGGGTCTTAGTTGTGGCAGGCGGGCTTCTTAGTTGTGGCATGCGAACTTTTAGTTGCGGCACGCATGTGGGGTCTAGTTCCCTGACCAGGGATCGAACCCAGGCCCCATGCACTGGGAGCACAGAGTCCCAACCACTGCACCCCCAGGGAAGTCCCAGCACTGTAGCCTTTGGCCTAAATTAAAAGCACGTTTCTGGTCCCTTTGCCTTAAGCCCACACATTTTCTAGTTCTGGTGCCTCATAGACTTAGGGAAACTTGGGTTCATGGGAGAAAAAGACAAGAAAAATTAGCATTTTCTTCTTACACCCTAAGTTTAAGGAAAGTAGAGGGACCCTATTGTGGTTTCCTCTTGTCACACCAGCAGCATGAGAAGAATGAGAGGAGAGCAGAAAGGAAGCTGTGGAGAAACAAGAGCTTTTCAGAATTCGTTACTCTTCCTATGAAAGAGTTGTATTGACTGGTTTTGAGGTTTAACTTGTGATGACAGTGGGAGCAGCTGAGCTAGTCAGTCTGACTTCCAGTGCCGAATAGTTTTATTAAACTGTTTACATATGTACAGTCGTAAACTAGGTAACACCCTTTAGTCTTGTTGCTTATAGCTCATAATTCTAGACTTAAAATTAATTTTACAAATTAGAGCAAACAACTTATAAACAAGTAAAACATGGGCTTCCCTGGTGGCGCAGTGGTTGAGAGTCCGCCTGCCGATGCAGGGGACACGGGTTCGTGCCCCGGTCCAGGAAGATCCCACATGCCACGGAGCGGCTGGGCCCGTGAGCCATGGCCGCTGAGCCTGCGCGTCCGGAGCCTGTGCTCCACAACGGGAGAGGCCGCAACAGTGAGAGGCCCGCGTACCGCCAAAAAAAAAAAAAAAAAAAAAAACAAGTAAAACATCCAGTTAAAGTAGTAAGAGATACTTGGCTGAAACTGAAGCGCTGCTCACCACAGGAATGTGACACCCACCTCTATAGTCAGCCGCCCCTCGTGGTTTTTTATTTAAATTACTTTGAAACCTTCCATTGTGTAGCCTACCGGGACTGGTTGGTCTTGACTTAGTAAGAATGCATCTTTTTCTTGTCTGACTGTAACCAGCAGTATACGGCGAGGTGCCAGTGAACTCATAAACATAAATCAAATAAGGTTTGGGCACTGAGATTTGCACTCTAAGGTAGCCATGCAGATAATCCAGAATATGGATATTAAGTTTTTTAGTCTTAAAAATCAAGATGTAAATATGTACGTCTTACGGAGATTCTTGGATCCTCTAGAACCCATCCCAGACCCCATTTTGACAAGTAAATACTGGTCTACTGCCATAAGAATGTGACGTTTGATAAGAATCAGTGAGTTCACTGCTGTACATTTGCCAAATCAACCAGTAGGGGGAGACACTCTCCAGTTTCTTGGGTTTTTCATTACTATGACTTCTGTCCTTTGAGGTTACAGATTTTAATCCGCAACATGGTATGGGAAACTTCTCTTAAGATTTAAGGACATGAAGGGAATGAGGGAGTACCTTAAAGGTTGAGATATAAAGGAATGAAGTTTTCTTAATCTTGATAGCAACAGAGGTGAGCTTCTGGCTTTGAATACGGGTGGCATCCTCTGACCCATAGTATATGTAACGCAGGTTACAAGCATTTAGAATTCCACTGAAAGCTAAATGTGCACATCATTGCGTTATATGTATAGTATTACATTATTTTCTAAATATTAATTAGGAAATACTTTCGCAAAAGAATACAAATAGCTTTCACACCTAAGAAAAGATGTTCAGTTTTATTCACAATAAAAGAAATGTGAATTGTATAATGTGATGCCATTTTTCACCTGTTAGATCAGAAAGGCCAAAGATACTGTCAAAATCTAATTTAGGAAAAGGGAAAATGCTGCAGTGTTGGAGTGAAATTGGACCAGCTGGCACTTCCATGCATTGTTGATGGGAATTAAACTGATACGCCCTCATAAGAAGGCTGTTTGTCAGTATCATCAGCATTTAAAGTGGAATACTTTTTAGGTTAGAGACCCCATTTTCTGGAATTTGTCCTACAGAGATAACCTATAGCCTTGTTTGTAAAAAAGACTGGAAACCAAGCAACCATTCTTTAAAAGGCTACTATATATGTACTGATACAGAACAACGTCCAGTATATTGCTAAGTGAGAAAACAGGTATAGTGTGTGGTTAATTCTGTCTAAAAAGAAATAGATGGTTATTGACACACTAATAGACGCAGAGGGTTTCTCTCGAAGAGTAACAGCAGGAACTGGTGGTAGTGGTGCCCTCTGAGGAGAACTGAGGGACTCTGGGAGTCTGGAAGGAGTGGAAGACTTCATTGTATACATTTACTGTGTATTCTTCCATTCTTATTTACATATGATTTGCTGTGCCCACAACCCAAGTGAACACTGAGACCTGACCACTGACAAGTTTGACAGTTTGAGTAGAACAATTTTTTTATTATGTATTAGAAAGTAATTTATGTGAAGAAGACTCATAAAATAAGCCCAACGCATGCTGAAATTCTGGTCTTTTCTGTGAGAAAACAGGTATAGTGTGTGGTTAATTCTGTCTAAAAAGAAATAGATGGTTATTGACACACTAATAGACGCAGAGGGTTTCTCTCGAAGAGTAACAGCAGGAACTGGTGGTAGTGGTGCCCTCTGAGGAGAACTGAGGGACTCTGGGAGTCTGGAAGGAGTGGAAGACTTCATTGTATACATTTACTGTGTATTCTTCCATTCTTATTTACATATGATTTGCTGTGCCCACAACCCAAGTGAACACTGAGACCTGACCACTGACAAGTTTGACAGTTTGAGTAGAACAATTTTTTTATTATGTATTAGAAAGTAATTTATGTGAAGAAGACTCAAAATAAGCCCAACGCATGCTGAAATTCTGGTCTTTTAAGGGGGAGAGAGAATAGAAAGAATAGGAAAGAGGAAGAAATGAGGAGAAAGAGAGGTGTAAGCTGTGGAGTAGGGCTTTAAGAGACACCTGGAGACCTGGTTCTGACTGTCAGAAAATTGGAGAAACGCGGGTTCCCTGTCCTCCCGCAGTGAATTACTCCCAGCCCCCTCAAGATCACCAGCTGTCTGAGCCCTCTGGGTCTACATTCTTTCCTTATGTGAATAAGCAAGTGGCTCTTTCCACTTACTCTCTATGGATGTGTGTGTATAAAAGTACGGTAACCTAACAGACACATCGTGTGTCTGGGTATATTTGGGGTGTCTCCAGCTTGGTATGTATGATCGCATTCCTGTCTGTCTTTTTGTCTTGCCAAACAGCAATCAAGCCTGGAATAAATTCCAAGGATTCTAAGTGCCATGTCTTCAACTCATTTAAAATTGGATTTGTGGAAGCATATAACTAAAAAAAATTGATGGCTAGTCTAAACTTTAGGTGGAGCTAGGAACACTTTAAGAACTTTGCCATGAAATTGGATAATGGATTTAAGGTAACTCCTTGGGGGTGTAGCACTTACGGCTGCTGAGGAACTTCTGGGTGATGTGCTTCAGGTAGGACTGTTCAGCGTAGTAGGATTGTCCTTAGGGGAGGACAACACTCGTTGTCATGTTTCCATTTGAATCGCTAATATGAGGACTAAATACTGTATTAGAATTTATATATTATATATTTAGTGGTTACTTTTCTGTTTTTGTTTGTAATATAACATGGTAAGCAGAATTTAGCCTGTTGAATGATCACCAGTTCTTCCTAAAACATAAAAGAATATACCCTAGAACTTAATAAAGAAAGTATTTTTCACCAACACTTTTAATCCCGTGTGGTGTCTCTTTATAATATGGTTAAGGGATCAGATGAAATATTTTACTCATAAATGTAGGCTCTTCCCAAGCAGGCTTTGCTGTTCCCCAAGCATTGGCTGTTTAATGAAGGCTGGCAGTGGCCATTTCTTAAAAGTGCATTCTTTTCTCAGAAATTGTGTGGATGAGTGTGTTAAGGATTGAACCAAAAGAATTCCAAGTTCTAGCTGATGTGTCAGGCAATAGTCGGCAAATTTCTGGAAAGATTTTAGATAATTCGTTGCTGTGTATTTAGTATAATAGACTTAGGCCTGTTCCATAAATAATAGATGCTACAAAGGTTGCTTAACTAGTAATGTGAAGTCTCTTATCCTGTAGCATTTATTCAGTAAAATAAGCAGCTTATTTTGGTGAACTTTTTGTCATCCTCTCCTTCCCCCCCCCTTTCTCTGCAGGTGGATCATACAATCATAATGTACTTGATTGGACCAGATGGTGAGTTTCTAGATTATTTTGGCCAGAACAAGAAGAATGCAGAAATAGCTGGTTTGATTGCTGCGCACATGAGGGAACACAGGAAAAAGAGCTAGCCAAAGCAGCGCGGCCGTGCGCTATTCTGCTAAAGAGGAAGGAAGCTTTGTCTCCCGTAGGGGCTGATACTTATATGTATATACATGCAACCTACAGAATGGCCTTCATACCAGGAGAACACCTAAATTTTGGGCAGGGCATGCTACTCTTGGGTTCAGCAAGGATGGATTCTTAACCAGAAGTCTCCCAAATGGTCGCCTTGAGACCAGAGGACCAAGTTGCCGTGAAGCCAGCAGAATGGACCTCAGGGAAGGACACAGCTGGAAAAGACGCAGCCGTGGGGTCTCCACGTGAGCAGAGCCCTCTGATCAGCATGGCTGTCCCTCCAGTGTCTTGGACTCTTGCTCTGGCAGGTTGTAGTGAATTTCCAGAAAGAGCGTAACTTCCATAGTGACCTTGCTTTCCTCTTTGAGTTCTTGGTGGCTGATAACAATCAAATTAGGCTCTCTGACATTCACAGTTAATCTTTATGCTTGAAAGCATTAGTGTAGTCTTGCTTGTTAATGAAGATCACTGTCAGGTTTGCATTGTGTTCCCCTGTCAGCAGGTGCTGATTTTACTAATGTAGAGAAAAGCTGTTGTTTGGGGCAAACCATTAGATCAGATTCCCTAGGGACCTTTCATGTGATTTCTAGCTGAATGATGTGCCAGGCTTTCAGGGACCTGCCAAATGGGTGTAAGAGGATACAGATCATGAGTGTGTACAGAGTACCTTCCTGCCTGTACCGGATTGCACTTGTCTGAAATAAAGGTGTGCTTTTGCAGCTTGGACAACCGTGGCCTTTCTTGTGGGTGCAGAGATGGCAGCTTATAGCTCTCTGGGCTGAGACCCCCAGACTCGAGGGGGCAGGTAGGTGGGTGCTTGTTAAAGTGCAGGTTCCCGGGCCCAGGGCTGGGTTCACTGAGCTGAGGAAGGATGCAATGACCTGCGTTCACACCTGCCACCCCAGGTGCCTCTGATGCGGTGGCTGGGGGACTGGGGCCTCGAGAGACGGTTTTGAGGGTGGGGGGGGCAGGTTTGCATCTGGGTGAGTTAGGTGCGTCATCTTCTGGTGTATCCATCCACAAAGTGCTAGGCAGACAGCCATTCAGGAAGATGCTGGCTTTTGTTTCTGAAACAAAAACTACTCAAAACTTCCTTGCTGTCTGGACTTGACCGTTTATCACCATTCTCCACCTGAAGCTGCCGCAAAGCCTCTGAAAGTCTCAACAAACCGTAACAGGTGTGGCGCCTCATCAGACACGGGCTTTCCTTGCGCGTCAGTTCTGTGCTCTGTGCACGCGACATGGCGCTGTCTTTTGGTTTTTAAATTCTCAATACTTAATGTTAAAACCTACTATAGATATGTCAAGGCATGTGAAAAAAGTCATAAACTCTGTAGTGGTTATGGGCTGAATTTTCCCGCAGATTCACGTGTTCGTTGAAGTCCTAACCCAATGGAGGCAGTCTCTAAAAAGGGTGATGAAGTTAAAATGAGGCCTTTAGGGAAGGCCCTCATCCAACATGCCTGGTGTTCTTATGAGAAGATATTGGGACACAGGCAGAGAGGAGACCACGTGAAGACACAGAGAGGCCTCCAGAAACAAGCCCTGCCGACCCATTGATCTGGGACTTCTAGCCGCCAGAACTGCTGAGACAATAAACATCTGTGGTTCAAGCCCCGGTGCTGTGGTACTTTGTGAAAGCGCCCTAGTGAACTCATACAGTGCCATTCTCCTTTAAGCTTCCCTTACTAAAAAAATACCAAGATTTAGTTTATATAAACTTCAACTCAGGAGTAGTTGGTTTGGAATGACTTTCCCAGGAACCTTGTCAAGAACGTGAGGAACTTAATAAAAGACTACTCTCATGTAACAAAGATCTTAAGTATCTAAAATGCCAGACGTTTGAAAAGATGGTCTGTTTTAAGCCACAGAACGTTTGTGTGGATCACTTGGCAGCAGCTTGTGCCGGAGAAAATTCAGTCTTCATTCTCAGCTGTTGCAGGTTAGAGCTTGTGTCATGATCCAGAAAAGGAACAGAAGCTTTTGAAGAAACTTTTATTTGCTCTTCATTCCAGTGTCAAGTTTAGAGGCTTAGAAGCAGGGAAAGGCACCTCAGAGATGACAATCCAAATCTCTCTACTCATGAGCGGACAATCCCAGAGATTAAGGTGCTGGCTTCACTCCTGAATCTAGATTAGAACTTGGGTCCCAATTTCTAGTCAGGTCCCTGCCTGTCCCAGTGCTGTGGGGCACTCATGGGGACCTTGTGAACCCAGACAGAACGGGGGCGCTGTGCACCCATGGGGCAGCCTTTCCATTGTGAATCTCGGGAAATTAAAATCAAGGCTGCCTCTCAGCAAAGTGCCACTTGCAGACCTTGACCTGGATGGGCTATGGTGCTTTTGCTGGACTGTTCAGTGGAATTAATATTCGAAGAAATGGCATTTATTTGAAAATTATAAGAATGCTGTCCATGCAGCAGGCCCAGAATTACTTTCTGCATCTGGCTGTCCGTGAGGTAGCTAATAGCTCAGGTGTAAGAGCTGAGACTCACTGAATACCGGTAGAAGGCCTGTGTGGGTTGGACAGCTAATGTGAACCCAGTAAATGATTTGAAATTGTGAATGCATCTGCATGAGAGACTGTAAAATATCTCATTGTTTTTAAATACAAGGTTAAAAGAAATTAAAATTTTCAAATCACCAATAGTGCTCTAAAGAAGTGTTTTATTTTGCATATAGCACAATTTAAATTGTGTGTGTGTGAGAGAGAGCTACCCTTTCAAAGAGCAGTCTCACACAAGCATTTTTCATCCATTTAGCTGATACATTCTACTCGTAGTTCTGAGTTACATTACTCTGTAAAGATACGGGTGGTTATTCCTATTTATTAATGAGGTACAATTAATAACCTCTAGCCACGTGTTCCTTCATACCCTCTTTAGAACTTAGGTATTTTCTGTTCATTTAAGAATGTACTTTAAAGTTTGTCTTTCCATGATTATAACATAAAAATTTGGAATATACAGAAAAGTTGAAGAAAATTTTAAACCACCATTGTTCCACCACCAGGAAACTATTTGGATGCATTTCCTTTGGATCTTCAACATTAATCTTTTCTTGTGGAAATCCACCATTGTGTTCCTTTAAAAAATTAGACATGGCAGGTCAAGCTCAAGCCTCTGTAACCAGCACTGCCCCACCTTCCTCATAGGCAACTGCTGTTTACTGTTGGGTGGGTATCATTCCAGAGTATTAAGGACCCACGCAGGCTGTGTTCTCAGGCTCCAGTTATGAACACTTGTTAAACTAGCTCAGTGCTGCTCAGTTTTTATGTAGCTGTTATTTTTGTTATATTTTGTATAATTATATTATTGAAGGTAGCCCGAAATATCCCCCTCTTGCCAAGGTTAGGTAGTGGATTCACTAGAGGAAAAAAACAGCTTTCAGGGCAAACTTCAGTTGTCCCCTCACCATTGTTGATCGATGGCATCATTTCAGGTGTGTTGGTGGAGAGACTTCGTTCTCTGGGAATGGTGACATGGAATTGGGGACCACACGGCCAGTAACCCTCAGAGCTGGCCGGACTCGGGCTCCTCCCCTGCAGGGGTGGCCGGTGTGCAGCGCCTGCACGCAGCCTGTCCGTTCATCGTGCGTTACTCTTCAGGAGTTCATTGCCCTGAAACCAGCCTGGTTTCCATCCTGACGATGCTAAGGTAACCTCTCGCAGCCTTACTTTTCTTACCTGTCACCTGGGGATATGATAGCACTGGTGTGGTGAGGTCGCTGTGAGGGTTAGAGAAGCCGTGTGGAACACCGGCACATGCTCAGGAAGTGATGACTGATGTTATTTTTGGTCCTGATGAGGGCAGTGATTTGAGGCATGCTTAACAGGTGGTGTCAGCAAGTGGGTTTGATCATAAGTGTTTTCTACCCTGCCTCCACCCCCCTGCTCCCCACACTGGAGTCTGCCTTGCAGTATCCTAATTCCTGGAACTCCCCCATCTCCTGTCCCCCACCCCCCACCCCATACATACCTGAGCCTGGAGCTGTTTGGTCACATTACCTTAATGAACTCTTCACACCTGTTTTCTTAAATGGTATTCAAATATAGAAAAAAAAGTTTCTGGGAAAAACCATCAGGTTGAAACCAGAAGTTTTGGGGCGTTTGGTTCTGACAGGAACAGCAGGGCATGAGTACACGGTCAGAGCAGCTTCTTCCTCAGGAGTGGGGTGGGCGCAGGGGCCTGTTACTCTTCAAGCAGCTCTGAGTCTTCCAAGGAGGAGGGCAGTCCTCCACGTTCTAGAATGTGATGCTCAGGACAGCGGGTTGTTGGAGGGCTGCTGGCTGCAGCGAGGGCTTCGACCACAGGTGCAGCTGCTCCGTCAGATTGTGACTGTTCCTATCGAGGATTTCTGGTTTTAACAATGGAGTATCACTCCCACTTTGACCCAAGGGGCCATTTGCTGTGTCTGGCTGCTCAGATTTTCCTGGGGCCTAGTTTCTGCCAGTCTAGGCCAAGTTGGTTTAATTCTGTGCCATCTCCGCCGGTGCTCGGCTCACAGGGTGGTGCTTACTTGCCTTAGAGGGTCCAACAACAGGTCATGAGTGAGCATTTCTCCTCCTCTGGCCCCAGGACACCCAGCTGTGCTCAGCAGCCGGTTCGTCTGTTCCTTCAGTATTTATCGCGCATCTGCCACGTGCCAGGACTGTCCTCTGTGCTGGGAGACAGGAGGGAACCCTCCTAGCTGGGGGAGCTCGTCTTTAGTATGGCAGACAGACCATCAACAGATAAATGCATAAAGTGGGGTCAGATAATCGTATAGTGGGGAAGAAAAATAAAAGAAGGTAAGGGCTTGGAGAGTAACGAGGATGGGTGTTAGTGTGACTGGTCATGGAAGGACTCTTTCAGGAGGTGACCATTTGGAAACTGGGAGTGAGCCATGTGAGTATCTGGGGGGAAGCCCCTGACCCCAGAGTGAGCAGGGGACACTCAAGAAGAGCAAGGAGCCCAGCGTGACAGTGGCTGGTGAATCAGGGAGGGCAGGAGGCTGGAGAAGGGGCCGGAAGCCACATTCATTGAGCGCTGGAGTCCATGGCAGGGACTCTGGCTCTCTTTTGAGTGTCGGCGAGTCCCTGGAAGGGCTGAGGGCAGAGCTTCATCTGATCCGTCCGCCAGGCACCCACCGTGACCGTTGCTTTGATTCACGTTAGGAGTCTGAGGGCGCTAATGTTGCCCCTCCTAGGGGGTCTTAAAAGTCACTCACTTTGTGTCATACTTCAGGAGAACATCTCTGTGGATATTTAATTGAAGGAAAACTTGAGTTTCCTTTTTATTGTGGGAAATTTTAAACATACTCAAAGAGTGGCCTAGCTTAGTGAACTTGATACACCCATCACCAAGCTTCAGTAACTCTTAACGCGGCTGACCTTTTTCTTCTACATCTCCACCCATTCCCACCCCACCAAGTCCCACATGTGTGCATATCTATAGAAGATACCAACTCAGTCTTAAAAATAACCACAGTCAGGCTTCCCTGGTGGCACAGTGGTTGAGAGTCCGCCTGCTGATACAGGGGACATGGGTTCATGCCCCGGTCCGGGAGGATCCTACATGCCGCGGAGCGGCTGGGCCCATGAGCCATGGCCGCTGGGCCTGTGCGTCCGGAGCCTGTGCTCCGCAATGGGAGAGGCCACAACAGTGAGAGGCCCACATACCGCAAAAAAAAAAAAATCTCATTATCACACCAAAAAATATCTATTTTTGCTTAATATCACTGAATATGCAGTCAGTGAAAAGTCAAGTTTATAAATTGGGTCCTTTGCTTTCAGGGAGCTGCAACACCTCATCATGGAGGGGTGTCCTGTCCGGGTTGCATATGTGACTGTGTTTGCACCCAGTCAAGGAGGACACAGGGGTTACCACTCCCACTCATGGGGGAGGCAGTACTCAGGTCGGCCTCTTACCCAACCAAACTTGGGTCCACTAGCCCACACACAGTAAAGCCAATGCACTGACACAGGGTGTGGGTGAAGTGCAGCATTTATCACAGGGCACCGAGCAAGGCGTCCAGGTAGCTAGTGCTGGAAAGGCCCAAACTCCCCCGACAGCTTTCAGGGAAAGGTTTCTAAAGACAGGGTGAGGGAGGGGCATTGTGGGGTGCGTGATCAGCTCGTGGACACTCTTCTGATTGGTCAGTGGCGAGGTAATCAAGAGTCAACACTGTCCACCTGGTTCCAGCTGGTCTGAAGTCTACCTGCTTGTGGTCAGCATGCGGTCAACTTCTTCCACCTGGTGGGAGTTTCAGTATCTGCAAAGCAGCTCAAAGGAAATGGCTCAGAATATTATCTACAGCCCTTGAGGAGGAACTAAAGGTCCCTGACTTTAATAGCTAAACTCTTCTTATTTTGTCTTACATGACTCTTTTCCTTTCGTCTGTATTTTCTTCTCTGATTAATTTTTCTCTTTGGAACTCAGGGAAAGCCTAGGAGGCTAAAACTCTCCTGCGGGCGAGAGGCTGGTGGAGGATCTGGGCGTGGGGGAGGGGGTCTGTTCTGGGAAGGCCCCACAGGGTCCTGCTCTGGTACAGGACCAGGTTAGAAAGACCAACTCACTTGTCTTGGATTTTTTATCTGTAGAACAGGGATGATCGAGGATGAGATGAGATGCTGTGAGGACAGGGAATACTAATCTACAGTGCTAATGAGAGCAGCCTGCGGCAGGAGGTGGGCGGTTACTATGAGACGCGCAGGCGTCCTTCCGGAGCCCTGGAGACGCTCTGTGGCTGGATCTGGGCGATGACTTGCGTAGCTCAGGAGATGTTAAGTATAAACTTCGGGTGTTTGCATTTGACTGTCTGTAACCTATAACTCAAAAAAAAAAGAAAACAACTGAGGAGGGGAAGGAGAGTTCCCACGAAGGGCACTTGAAAGAAAACAGTGCGATGTGGAGAAGGTATCGGCCAATCGCGCAGCGATTCACTGCAGCTCGGACACGGGGAGGCGCGGTACCAGCTCCTCCAGGTTGCAGGTGAGAGCCGGCTGAAGGAGCCTCTCGGAAAGCTCTGACGGAGCAGAGGCGGGATGGGGCCGGGGGTCATGCAGGCGGCCAGACGAGGGTTCCTCAGCCCCACTCAGCAGCTCCGGTGACTCGAGCTGGAGGGTGGGGCCAACACAGGCCGGCTCAGAGAGGCAGAGCAGTTTGCTCAGTGGCCATGGGGGCGCTTTCTGGGGCCCAGGACGCCGAGCGGGGAACGAACTAGAGGGGAGGGCAGGCAGTTTCCCCTCGGGCTGTAGGTAGCAGCACTGGGTCAGTTTCAGCTGCGGGGCTGGTGACTCGTGTGCCCGCCGAGTCCCTTTCTGTGGACCAAGCCTAGGCGCTGCCCTTACACGTGAGCCGTGTGAAGTACTGCTTGAGGGGGTGGTCCTCAGCTGGGGGCCCCCTATCCAGTCTCCACTGGGATGATGCAGAGGTACGGGGCCAAGCTGAACTGTGTAAGTGGTACGAGAGCCTCCCAGTCTCGAGAGCCTTGGGCTCTGCATCTGCTGGGTGCTGAGGTCTCTCGGATGACCTTGAGGTTGTTGTGTCATCACGGTATCAGACGTGGCAGAGACCATCCCGTACGTCCTCGCTGTGTAGGAGAGGAAGGGCCGAGGGGGACCTGTCTGCAAGTCTGCTGCAAAGCTAACCCTAGACCTCCCTCTACAGCCTTGATGCCCAGAAGTGGTCCCTGGACCAGCAGGATCACCTGAGAGCTGACTAGAAACGCAGAATCAGGCTCCATCCAGGTGTCCTGAGTCAGAATCTGTAGTTTAACAAGATCCCCACGTGATTTTTATGCACATTAAGGTTTGAGGACCACTGCTCTGCAGCACATTGGCTCCCCCCCCCGCCCCCAATACCACGGAGCCTACTAATTTTCTCCCAATAGAGAAGAGAAAAAGTTAAGAATAGTGAAGTAATTCATCTTCCCCTGACCAGGAAGCTCTTTAATTAATTTTGCTTCCTTGAAACACATAATTTGAAAGCATCTCTCAAGTAAACAAATTCCATTTTCTGGTAATTATTTGATCACTCCATTTAAAATTTTTAATCAAAGACATATATCATTTCCTATCAGAACTTCTGTTCAGCATAGGATACCAAGGGTTTCTCCACTGAGTTGCTATAATTCTAGCAAAAAGGAGAAATAGGCTGTTTGGTTAGCCTGTGAGGCTTTATCAAGGCTAAATGCAGTATTTCCGTTTGAGCATTTTCAAATACTGAATTGAAACCAGATTGAGGACCATTTGACTTCCATCCTGCCCTCGCGCAGTCAGGCTGATGAGAACAGCCGATGTAATTAAATGAAGCTGAGGGAGGCTAAATCTGCCCGTCTCTTGGTCAGCTCAGACGCCAGAAAGGCTCTCAGTTACAGAAGAGAGTGGGGCTACGGAGCTCTGAGAGAATCAACTTCCACCCTTAACAGGGACAGGCATGAAGAGTATAATTTAGTTTATACATACACACCTCAATAAACTTTAAAAATTTGCAGGGGTGTTTTTTGGGAACTCAACAAAAGAGATTCTGAAATTAATCTGGAAAAATAAATGTGCAAAATAGTTCAAGGAAAGATACAGGGAAGTAAGGGAAGACAGTAAAAATAATAGCAAGGAGAAAAGACTTGTCTTACTGTTACTAAAATATATTACAAAGCCATGATGATTTGTTAAAGTGTAGTGCTTACCTAGCGTTCAACAGGTGGATCAAGTCACAAGTGAAAGCATGGAAACATACATGGCTTACAAAACTTGACTGCGTAACAAAGGTAGTATATTGTACTGGTGGTGATTACTAAAAATTAATACTGGAACTTAATGAACTTAACGAAATGAAGACAGAGATTCTAATGCTACATCCTCCTTTAAAATGAACACACCGGAGGGCGGCAGCCCACTCACGCGGGTCTCTGGTGGGCAGTGCAGTCTACTGCACCACACGGTCAAACCCTCCGCAGCCCGGAGCCTGCCAGTTCACAGCTGGACCGGCCCCAGCCAGCTCTGGAGCACGGACAGGAGAAGGCTGTGCCAATGAGCAACAGGAGCTGAAGGAAGCAAGAAGGTCATGACGAGGAGGGGCCGGAGCCGGCCCAGTGCAGCCACCACGAGCCGGGTGCAGACCACTCGGAAGAGGAGGTCTGTGGGTAGAGCAAGAAGCTGGCGGGCAGAGACAAGTGGGGCCTCAGAGTCAACAGCTTGACACGCCTCCTCCAGCACATGCATATTTACTTACTTGCACATCTACATGTATTACTGCACAAACATTCGGCAAGTGGTTGTCAGGGGTAGCATGTGGGGAAAAAAGCAGACATCTGAAAGGATGAGATAACAAATTAATGGTATTATTAGCCCAGGTGATGGATACCTGAGTATTTGTTTTATTATTCCATAAACTGAACACGTATTTTTGTACATCTTATGTACATTTGTTCCAGTTTCCTATAAACACTATAAACGTATATGTACTCAAGTAGGAGGGCTGATGTTTTCTTCCCACACTCCAATGTGGCGTGTGCTCCTGAGTCTGGAGACCAGTGCTTTAGGCTTCCTGGGCTTCGCGGATTTTCATGTCACCTACATCCACTCTAACAATTACCCCCCTCCCCATCCCACCTCCTTTCTGTGGAGGTTCTGCATGAGCTTCTGTCTTTTGCAACCATAAAATGCAGGCTAAAATAGTAGAGAAAGCTTTTGTAAACATGATACTAAAGACAAAAAGCATAGAGTAAGTCATTGCTAGGCCTGATCAAGATCGTAGAGTTACTATCACTAACATATAAGGAATGTTTACAAATCCATAAGGAAATAGAAGATGAACATCCCAAGATAGAGTGGGGCAAAGGACGTAAAGAGTTCGGAAAAGAATATCAAATAGTTAACAGCCATACATACAAAAAAAGAAAAATTACTAGTGATCAGATAATACAAATTAAAACGGTGGAATTTTTGTCTCACATAGAACTGGTGGCCTATGCAGTGTGGCAGCCTTTCTGGACAGCAGTTTGTCAACGTAGAGCTAAGCCCACTGTTCCATCTTTATGCATTTTATCCACAAAAAGAGCAGTAGGTTTGCACGAAGCTTTGTTCATTGCAACATTTTTGTGATAATAAATAGTGGAAATAGTAGATAATGGAAAGCAACCTATTTGCCCAACTATGGGGATAAATAAACCATGGTACATTTATGAGTGGAGTGCCATGGAACCTTGAAAATGGAGGAGTTGATTTATGTTTAATGATATGGAAAGTTGTCCAATATATGCTTTAAGTGAATAAGCTGCAAAAGTTTGATCTCATTTTTTGTATAAACACAAAAAAATACACACCAAAATGTTATTACTAATGATGGTATGTTTATGAATGATTTTTTTAATATACACTCTTTTTACTAAAACGTTGAAAAACTTCATACACACTAAAATTTACTGGTTTCAATGAACGTTCTGTAAGGTTTGACAAATGCAAAGCACTGTGTAACCACGACCACAATTAAAAGACGAAACAGTTCCATCAGTACCACCCCGCCCCCAGTCAAATTCTCTCAGACTCCCTTTGTTGTCACCCCCCACCCCACATTCGGCACAGGCAACCACTGCTCTCTCCTCTGACGCTATAGTTCTGCCTTCTCCAGAACTGATATGACGCAAATGGAATCACACCGAATGGAGGCCTTTGGCCTGGCTTCCTTCACTTGGCACGCACAGTGGAAGTCACCCATGTAGTTGCGAGCCCGGGGAGCTTGTTCCGTTGGTTTGCTGACTAGGTTTCCATTATCTGGAGGAAGCAGTTTGAGACTCCATTCCCACTCGAGGGTCACGTTGGTTCTTTACAGTTTGGGGCAATTACCAAAACTAAAAGCATTTGCGAAAGTGTTTTTGTTTTTCTGAACACTGGTTTTCTTTTTTCTTTTAATTTAATTTTATTTTTTTATACAGCAGGTTCTTATTAGTTATCCATTTTATACATATTAACGTATACATGTCAATCGCAATCTCCCAGTTCATCACAGCACCACTACCTCCCTCCATCGCTTTTGACCCTTGGTGTCCATACGTTTGTTCTCCACATCTGTGTCTCAATTTCTGCCCTGCAAACCAATTCATTTGTACCATTTTTCTAGATTCTACATATATGCGTTAATATACAATATTTATTTTTCTCTTTCTGACTTACTTCACTCTGTATGACAGTCTCTAAATCCATCCATGTCTCTACAAATGACCCAATTTCATTCCTTTTTATGGCTGAATAATATTCCATTATATGTATGTACCACATCTTCTTTATCCATTCGACTGTCAGTGGGCATTTAGGTTGCTTCCATGACCTGGCTATTGTAAATAGTGCTACAGTGAGCATCAGGGTGCATGTGTCTTTTTTTTTT
>NW_020172141.1:20705-21097 GCF_003031525.2 Neophocaena asiaeorientalis asiaeorientalis | reverse complement strand
CATCGGCAGGCGGACTCTCAACCACTGCGCCACCAGGGAAGCCCAAATGTGTCTTTTTGAATTATGGTTTTCTCTGGGTATATGCCCAGTAGTGGGATTGTTGGATCATATGGTAATTCTATTTTTAGTTTTTTAAGGAACCTCCATAATGTTCTCCATAGTGGCTGTATCAATTTACATTCCCACCAACAGTGCAAGAGGATTCCCTTTTCTCCACACCCTCTCCAGCATTTGTTGTTTGTAGATTTTCTGATGGTGCCCATTCTAAGTGGTGTGAGGTGATACCTCATTGTAGTTTTGATTTGCATTTCTCTAATAGTGATGTTGAGCAGCTTTTTGTGTGCTTCTTGGCCATCTATATGTCTTCTTTGGAGAAATGTCTATTTAGGTCT
>NW_020172141.1:7218-20588 GCF_003031525.2 Neophocaena asiaeorientalis asiaeorientalis | reverse complement strand
CAGTCTCTAGATCCATCCACATCTCTATAAATGACCCCATTTCGTTCCTTTTTATGGCTGAGTAATATTCCATTGTATATATGTACCACACCTTCTTTAACCATTTGTCTGTCGATGGGCATTTAGGTTGCTTCCATGACCTGGCTATTGTAAACACTGCTGCAATGCACATTGGGGTGCATGTGTTTTTTTGAATTATGGCTTTCTCTGAGTATATGGTTTGGTATATGCCCAGTAGTGGGATTGTTGGATCATATGGTAATTCTATTTTTAGTTTTTTAAGGAACCTCCATAATGTTCTCCATAGTGGCTGTATCAATTTACATTCCCACCAACAGTGCAAGAGGATTCCCTTTTCTCCACACCCTCTCCAGCATTTGTTGTTTGTAGATTTTCTGATGGTGCCCATTCTAAGTGGTGTGAGGTGATACCTCATTGTAGTTTTGATTTGCATTTCTCTAATAGTGATGTTGAGCAGCTTTTTGTGTGCTTCTTGGCCATCTATATGTCTTCTTTGGAGAAATGTCTATTTAGGTCTGCCCATTTTTGAATTGGGTTGTTTGTTTTTCTAATATTGAGCTGCATAAGCTGTTTATATATTTTGGAGATTAATCCTTTGTTGATTCGTTTGCAAATATTTTATCCCATTCTGAGGGTTGTCTTTTCATCTTGTTTGTAGTTTCCTTTGCTTTGCAAAAAGGTTTTAACTTTCATTAGGTCCCATTTGTTTATTTTTGTTTTAATTTCCATTACTCTACGAGGTGGATCAAAAAACATCTTGCTGTGATTTATGTCAAAGAGTGTTCTTCCTATATTTTCTTCTAAGAGTTTTATGGTGTCCTGTCTTACACTTAGGTCTTGAATCCATTTTGAGTTTATTTTTGTGTATGGTGTTAGGGAGTGTTCTAATTTCATTCTTTTACATGTAGCTGTGCAGTTTTCCCAGCACCACTTATTGAAGAGACTGTCTTTTCTCCATTGTATATCCTTGCCTCCTTTGTCATAGATTATTTGACCATAGGTACATGGGTTTATCTCTGGGCTTTCTGTCATTTTCTATTGATCTGTACCTCTCTTTTTGTGCCAGTGCCACATTTTTTTGATTACTGTAGCTTTGTAGTATACTCTAAAGTCAGGGAGTCTGATTCCTCCAGCTCCGTTCTTTTCCCTCAAGACTGTTTTGGCTATTTGGGGTCTTTTGTGTCTCCATACAAATTTTAGGTTTTTTTATTCAAGTTCTGTTAAAAATACCATTGGTAATTTGATAGAGATTGCATTAAATCTGTAGATTGCTTTGGGTAGTATAGTCATTTTCACAATATTGAATCTTCAACTCCAAGAACATGGTATATCTCTCCATCTGTTTCTATCATCTTTCATTTCTTTCATCAGTATCTTACAGTTTTGTGTATACAGGTCTTTTGTCTCCCTAGGTAGGTTTATTCCTAGGTATTTTACTGTTTTTGTTGCAATGGTAAATGGGAGTGTATCCTTAATTTCTCTTTCAGATTTTTCACTGTTAGTGTATAGGAATGCAAGAGATTTCTGTGCATTAATTTTGTATTCGGCAACTTTACCAAAGTCACTGATTAGCTCTAGTAGTTTGCTGGTGGCATTTTTGGGACTCTCTACATATAGTATCATGTCATCTGCAAACAGTGACAGTTTTACTTCTTCTTTTCCAATCCGTATTCGTTTTATTTCTTTTTCTTCTCTGATTGCCGTGGCTAGGACTTCCAAAACTGTTGAATAATAGTGGTGAGAGTGGACATCCTTGTCTTGTTCCTGATCTTAGAGGAAACGCTTTCAGTTTTTCACCATTGAGAATGATGTTTGCTGGGGGTTTGTCATATATGGCCTTTATTATGTTGAGGTAGGTTCCCTCTGTGCCCACTTTCTGGAGAGTTTTTATCATAAATTGGTGTTGAATTTTGTCAAAAGCTTTTTCTGCATCTATTGAGATGGTCATACAGTTTTTATTCTTCAATTTGTTAATATGGTGTATCACAATGATTGATTTGCATATATTGAAGAATCCTTGCATCCCTGGGATAAATCCCACTTGATCATGGTGTATGATCCTTTTAATGTGTTGTTGGATTCTCTTTGCTAGTACTTTCTTGAGGATTTTTGCATCTACATTCATCAGTGATATTGGTCTGTAATTTTCTTTTTCTGTACTAACTCTGTCTGGTTTTGGTATCCAGGTGATGGTGGCCTCATAGAATGAGTTTGGGAGTTTTCCTTCCTCTGCAAATTTTTGGAAGAGTTTGAGAAGGATGGGTGTTAGCTCTTCCGTAAATGTTTGGTAGAATTCACCTGTGAAGCCATCTGGTCCTGGACTTTTGTTTGTTGGAAGATTTCATTTTTTTTTTTTCTCCAATACACGGGCCTCTCACTGTCGTGGCCTCTCCCATTGCAGATCACAGGCTCCGGAGGCACAGGCTCAGTGGCCGTGGCTCACGGGCCTAGCCGCTGCGTGGCATGTGGGATCCTCCCGGACTGGGGCACGAACCCAAGTCCCCTGCATTGGCAGGTGGACTCTCAACCACTGCGCCGCCGCCAGTGGTAGTTTGATAGGGATTGCATTGAATCCGTAGATTGCTTTCGGTAGTAGAGTCATTTTCACAGTGTTGATTCTTCCAATCCAAGAACATGTTATCTCTCTCCATCTATTTGTATCATCTTTAATTTCTTTCATCAGTGTCTTATAATTTTCTGCATACAGGTGTTTTGTCTCCTTAGGTAAGTTTATTCCTAGATATTTTATTCTTTTTGTTGCAGTGGTAAATGGCAGTGTTTTCTTGATTTTACTTTCAGATTTTTCATCATTAGTATATAGGAATGCCAGAGATTTCTGTGCATTAATTTTGTATCCTGCTACTTTACCAAATTCATTGATTAGCTCTAGTAGTTTTCTGGTAGCATCTTTAGGATTCGCTATATATAGTATCGTGTCATCTGCAAGCAGTGACAGCTTTACTCCTTCTTTTCCGATTTGGATTCCTTTTATTTCCTTTTCTTCTCTGATTGCTGTGGCTAAAACTTCCAAAACTGTGTTGAATAAGAGTGGTGAGAGTGGGCAGCCTTCTCTTGTTCCTGATCTTAGTGGAAATGCTTTCAGTTTTTCACCATTGAGGACGATGTTGGCTGTGGGTTTGTCATATATGGCCTTTATTATGTTGAGGAAAGTTCCCTCTGTGCCTACTTTCTGCAGGGTTTTTATTATAAATGGGTGTTGAATTTTGTCGAAAGCTTTCTCTGCATCTATTGAGATGATCATATGGTTTTTCTCCTTCAATTTGTTAATATGGTTTATCACATTGATAGATTTGCGTATATTGAAGAATCCTTGCATTCCTGGAATAAACCCCACTTGATCATGGTGTATGATCCTTTTAATGTGCTGTTGGATTCTGTTAGCTAGTATTTTGTTCAGGATTTTTGCATCTGTCTTCATCAGTGATATTGGTCTGTAATATGCTTTTTTTGTAGTATCTTTGTCTGGTTTTGGTATCTGGGTGATGGTCGTCTCATAGAATGAGTTTGGGAGTTTTCCTCCCTCTTCAGTTTTTTCTAAGAGTTTGAGAAGGATGAGTGTTAGCTCTTCTCTAAATGTTTGATAGAATTCAGCTGTGAAGCCATCTGGTCCTAGACTTTTGTTTGTTGGAATTTTTTTTTTTTTTTTTGGCAGTAGGCGGGCCTCTCACCATCGTGGCCTCTCCCTTTGCGGAGCACAGGCTCTGGACGCGTAGGCTCAGCGGCCATGGCTCACGGGCCCAGCCGCTGCGCGGCATGTGGGATCCTCCTGGACTGGGGCACGAACCCGCGTCCCCTGCGTCAGCAGGTGGACTCTCAACCACTGCGCCACCAGGGTTGCCCTGTTGGAAGAATTTTTTTGCAGTACACGGGCCTCTCACCGTCGTGGCCTCTCCCCTTGCGGAGCACAGGCTCCAGACGCACAGGTTCAGCGGCCAGGGCGTACGGGCCAAGCTGCTGTGAAGGTTATACCTTTCTAAGTATTTGTCCATTTCTTCCAGGTTGTACGTTTTATTGGCATAGAGTTGCTTGTAGTAGATTCTTAGGATGCTTTGTATTTCTGCGGTGTCTGCTGTAGCTTCTCCTTTTTCATTTCTAATTTTATTTATTTTTTTCTTCATCACGTCTATTTTATTTATTTTTTCTTTTACATCTTTATTGGAGTATAATTGCTTTACAATGGTGTGTTAGTTTCTGCTTTTTGTGCCACATCTCCTTTATCCATTCATCCGATGATGGGCACTTAGGTTGTCTCCGTCTCCGGGCTATCGTAAATAGAGCTGCAATGAACATTTCGGTACATGACTCTTTTTGAATTATGGTTTTCTCAGGGTATATGCCCAGGAGTGGGATTGCTGGCTTATATGCTAGTTCTATTTGTAGATTTTTAAGGAATCTCCATACTGTTCTCCATAGTGGCTGTACCAATTCACATTCCCACCAGCAGTGCAGGAGTGTTCCCTTTTCTCCACACCCTCTCCAGCATTTACTGTTTCTTGATTTTTTGCTGATGGTCATTCTGACTGGTGTGAGATGATATCTCATTGTAGTTTTGATTTGCATTTCTCTAATGATTAATGATGTTGAGCATTCTTTCATGTGTTTGTTGGCAGTCTGTATATCTTCTTTGGAGAAATGTCTATTTAGGTCTTCTGCCCATTTTTGGATTGGGTTGTTTGTTTTTTGTTATTGAGCTCCATGAGCTGCTTATAAATTTTGGAGACTAATCCTTTGTCAGCTGCTTCATTTGCAAATATCTTCTCCCATTCTGAGGGTTGTCTTTTGGTCTTGTTTCTGGTTTCCTTTGCTGTGCAAAAGCTTTGAACTTTCATTAGGTCCCATTTGTTTATTTTTGTTTTTATTTCCATTTCTCTAGGAGGTGAGTCAAAAAGTATCTTGCTGTGATGTATGTCATAGAGTGTTCTGCCTATGTTTTCCTCTAAGAGTTTGATAGTTTCTGGCCTTACATTTAGGTCTTTAATCTATTTTGAGCTTATTTTTGTGTATGGTGTTAGGGAGTGATCTAATCTCATACTTTTCCGTGTGTCTGTCCTGTTTTCCCAGCACCACTTATTGAATAGGCTGTCCTTTCTCCTCTGTACGTTCCTTCCTCCTTTATCAAAGATAAGGTGACCATATGTGCGTGGGTTTATCTCTGGGCTTTCTATCCTGTTCCGTTGATCTATGTTCCTGTTTTTGTGCCAGTACCATACTGTCTTCATTAATGTAGCTATGTAGTTTTTCTAATTCTATTGATTTGAGTCTTCTCCCTTTTTTTCTTGATGAGTCTGGCTAATGGTTTATCAATTTTGTTTATTTTCTCAAAGAATCGGCTTTTAGTTTTATTGATCTTTGCAGTTGTTTTCTTTGTTTCCATTTCATTTATTTCTGCTCTGAAATTTATGATTTCTTTCCTTCTGCTAACTTTGGGTTTTGTTTATTCTTATTTCTCTAGTTCCTTCAGGTGTAAGGTTATATTGTTTAGTTGAGATTTTTCTTGTTTCTTGAGGTAGGATTGTATTGCTATAAACTTCCTTCTGAGAACTCCTTTCACTGCATCCCATAGGTTTTGGATGGTTGTGTTCTCACTGTGATTTGTCTCTAGGTATTTTTTGATTTCCTCAGTGATCTCGGTTATTTAGTAATATATTGTTTAGCCTCCATGTGTTTGTGTTTTTTACGTATTTTTCCTGTAATTGATTTCTAATCTAATAGCGTTGTGGTCAGAAAAGATGCTTGATATGATCTCAATTTTCTTAAATTTACTGAGGCTTGATTTGTGGCCCAAGATGTGATTTATCCTGGAGAATGTTCTGTGTGCACTTGAGAAGAAAGTGTAATCTGCTGTGTTTGGATGGAATGTCCTATAAATATCAATTAAATCTGTCTGGTATGTTGTGTCATTTAAAGCTTATGTTTCCTTAATAATTTTCTGTTTGGATGATCTGTCCATTGGTGTAAGTGAGGTGTTAAAATCCCCCACTATTTTTGTGTTAGTGTCGATTTCTTCTTTTATAGCTGTTAGCGGTTGCCTTATGTATTGAGGTGCTCCTATGTTGGGTGTATATATATTTATAATTCTTAAATCTTCTTCTTGGATTGATCCCTTGATCTTTATGTAGTGTCCTTCCTTGTCTCTTGTAACATTCTCTATTTTAAAGTCTATTTTATCTGATATGAGTATTGCTACTCCAGCTTTCTTTTGATTTCCATTTGCATGGAGTATCTTTTTCCATCCCCTCACTTTCAGTCTGAATGTGTCCCTAGGTCTGAAGTGGGTCTCTTGTAGACAGCATATATATGGGTCTTGTTTTTGTATCCATTCAGCAAGCCTGTGTCTTTTGGTTGGAGCATTTAATCCATTCACATTCAAGGTAATTATCGATATGTATGTTCCTATGACCATTTTCTCAATTGTTTTGTGTTTGTTTTTGTAGGTCCTTTTCTTCTCTTGTGTTTCCCACTTAGAGAAGATCCTTTAGCATTTGTTGTAGAGCTGGTTTGGTGGTGCTGAATTCTCTTAGCTTTTGCTTGTCTGTAAAGCTTTTGATTTCTCCATGAAATCTGAATGAGATCCTTGCCAGGTAGAGTAATCTTGGTTGTAGGTTCTTCCCTTTCATCACTTTAAGTATATCATGCCACTCCTTCTGGCTTATAGAGTTTCTGCTGAGAAATCAGCTGTTAACCTTATGGGAGTTCCCTTGTATGTTATTTGTCATTTTTCCCTTGCTGCTTTCAATAATTTTTCTTTGTCTTAATTTTTGCCAGTTTGATTACTAAGTGGCTCAGCGTGTTTCTCCTTGGGTTTGTCCTGTATGGGACTCGCTGCACTTCCTGGACTTGGGTGGCTATTTCCTTTCCCATGTTAGGGAAGTTTTCGACTATAATCTCTTCAAATATTTTCTTTGGTCCTTTCTCTCTCTTCTCCTTCTGGGACCCCTGTAATGCGAATGTTGTTGCATTTAATGTTGTCCCAGAGGTCTCTTATGCTGTCTTCATTTCTTTTCATTCTTTTTTTCTTTAATCTGTTCCACAGCAGTCACCATTCTCTCTTCCAGGACACTTATCTGTTCTTCTGCCTCAGTTATTCTGTGATTGATTCCGTCTAGTGTAGTTTTCATTTCAGTTATTGTATTGTTCATCTCTGTTTGTTTGTTCTTTAATTCTTCTAGGTCTTTGTTAAATATTTCTTGCATCTTCTCGATCTTTGCTTCCATTCTTTTTCTGAGGTCCTGGATCATGTTCACTATGTTTATTCTGAATTCTTTTTCTGGAAGGTTGCCTATCTCCACTTCATGTAGTTGTTTTTCTGGGGTTTTATCTTGTTCCTTCATCTGGTACACAGCCCTCTGCCTTTTCATCTTGTCTATCTTTCTGTGAATGTGGTTTTTGTTCCACAGGCTACAGGATTGTAGTTCTTCTTGCTTCTGCTGTCTGCCCTCTTGTGGATGAGGCTCTCTAAGAGGATTGAGCAAGTTTCCTGATTGGAGGGACTGGTGGTGGGTAGAGCTGGCTGGTGCTCTGGTGGGCACAGCTAGGTAAAACTTTAATCCACTTGACTGTTGATGGGTGGAGCTGGGTTCCCTCCCTGTTGGTTGTTTGGCCTGAGGCAACCCAACACTGGAGCCTACCTGGTCTCTTTGGTGGGGCTAATGGTGGACTCTGGGAGGGCTCATGCCAAGGAGCACTTCCCAGAATTTCTTCTGCCAGTGTCCTTGTCCTCATGGTGAGCCACAGCCACCCCCTGCCTCTGCAGGAGACACTCCAACACTAGCAGGTAGGTCTGGTTCAGTCTCCCCTGGGGTCATTGCTCCTTCCCCTGGGCCCCGATTTGCACACTACTTTGTATGTGCCCTCCAAGAGTGGAGTCTCTGTTTCCCCCCGTTCTGTCGAAGTCCTGCAATCAAATCCTGGCAGCCTTCAAAGTCTGATTCTCTAGGAATTCCTCCTCCCGTTGCCGGACCCCAGGTCAGGAAGCCTGACGTGGGTCTCAGAACCTTCACTCCAGTGGGTGCACTTCTCTGGCATAAGTGTTCTCCAGTCTGTGAGTCACCCACCAGCAGTTATGGGATTTGATTTTACTGTGATTGCACCCCTCCTACCATCTCATTGTGCCTTCTCCTTTGTCTTTGGATGTGGGGTGTCTTTTTTGGTGAGTTCCACTATCTTCCTGTCAGTGACTGTTCAGCAGTTAGTTGTGATACCGGTGCTCTCGCAAGGGGTAGTTCTCTCTTCCAGGACACTTATCTGTTCTTCTGCCTCAGTTATTCTGTGATTGATTCCGTCTAGTGTAGTTTTCATTTCAGTTATTGTATTGTTCATCTCTGTTTGTTTGTTCTTTAATTCTTCTAGGTCTTTGTTAAATATTTCTTGCATCTTCTCGATCTTTGCTTCCATTCTTTTTCTGAGGTCCTGGATCATGTTCACTATGTTTATTCTGAATTCTTTTTCTGGAAGGTTGCCTATCTCCACTTCATGTAGTTGTTTTTCTGGGGTTTTATCTTGTTCCTTCATCTGGTACACAGCCCTCTGCCTTTTCATCTTGTCTATCTTTCTGTGAATGTGGTTTTTGTTCCACAGGCTACAGGATTGTAGTTCTTCTTGCTTCTGCTGTCTGCCCTCTTGTGGATGAGGCTCTCTAAGAGGATTGAGCAAGTTTCCTGATTGGAGGGACTGGTGGTGGGTAGAGCTGGCTGGTGCTCTGGTGGGCACAGCTAGGTAAAACTTTAATCCACTTGACTGTTGATGGGTGGAGCTGGGTTCCCTCCCTGTTGGTTGTTTGGCCTGAGGCAACCCAACACTGGAGCCTACCTGGTCTCTTTGGTGGGGCTAATGGTGGACTCTGGGAGGGCTCATGCCAAGGAGCACTTCCCAGAATTTCTTCTGCCAGTGTCCTTGTCCTCATGGTGAGCCACAGCCACCCCCTGCCTCTGCAGGAGACACTCCAACACTAGCAGGTAGGTCTGGTTCAGTCTCCCCTGGGGTCATTGCTCCTTCCCCTGGGCCCCGATTTGCACACTACTTTGTATGTGCCCTCCAAGAGTGGAGTCTCTGTTTCCCCCCGTTCTGTCGAAGTCCTGCAATCAAATCCTGGCAGCCTTCAAAGTCTGATTCTCTAGGAATTCCTCCTCCCGTTGCCGGACCCCAGGTCAGGAAGCCTGACGTGGGTCTCAGAACCTTCACTCCAGTGGGTGCACTTCTCTGGTATAAGTGTTCTCCAGTCTGTGAGTCACCCACCCAGCAGTTATGGGATTTGATTTTACTGTGATTGCACCCCTCCTACCATCTCATTGTGCCTTCTCCTTTGTCTTTGGATGTGGGGTGTCTTTTTTGGTGAGTTCCACTATCTTCCTGTCAGTGACTGTTCAGCAGTTAGTTGTGATACCGGTGCTCTCGCAAGGGGTAGTGAGAGCATGTCCTTCTATTCCACCATCTTGAACCAATCTCATCATGAATGATTTTTATTTTCTTATTTTTGAGGATTGATTTTCTAAACCTGCCTAAACAAACACATATTAATTTTGTAATAAGAAAGAGTCATTATTAGGAAGAATCTCCTAGTATCAGGAAGACAAATAGTTTATCCCCACATCGATTTTGATCAAACAGCAGTTGCTTCCTGAGATACATTGCTAAGAAGGAGTAGGAAGCTCCCATGGTGTGTGCTCCCAGGCTCCCATGGTATGTGCCCTGCTCGGTGACACCTCCGCGGATCCTGGGAAGACGCAGTAGCCACCTTGCTCTAGCCCGAGACGTGGAGGTGCTGGGGTTTATCGCTGTTGCCTTGTGTGTTTGACTTGACTGGAGAGAGACATGGCCAGGATCAAGCTCCAGGTTCCCGCCTGGGCAAGTCTAGGGAGGAAGGCTCCTGGTATCATGCCATTGTGGACATTCACCCTGCACTTCACACGTGGAAACGGACAGCCTAGCCACCTCCTGCACCCACATACATGCTTGGAGGATAAAGACAATGCACGTCTCTCCTGTGCCTTAAATCACAGAATCGGAGGATCGTTGAGCTGAAGAGGACATAAGGGATCATGTTTTTGAAAAAATTCCATTTTTTTTTTTTGACAGAAGAGAAAACTGAAGCCCAAAGTCAAGACATTTTAATTTGTATAGGGGAAATGTTATTTCTCACATAATCCTGAAGGATGCCATCAGGGCCCTTGGAACAGTAGGACAGCTTGGTGCACCAGACTCAGAGCAAGGAAACCACGGTCCTCCCACACCCCTCTTACATTGGCCAGTATTCCTCACTGAGTCACAGTTTCCACATCAATTAAGTGGGGATCATTCCACCTGCTCTGCCAGCCCCCTGGGATTGTTGTGAGGCTCACATGAGATGAGGAACAAATGGGGAAAACATTTGCAATATACATGAGAGATTACTAAAACCTCTGAGACATGAAAGTTCTTAAAATAGAAAAAGACTAACTTCTCAAGAGAAAAAGGACAAAGGACACGAAGACTATTCATAGAACAACAAATGACCGGCAGCAACAAGATGAGATTCAGCCTCATTCATAATAAAAGCAAAGTAAAGCAGGAGTGAGTTACCTTGTTCACCTATAAAACTGGCACAAGCAAGTGATGAGACCTAGAGTTGGCAAAGGTGTGGGGAAATAAGCCCTTACCGAGGGGGAGGGGAGAGAGCAAATGGATATAATCCTTCAGATTAATATGGTTATATGTACCAAAAGCATTAGATTCTGTAATTCTATTTCTGGAAGTTTATCCTAAGGAAACAATTGGATAAATGTTCAAAGAGACGAGGAAGTTCGTCACTATGATATTTTTAAAGATGGAACTTATTAAATTAATTACGGTACCTCTGCGTAACAGGATTGTGTGGCCCCATAAAAAATGATGATGTAAATCTAAAGTCCCTGACATGGAATTATATCCACAATCTGTCAAGTAAAAACAAAGTTGGTTACAATTACATTTCTGCATGATAGGATTTTGTTTTTACAGTGAGCATGTACTGCTTTAATAAAAATATGTAAAAATTGCCCCTTTTTATTTTGAAAAGACAAATATGAATAGGCATATTAAAATGCTTGCAAGTAATATATAACATTAGTGACTGCTAGCTCTGAGTGGGAGATTATGATTTGCCTTTATCTTATATTTCCTATAATTTAAATTTTTATATGAATATTAATTTTATAATCAGAAGAAAATCTTGGAGAAGGCAACATTTCCACGCAAGGTGTGGTTGCCAGATCATTTCTAAAGTAACTCTTTACTCGTTGTCATTCCCAGTTTCCTAAAGAGCCACAATTTGCTTTCCTAGAGTTGACTGTTCTGCTAGAGGGATGATCCCTGCCCTGGACTCATGTTTTCGGCAGAGCCCCCAGCCCCAGCCCATCCCAGTGATGGGAAAAGCCATGACGCTTTCGCACTTTGGGAAGAGAAATGTAGTGAGGTAAGAGAGGCGTCTTACCCTTTGTGAGGCACCAGCAGACCTCGGGAAGCGGTGCCTGTCGGCTCCGAGTCAGGGAGCACGTGAAGTCAGGTGTACGGGAGCAGATGAGGTTACCAACAAGTGACATGGTGACAGGAGGGTCGTGGCAGGGCACAGTTGACATTTGCTGCCGGAGGGCAGGGCAGTGGCCCTTACAGCCCCACCTGGAGGGAGCAGTAAGGGACAGGTGGGCATGGGGTGAGAGTGCCATGGAATGGAGGGGGTGTTATTTGCCGAGGCACCTGGTGTGAGACGTCTTGAAACTGTCTGGTAAGGAAACGTTTACTGACGCTACTTGAGGGCACCTAGGCCCCAAATGGGCTTGGGTCCAGGTCTGAGACATTGAGAAAGCTCCTCGGCACGGCCAAGAGAAGAGGAACTTAGACTCCCTGGTTGGAGGGTGGTGAGGGGAATCTGGAAGCAGAGGGGGAGTAACATGGAGGAAGGTGATGCCCTGCCCTTCCCCTCCCATCCTCGTAAGATTCCCACAAACCGTGGAATGCTCGGTGCGGCCGTGTTTCTTGTGGAAAGCAGGCAAGGACTGGAGTTTTGCATTGAAGCCTACAGGTGCGTAAACCAAGGTGGCACTGATGTGCCTCGCCTGGCTCCTTCCTGAGCTCCCTGCATTTCCCCTTTTAGCACCAACCACAAAGGTCAAAGGTATGGAATTCATCAGTTAGTTGCACAGTCTATGTTTCGCGTCCGTTCAGTTCACCACTTGGCTCCCACTGCCTGGCACAGGCCTGAGCGCATCTGCAGGGGCCTCTATTTTGGGTGAGGGGGGTAAAGAGTGTGTTAACCGACCTGGAGTCTGGAGGCCGTGGTGACTGGACGAGCGGGGACAGGCCCACTTCTCTGCCGAGACCACCGTGGGCAGGCGGCAGTTGTAGACCAGAGGCCCCTCTCCCATCCCCCCAGGTGAAACATGAGATGTCCCCCCCCCTGGGTCTAGGGCAGTTTTGAGGATACAGGAAGAAGGGGCAACAGGCAGCATCCTGAGGTGACTACCAAACACGAAAAAACTCTGGAGCCGCTCAGTTACTATGCAGGTGGCAAATGTAGTTTTCTCCTCTTTGGTGGAAGTGGAGGTTTGTAAGCGAAGATAAAATCTGTTAGAGAAATAATGGCAATTACATCTTTCTCCTGTAGTCTGGGAAGTCGGTACCTGCTTCACAAGGGCAGTCTTGCAGGCGAACAGCATTGGCCAAGGGCTGCCACAAAGTGGGGTGTGCCCGGCGTCCACATCCCTCCCACCCACGTTACTGTGAGGGTAGAATAAATATTCTGACACATTGCAGCCCAGTTCATCCTTTTTAGGGCATGTTGGTGTGTCCTCCTGATGAGAATGGTAAAATCAGAGAAAGGAGGGACCCAAGGGGACCTAGGAGATCAGAGAGACCCATTTCTCAGATGAGGAGACTGAGGCCTGGTGAAGGGAGAAGATGAGCCGAAGTCTCAGGTCAAGGCCTCCCGACTCGCTCCCTCTTACCCCCTGCCCCCTCGGAGTGCGGCAGACACCACTTCTGGCCCTGGCAGCTCAAATGCTTGGCAGAAACTGCTTGCGTTCTTTATTCTGCCCCCTGCACCTTTACTTTGTATGTGCCCTCCAAGAGTGGAGTCTCTGTTTCCCCCCGTTCTGTCGAAGTCCTGCAATCAAATCCTGGCAGCCTTCAAAGTCTGATTCTCTAGGAATTCCTCCTCCCGTTGCCGGACCCCAGGTCAGGAAGCCTGACGTGGGTCTCAGAACCTTCACTCCAGTGGGTGCACTTCTCTGGTATAAGTGTTCTCCAGTCTGTGAGTCACCCACCCAGCAGTTATGGGATTTGATTTTACTGTGATTGCACCCCTCCTACCATCTCAT
>NW_020172141.1:0-4079 GCF_003031525.2 Neophocaena asiaeorientalis asiaeorientalis | reverse complement strand
TGTTGGGGACAACCCTGCCACCTGCTTTTCCCCAAGGCCTCTGGGTTCCCTCGGGGAAGGTGTCTACCTCCTAAGGAAGGGGCTGGTCAGTTAGGGGCGAGGACGCCCCAGCCCTCCTAGATTTGGAAATAAGGTCTCTAAGTGTGGAGTTGCATAGCGTCAGGGTCGGAAGGAACTGAAGGGATCCCCGCCCATGTTAGAGTCTAGCCACAATGTTGGGGACAACCCTGCCACCTGCTTTTCCCCAAGGCCTCTGGGTTCCCTCGGGGAAGGTGTCTACCTCCTAAGGAAGGGGCTGGTCAGTTAGGGGCGAGGACGCCCCAGCCCTCCTAGATTTGGAAATAAGGTCTCTAAGTGTGGAGTTGCATAGCGTCAGGGTCGGAAGGAACTGAAGGGATGGTCTAACAGTAGTTCCTAATCAAGGGCCTTCCTCAAAATGACCTGGAGAGCCTTTGGAAAGCCCACACACCCAAGTCTAGTCCCCAGAGATTCTGACTACATGGGGTTTGGGTTAGGAAACCTCATCTAGTTCAATGATTTTAATTTACGAGAAGTGTTTGAGCATCGCCGGCTCCGTGGCTTCAGCTTCAGTCACTGCTATTTGAGATTCTCCTTAATGCTTGTTCCCTCCAGAACCACGCCCCCCCAACACACACCCCACAGCCCTGCTAACTGCGTCCTCTTCCTGCCCTTTTCAGTCACTATTTGGGGAGTATCTGTGTGCTCTCAAAGCCATCTCTTCACTACAAAATTCTATCGTTCTTTTTTTTTTTGCCCACACCTCCTGGAACTCTGAATGGTTAGTTCTCAGCTGCAGGTGTACATAAGTATCTGGGGTGCACTAGATGGGGGAGCCTCACAGATGGCACCCAAACCTAGAGATTCCATTGGTCTGGGGCAGGGGCGGGACTAGGCCCTTTTTGTTTTTCATTCTCCCCTCAGCTTTTTATTTGAACATTTTCAAACCTACTGAACACAGATTTACCTTTTCCCTAGGGTCACCATTTGAAATTCATTGTATAAGATGCTATCTCCCTAAATACTTCAGTATGAAACATCTAGAAATAAGGTCAATTTTCTGCATAACTACAATTCCATTTTTACACCTAAGAAAAATAACAATAATTCCGTCCTCAATTTGTCCCCTTTTCAGGTTTGTTCTTTCTTATTTCCCTCCCTTCTGTTTTCTTTTCCAATCTAGGATCTAACCAAGGTTCATGTGTTACATTTGGTTCTATCTTTGTCATCTCTTTTCACCTAAAACATTTTTAAAACATAACATTGATTCATTTTGAACTATCTAGGCCAGTTTTCTTACAGAATGTCCTACATTCTAGATTTGACTGATGGCTTCTTCATGGTGTCACTGATTTGTTCTTCTCTCTACTTTCTGAGGTTGTGGACAGAGGCTTGAATAGACACAGGTTAAACATCTGGCAAGACTATTTCCTAGGGGATTTTGGGTAGTGCATCCTGCATCATCCTTGTTAGGATGGCAGGCTGTCCATTATTGGTGGTGCTGTTTCCTCACCTGGTTAAAATAGTGAATATCTTTCTCCCTGAAACCCTTTTACCCAGTGGTTTTAGCGCCGTGGATGATCCTTGCCTGGATCACTGATTATATCAGGGGTGGCGAAATGATAATGTTCCTCATTTTCTCATTCTGTCTACACTTATTAGTGGCGTTCTTCTATAAAGAGGAAGAGCTTTCCTTCCTCGCTGCCCCCGCCCCCCCGACCCTGTCTCACCTTAGGACTCACAAATTATTTCTTATTCAATGTGTTGATATTTAAATACAGTCATTCTTTCTGATGCTCAAACTGATTCAGATAAACAGGTCCAGTTCAAATTAACATTATGGGGTTTTTCTAACCCTCTTTTATTTTATACTTATGTCTTTTTTTCTCTTAGAGTGAAAATTTTGGTTCTTGTAAGATGAATTTATTTATTTGCACTATCTAAAAATATATAAGTTGTTTCACATTTTAATCCAGAGTACAACTAATAATTAACCTACTGGGAAAGGTTCCCAATTCCTTTGTACTTCTCTCTCCGCTTTGAATACATCTCATGAAGAATGTACAGGCTACTTTTCAAAATTCACAAGAATTAACTCTTTTCTAAGTGTCATTATATTATTAATTTGATATGCATTAGGTTTATTTGTGCTTTTTAAAATTTAATTTTAGGAATTGCTTTTTTCCTTTTTCTTAAAATTTATTTTTGAATAAGCCATTTACATGGTTCAAAAGTCAAAACCATGTACGAAGGCATTCACTCTCTATGGGGAACCATTTGCTTAGTTTCTGGTTTACCTTTCTTATGTTTCTTTTTCCAAAAATGAGCAAATATGTATAGATATTCTTATATCTTCTTTCTTACACGGAAGTTAGCATTCTGTATACACTGTTCTGGGCCTTTCTTTTTTTTTTTTTACAAACAATATACCCTAGAAATGACTCCATCTCAGCTTTTAGAGATCATTCTAATTCTTTTTCATGGCAGGCTCACCATATAGCCACATATTCTGTCATAGGGGTAAAGCATAATGTATTCAATAAGTTTTCTATTGCTCAATACTTGGGTTACTTTCAATCTTTTGCTCTTATGATAGTGCCACTATAAATAACCTGGCACTTACAGCGTTTTAGTATTTGTGGACTTACATCTTAGGGGTTGACTCCTAGAAGTGGTTTTGCTGGGTCAAAGGGAAATCGCATATTTAGTTTTTTTCTGAATTCCCCTCCATAGCAGTTGCTATGGAATTTTTCACCCACTAGGAAAGCATGAGAGTGTGTGTTTCATCACAGCTTTGCCAACAGAATGTTTTGCCCAGCATTTGGATTTGTTCCATTCTAATTAGCGAGAAAGTGCGGTTTCAATATGCATTTCTCTTAAAATAATGATGAGCATTTTTTCTCATGTTTAAAGACCACCTGTGTATCTTTTTGTGTGTTTTCTGCTTGTTTATTTGCCACTTGTTTCCATCTGAGAGTTTTTTTAAATCCTTCTCAATGTTTAAGAATTATTTATATATTAAAGACATTGGCCCTTTGTGATGCAAATTACAGATATTTTCTCCCAATTTGCCATTTTGTCTTTTGCTCTAATTTTTTTTTTTTTACCATGAAGTTCTTTTTAATTGCTATGATGTTGTCTTTATTTTTTTACAGTTCTGAATTTTGAGTCATAGTTGGCCTCTCCCACTCCCAGATTAGAAAGGAATTCACCCATGTTTTCTTTTAGTACTTGTTTCATTTCTTTACATTTGGGCCTGATACATTTATTATTTAATGTGTGGTATGTGTGTGGTATGAGGCATGGATCCAAATTTATCTTTTTCCAACTGGCCATCCAGTTGTCACTCTACCACTTACTAGAGTCTGTCTTTGCCCTGATGACTTGAGATGCCCCCTTCATTTTGAATCAAATTTCCATATGTATTTGGTCCTTTTCCTGGCCTTTCTAGTATGTTCCTCTGGTGAGTCTGTCTCTTCCTGTATCAGTACAACATTCTGCATTATGTAGACTTTATTGTGTATGTTTTAATATCTGGTAGGATGTCCTGCCTGTGACTTTCCTTTTTTCTGGGTTTTCTTTATTGTGCATGTATGAAATTTAGAATTAACTATTTAGCTCCAGAAAGAAATAAAGTTGGTATTTTTATTGAGATTACATTAAATTCATATATTAATCTGGGTATAATTGGCATCTTTATGATGTTACATCATCCTATCCAATAGCAAGGAAAACCTATGTTTTTGTCTTTCAGTATTGTTTTAAGGTTTTGTACATATCTTAAGTTTATTCTTCAGTATTTTATCTTATTTGTTGCTAATGGAGTCTTTTCTTCCATAGGAGGTCATATCTTTCAGTTGGTTATGCAAATTTTTTTAAACAGCTCCTCGGGTGTTTCTAAGGTATAGCCAAATTTGAAAAGCACAACTTTATTTATTTTTTTATTGAGGTATAGTTGATTTATTGTGTTAGTTTCAGATGTATAGCAAAGTGATTCAGATACACACACACATATATGTATATACTTTTTCAGATTCTTTTCCATTATAAGTTATTACAAG
>NW_020172140.1:14261-16850 GCF_003031525.2 Neophocaena asiaeorientalis asiaeorientalis | reverse complement strand
ATTAGGGGACCGGTTAGGGTAAGGCTTCGGATAAGATTTAGGGTTAGGCTTAGGGTTAGGGTCAGGGGACGGGCACGTTTTAGGGGATACGTTAAGGTACGACAACGGTTTAGAGTGAGCGTACGTGATATGGTATGGGTTAGTGTGAGCGTACGGGTTAGGATTAGGGGACGGGTTAGGGTAAGGCTTCGGGTAACGGTTAGGGTTATGGGACGGGGATGGTTTAGCGGAGAGGTTAGGGTACGACAACGGTTTAGGGTGAGCGTACGTGTTAGGGTACGGGTTAGAGTTAGCGTACGGTTTAGGATTAGGGGACAGTTTAGGGAAACGCTTCGGGTAAGGGTGAGGGTTAGAGTGAGGTAAGGTTTAGGGTTAGAGGATGGGGACGGTTTAGGGGACAGGTTAGGGTACGAAAACAGTTTAGGGTGAGCGTACGTGTTAGGGTATGGGTTAGTGTGAGCGTACGGGTTAGGATTAGGGTTAGGGTTACGGTTAGGGGACGGGGATGGTTTACGGGACAGGTTAGGGTACGAAAACAGTTTAGGGTGAGCGTACGTGTTAGGGTATGGGTTAGTGTGAGCGTACGGGTTAGGATTAGGGTTAGGGTTACGGTTAGGGGACGGGGATGGTTTACGGGACAGGTTAGGGTACGAAAACAGTTTAGGGTGAGCGTACGTGTTAGGGTATGGGTTAGTGTGAGCGTACGGGTTAGGATTAGGGTTAGGGTTACGGTTAGGGGACGGGGATGGTTTACGGGACAGGTTAGGGTACGAAAACAGTTTAGGGTGAGCGTACGTGTTAGGGTATGGGTTAGTGTGAGCGTACGGGTTAGGATTAGGGTTAGGGTTACGGTTAGGGGACGGGGATGGTTTACGGGACAGGTTAGGGTACGAAAACAGTTTAGGGTGAGCGTACGTGTTAGGGTATGGGTTAGTGTGAGCGTACGGGTTAGGATTAGGGTTAGGGTTACGGTTAGGGGACGGGGATGGTTTACGGGACAGGTTAGGGTACGAAAACAGTTTAGGGTGAGCGTACGTGTTAGGGTATGGGTTAGTGTGAGCGTACGGGTTAGGATTAGGGTTAGGGTTACGGTTAGGGGACGGGGATGGTTTACGGGACAGGTTAGGGTACGAAAACAGTTTAGGGTGAGCGTACGTGTTAGGGTATGGGTTAGTGTGAGCGTACGGGTTAGGATTAGGGTTAGGGTTACGGTTAGGGGACGGGGATGGTTTACGGGACAGGTTAGGGTACGAAAACAGTTTAGGGTGAGCGTACGTGTTAGGGTATGGGTTAGTGTGAGCGTACGGGTTAGGATTAGGGTTAGGGTTACGGTTAGGGGACGGGGATGGTTTACGGGACAGGTTAGGGTACGAAAACAGTTTAGGGTGAGCGTACGTGTTAGGGTATGGGTTAGTGTGAGCGTACGGGTTAGGATTAGGGTTAGGGTTACGGTTAGGGGACGGGGATGGTTTACGGGACAGGTTAGGGTACGAAAACAGTTTAGGGTGAGCGTACGTGTTAGGGTATGGGTTAGTGTGAGCGTACGGGTTAGGATTAGGGTTAGGGTTACGGTTAGGGGACGGGGATGGTTTACGGGACAGGTTAGGGTACGAAAACAGTTTAGGGTGAGCGTACGTGTTAGGGTATGGGTTAGTGTGAGCGTACGGGTTAGGATTAGGGTTAGGGTTACGGTTAGGGGACGGGGATGGTTTACGGGACAGGTTAGGGTACGAAAACAGTTTAGGGTGAGCGTACGTGTTAGGGTATGGGTTAGTGTGAGCGTACGGGTTAGGATTAGGGTTAGGGTTACGGTTAGGGGACGGGGATGGTTTACGGGACAGGTTAGGGTACGAAAACAGTTTAGGGTGAGCGTACGTGTTAGGGTATGGGTTAGTGTGAGCGTACGGGTTAGGATTAGGGTTAGGGTTACGGTTAGGGGACGGGGATGGTTTACGGGACAGGTTAGGGTACGAAAACAGTTTAGGGTGAGCGTACGTGTTAGGGTATGGGTTAGTGTGAGCGTACGGGTTAGGATTAGGGTTAGGGTTACGGTTAGGGGACGGGGATGGTTTACGGGACAGGTTAGGGTACGAAAACAGTTTAGGGTGAGCGTACGTGTTAGGGTATGGGTTAGTGTGAGCGTACGGGTTAGGATTAGGGTTAGGGTTACGGTTAGGGGACGGGGATGGTTTACGGGACAGGTTAGGGTACGAAAACAGTTTAGGGTGAGCGTACGTGTTAGGGTATGGGTTAGTGTGAGCGTACGGGTTAGGATTAGGGTTAGGGTTACGGTTAGGGGACGGGGATGGTTTACGGGACAGGTTAGGGTACGAAAACAGTTTAGGGTGAGCGTACGTGTTAGGGTATGGGTTAGTGTTATCGTACGGGGTAGGATTAGGGGACGGGTTAGCGTAAGGCTTCGCGTAAGGGTGAGGGTTAGGGTTAGGTTTATGGGACGGGGACGGGGACGGGGACTGTTTAGGGGAAAGGTTACCGTACGACAATGGTTTAGGTTGAGCGTACGTGTTAGGGTATGGGTTAGTGTTATCGTACGGGTTAGGATTAGGGGACGGGTTAGGGTAAGGCTTC
>NW_020172140.1:13600-14110 GCF_003031525.2 Neophocaena asiaeorientalis asiaeorientalis | reverse complement strand
GTACGTGATAGGGTATGGGTTAGTGTTAGCATACGGGTTAGGATTAGGGGACGGGTTAGGGTAAGGCTTCGTGTAAGTTTAAGGGTTAGGGTTAGGGTTAGAGTTAGGGTCAGGTTTAGGGGACGGGGACGGTTTAGGGACGGGTTAGGGTACGACAACGGTTTAGGTACGGGGACGGGGATGGTTTAGGGGACAGTTTAGGGTACGACAACAGTTTAGTGTGAGCGTACGTGATAGGGTATGTGTTAGTGTTAGCATACGGGTTAGGATTAGGGGACGGGTTAGGGTAAGGCTTCGTGTAAGGGTATGGGATAGGGTTACGGTTAGTGTTAGGGTTAGGTTTAGGGGACGGGGACGGTTTAGGGGACAGGTTAGGGTACGACATCGGTTTAGGGTGTGCGTACCTGTTAGGGTAAAGATTAGTGTTAGCGTACAGGTTAGGATTAGGGGATGGGTTAGTGTAAGGTTTCGGGTAAGGTTTAGGGTTAGGGTTAGGGTTAGGGGACGGGG
>NW_020172140.1:10907-13374 GCF_003031525.2 Neophocaena asiaeorientalis asiaeorientalis | reverse complement strand
CGGTTTAGGGTGAGCGTACGTGTTAGGGTACGGGTTAGTGTTAGCGTACGGGTTAGGATTAGGAGACGGGTTAGGGTAAGGCTTCGGGTAATGGTTAGGGTTAGGGTTAGGGTTAGGGTTAGGGTTAAATGACGGGGACGGTTTAGGGGAGAGGTTAGTGTATGACAACAGTTTAGTGTGAGCGTACGTGATAGGGTATGGGTTAGTGTTAGCGTACGGGTTAGTATAAGGGGACAGGTTAGGGTAAGGCTTCGGGTAAGGGTTAGTGTTAGGGTTAGGTTTAGGGGACGAGGACGGTATAGGGGACAGTTTAGGGTTCGACAACGGTTTAGGGTGAGCGTACGGGTTAGGGTACGGGGTAGTGTTAGCGTACAGTTAGGATTAGGGGACGGGTTAGAGTAAGGCTTCGGGTAAGGGTTAGGATTAGGGTTAGGGTTAGGGGACGGGGACGGTTCAGGGGACAGGTTAGGGTCCGACAACGGTTTAGGGTGAGCGTACGGGTTAGGGTACGGGGTAGTGTTAGCGTACAGTTAGGATTAGGGGACGGGTTAGAGTAAGGCTTCGGGTAAGGGTTAGGATTAGGGTTAGGGTTAGGGGACGGGGACGGTTCAGGGGACAGGTTAGGGTCCGACAACGGTTTAGGGTGAGAGTACGTGTTAGGGTACGGGAGAGTGTTAGCGTAAGAGTTAGGATTACGGGACGGGTTAGTGTAAGGCTTCAGGTAAGGTTTATGATTAGGGTTAGGGTTAGGGTTAGGGGACGGGGTTGGTTTAGGGGACAGGTTATGGTACGACAACAGTTTAGGATGAGCATACGTGTTAGGGTACGGGTTAGTGTTAGCGTACGGGTTATGATTAGGGGACGGGTTAGGGTAAGGCTTCGGGTAAGGGTTAGGTTTAGGTTTAGGGTTAGGGTTAGGGTTAGGGTTATGGGATGGGGACAATTTAGGGTACGTCAACAGTTTAGGGTGAGCGTACATGTTAGGGTACGGGTTAGTGTTAGCGTACGCGTTAGGATTAGGGGACGGGTAAGGGTAAGGCTTCGGGTAAGGGTTAGGGTTAGGGTTATGGGATGGGGACAATTTAGGGTACGTCAACAGTTTAGGGGGAGCGTACATGTTAGGGTACGGGTTAGTGTTAGCGTACGCGTTAGGATTAGGGGACGGGTAAGGGTAAGGCTTCGGGTAAGGGTTAGGGTTAGGGTTAGGGTTAGAGTTAGGGTTAGTCGACGGGGATGGAGACTGTTTAGGGGACAGTTTTGGGTACGACAACGGTTTAGTGCGAGCGTACGTGTTAGGGTATGGGTTAGTGTTAGCGTACGGTTTAGGGTTAGGGGACGGGTTAGTGTAAGGCTTCGTGTAAGGGTAAGGGTTAGGGTTAGAGTTAGTGTTAGGGTTATGTTTAGGGGACGGGGACTGTTTAGGGGACAGGTTAGGGTACGACAAAAGTTTAGGGTGAGCGTTCCTGTTAGGGTAAGGGTTGGTGTTACCGTACGGGTTAGGATTAGTGGACGGTTTAGGGTAAGGTTTCAGGTAAGGTTTAGGGTTAGGGTTAGGGTTAGGGTTAGGGGACGGGTTAGGGTATGGTTTCGGGTAAGGTTTAGGGTTAGGGTTAGGGTTAGGTTTAGGGTTTGGGGACGTGGACGGTTTAGGGGACAGGTTAGTGTATGACAACGGTTTAGGGTGAGCGTACGTGTTAGGGTACGGGTTAGTGTTAGCGTACGGTTTAGGAATAGGGGACAGGTTAGGGTAAGGCTTCGGGTAAGGGTTAGGTTTAGGGTTAGGGTTAGATTTAGGGGACGGGGACGGTTTAGGGGACAGGTTAGCATATGACAACGGTTTAGGGTGAGCATACGTGTTAGGGTACAGGTTAGTGTTAGTGCACAGGTTAGGATTAGGGGACGGGTTAGTGTTAGGTTTTGGGTAAGGGATAGGGTTATGGTCAATGTTAGAGTTAGGGGACGGTTTAGGGGACAGCTTAGGGTACGACAACGGTTTAGGGTGAGTGTACGTTTCAGGGTACGGGTTAGTGTTAGCGTACGGTTTAGGATTAGGGAACGCGTTTGGGTAAGGCTTCAGGTATGGGTTAGGGTTAGGGTTTGGGTTAGGGGACCGGGACGGTTTATGGTACAGTTTAGGGTACGACAACGGTTTGGGGTGAGCGTACGTGTTTGGGTACGTGTTAGTGTTAGCGTACGGGTTAGGATTAGGGGACGGTATAGGGTTACGTGTTAGGGTACGGGTTAGTGTTAGCATACGGTTTAGGGTTAGGGGACGGGTTAGGGTAAGGCTTCGGGTAAGGGTTAGGGTTAGGGTTAGGGTTAGAGTTAGGGTTAGTCGACGGGGATGGAGACTGTTTAGGGGACAGTTTTGGGTACGACAACGGTTTAGTGCGAGCGTACGTGTTAGGGTATGGGTTAGTGTTAGCGTACGGTTTAGGGTTAGGGGACGGGTTAGTGTAAGGCTTCG
>NW_020172140.1:7213-10485 GCF_003031525.2 Neophocaena asiaeorientalis asiaeorientalis | reverse complement strand
GGGGACGGGGACGGTTTAGGGGACAGGTTAGCATATGACAACGGTTTAGGGTGAGCATACGTGTTAGGGTACAGGTTAGTGTTAGTGCACAGGTTAGGATTAGGGGACGGGTTAGTGTTAGGTTTTGGGTAAGGGATAGGGTTATGGTCAATGTTAGAGTTAGGGGACGGTTTAGGGGACAGCTTAGGGTACGACAACGGTTTAGGGTGAGTGTACGTTTCAGGGTACGGGTTAGTGTTAGCGTACGGTTTAGGATTAGGGAACGCGTTTGGGTAAGGCTTCAGGTATGGGTTAGGGTTAGGGTTTGGGTTAGGGGACCGGGACGGTTTATGGTACAGTTTAGGGTACGACAACGGTTTAGGGTGAGCGTACGTTTCAGGGTACGGGTTAGTGTTAGCGTACGGGTTAGGATTAGGGGACGGGTTACTGTAAGGCTTCAGGTAAGTGTTAGGGTCAGGCTTAGGGTTAGTGGACTGGGACGGTTTTGGGGACAGGTTGGGGTACGACAATTGTTTAGGGTGAGAGTACGTGTTAGGGTATGGGTTATTGTTAGCGTACGGGATAGGATTAGGGGACGGGTTACTGTAAGGCTTCAGGTAAGTGTTAGGGTCAGGCTTAGGGTTAGTGGACTGGGACGGTTTTGGGGACAGGTTGGGGTACGACAATTGTTTAGGGTGAGAGTACGTGTTAGGGTATGGGTTATTGTTAGCGTACGGGATAGGATTAGGGGACGGGTTACTGTAAGGCTTCAGGTAAGTGTTAGGGTCAGGCTTAGGGTTAGTGGACTGGGACGGTTTTGGGGACAGGTTGGGGTACGACAATTGTTTAGGGTGAGCCTACGTGTTAGTGTATAGGTTAGTGTTAGCGTACGGGTAAGGATTATGGGACAGGTTAGGATAAGGCGACGGGTAAGGGTTAGGGTTAGGGTTAAGGTTAGGGTTAGGGGACGGGGACGGGTTAGGGGACAGGTGAGGTTACGACTATGGTTTAGAGTCAGCGTACGTGTTACAGTACGGGGTAGTGTTAGCGTACGGGTTAGGATTACGGGACGGGTTAGGGTAAGGCTTCGGGTAAGGGGTAGGGTTAGGGTTAGGGGTAGGGGACGGGGACGGGTTAGGGGACAGGTGAGGTTACGACTATGGTTTAGAGTCAGCGTACGTGTTACAGTACGGGGTAGTGTTAGCGTACGGGTTAGGATTACGGGACGGGTTAGGGTAAGGCTTCGGGTAAGGGGTAGGGTTAGGGTTAGGGGTAAGGTTAGGGTTAGGGGACGGGGACGGTTTAGGGGACAGGTGAGGTTACGACAATGGTTTAGAGTCAGCGTACGTGTTACAGTACGGGTTAGTGTTAGCGTACGGGTTAGGATTAGGGGACGGGTTAGGTTAAGGCTTCTGGTAAGGGTTACTGTTAGGGTTAGGGTTAGGTTTAGGGTTAGGGTTAGGGGACAGGGACGTTTAGGTGACAGGTTAGGGTACGACAACAGTTTAGGGTGAGCGTACGTGTTAGGGTACCTGTTAGTGTTAGCGTACGGGTTAGGATTAGGGGACAGGTTAGGGTTAGGCTTCGGGTAAGTGTTAGGGTTTGGGTTAGCGTTAGGGTTAGGAGACGGTGTCGGTTTAGTGGACAGGTAAGTGTACGACAACGCTTTAGGTTGACCATACGTTTTGGGGTACAGGTTAGTGTTAGCGTACGGGTTAGGATTAGGGGACGGTTTAGGGTAAGTCTTCGGGTAAGTGTTAGGGTTAGGGTTAGGGTTAGTGTTAGGGGACGGGGACGGTTTAGGGGACAGGTTAGGGTACGACAACGGTTTAGGGTGAGCGAACGTGTGAGGATACTGGTTACTGTTAACGTACGGTTTAGGATTAGGGGACGTCTTAGGGTAAGGCATCGGGTAAGGTTTAGGTTTAGGTTTACGGTTAGGGGACGGGGACGGGGACGGTTTAGGGGACAGGTTACGGTACGACAACGGTTTAGGGTGAGCATACGTGTTAGGGTACGGGTTAGTGTTAGCGTACGCGTTAGGATTAGGCTACGGGTTAGGGTAAGGCTTCGGGTAAGGGTTAGGGTTAGGTTAGGGTTAGGGTTAGGGTTAGGGTTAGGGTACGGGGACGGTTTAGGGGACAGGATAGGGTACGACAAAGGTTTAGGGTGAGCATACGTGTTAGGGTACGGGTTAGTGTTAGAGTATGGGTTAGGATTAGGGGACGGGTTAGGTTAAGGCTTCCGGTAAGGTTTACGGTTAAGGTTAGGGTTAAGGTTAGGGTTAGGGTAAGGTTTAGGTGCGGGGACGGTTTAGGGGACAGGTTAGTGTACGACAACAGTTTAGGGTGAGCGTACGTGTTAGGGTACGGGGTAGTGTTTGCGTACGGTTTCGGATTAGGGGACGGGTTAGAGTAAGGCTGCCTTTAAGGGTTAGGTTTAGGATTAGGGTTAGTGTTAGAGTTAGGGGACGGGGACGATTTAGGGGACAGGTTAGGGTACGACAACGCTTTAGGGTGAGCGTACATGTTAGGGTACGTGCTAGTGTTAGCGTACGGGTTAGGATTAGGGGACGGGTTAGAGTAAGGCTTCCTTTAAGGGTTAGGTTTAGGATTAGGGTTAGTGTTAGAGTTAGGGGACGGGGACGGTTTAGGGGACAGGTTAGGGTACGACAACGCTTTAGGGTGAGCGTACATGTTAGGGTACGTGTTAGTGTTAGCGTACGGGTTAGGATTAGGAGACGGGGTAGGGTAAGGCTTCGGGTAAGTGTTAGGGTTAGGGTTAGAGTTAGGATTAGGTTTAGGGGCGGGGACGGTTTAGGGGAGAGGTTAGGGTACGACAATGGTTTAGGTTGAGCGTACGTGTTAGGGTACAGTTTAGTGTTAGCTTACAGGTTGGGATTAGGGGACAGGTTAGGGTAAGGCTTCTGGTAAGTGTTAGGGTTAGGCTTAGGGTTAGGTTTAGGTTAGGGTTAGGGGACGGGGACGGTTTAGTGGACAGGTTGGCGTACGACAACGGTTTAGGGTGAGCGTACGTGTTAGGGTACGGGTTAGTGTTACCGTACGTGTTAGGATTAGGGGACGGGTTAGGGTAAGGCTTCGGGTAAGGGTTAGTGTTAGGGTTAGGGTTAGGTTTAGGGTTAGGGTTAGGAAACAGGGACGGTTTAGGGCACAGGATAGGGCACGACAAAGGTTTAGGGTGAGCGTACGTGTTAGGGTACGGGTTAGTGTTAGCGTACGGGTTAGGATTACGGGACTGGTTAGGGTAAGGCTTCGGGTAAGGGTTAGGGTTAG
>NW_020172140.1:6234-7103 GCF_003031525.2 Neophocaena asiaeorientalis asiaeorientalis | reverse complement strand
TTTAGGGGACAGGTTAGGGTACGACAACGGTTTAGGGTGAGCGTACGTGTTAGGGTACGGGTTAGTGTTACCGTACGGGTTAGGATTAGGGGACGGCTTAGGTAAAGGCTTCCGTTAAGGGTTATGGTTAGGGTTAGGGTTAGGGTTAGGGTTAGGGGTAGGGTTAGGGGACGGGGACGGGTTAGGGGACAGGTTAGGGTACGACAACGGTTTAGGGTGAGCATACGTGTTAGGGTATGGGTTAGTGTTCCCGTACGGGTTAGGATTAGGGGACGGGTTAGGTTAAGGGTTCGGGTAAGGGTTACGGTTAGGGTTAGGGTTAGGGGTAGGGTTAGGGGACGGGGACGGGTTAGGGGACAGGTTAGGGTACGACAACGGTTTAGGGTGAGCATACGTGTTAGGGTATGGGTTAGTGTTCCCGTACGGGTTAGGATTAGGGGACGGGTTAGGTTAAGGGTTCGGGTAAGGGTTACGGTTAGGGTTAGGGTTAGGGGTAGGGTTAGGGGACGGGGACGGGTTAGGGGACAGGTTAGGGTACGACAACGGTTTAGGGTGAGCATACGTGTTAGGGTATGGGTTAGTGTTCCCGTACGGGTTAGGATTAGGGGACGGGTTAGGTTAATGTTTCGGGTTAGGGTTAGGGTTAGTGTTAGGGGACGGGGTCGGTTTAGGGGACAGGTTAGTGTACGACAATGTTTTAGGATGAGCGTACATAATAGGGTATGTGTTAGTGTTAGAGTACGGTTTAGTATTAGGGGACGGGTTAGTGTAAGGCTTCTGGTAAGGGTTAGGGTTAGGATTAGGGTTAGTGGACGGGGACGGTTTAGGGGACAGCTTAGGGTACAACAACGGTTTAGTGTGAGCATACG
>NW_020172140.1:5814-6128 GCF_003031525.2 Neophocaena asiaeorientalis asiaeorientalis | reverse complement strand
GACGGGGACGGTTTAGGGGACAGGTTAGGGTACGACAATGGTTTAGGGTGAGTGTACGTGTTAGGGTACAGGTTAGTGTTAGCTTACAGGTTGGGATTAGGGGAGGGGTTAGCGTAAGGCTACGGGTAAGTTTTAGGGTTAGGGTTAGGGTTAGGGTTAGGGTTAGGTTTAGTAGACGGGGCGGTTTAGGGGACAGGTTAGTGTATGATTACGTTTTAGGTTGAGCGTACGTGTTAGGGTACGGGTTAGTGTTAGCCTACAGGTTAGGATTAGGGGATGGGTTAGGGTAAGGCTTTGGGTAAGGGTTAGGGTTA
>NW_020172140.1:4811-5324 GCF_003031525.2 Neophocaena asiaeorientalis asiaeorientalis | reverse complement strand
ATTAGGGGACGGGTTAGGGTAAGGCTTCGGGTAAGGTTTAGGGTTAGTGTTAGGGTTAGGGTTAGGGGACGGGGATGGTTTAGGGGAAAGTTTAGGGTACGACAATGGTTTAGGGTGAGCGTACGTGTTAGGTTACGGGTTAGTGTTAGCTTACGGTTTAGGATTAGGGGACAGGTTAGGGTAAGGCTTCCGGTAAGGGTTATGGTTAGGGTTAGGTTTAGGGGACGGGCACAGTTTAGTGGACAGGTAAGAGTACAACAACGGTTTAGATTGAGCGTACGTGTTAGGGTTCGGGTTAGTGTTAGCGTACGGGTTAGCAATATGGGATGGGTTAGGTTAAGCCATCCGGTAAGGGTTATGGTTAGGGTTAGGTTTAGGAAACGGGGACGGTTTGGGGGACAGGTTAGGTTACGACAACGGTTTAGGTTGAGCGTACGTGTTAGGGTACGGGTTAGTGTTAGAGTACGGGTTAGGATTAGGGGACGGGTTAGGGTAAGGTTTTGGGTAAGGGTT
>NW_020172140.1:1622-4425 GCF_003031525.2 Neophocaena asiaeorientalis asiaeorientalis | reverse complement strand
TTTAGGGGACAGGTTAGGGTACGAAAACTGTTTAGGGTGAGTGTATGTGTTAGGGTACGGTTTAGTGTTAGCGTACGGGTTAGAATTAGGGGACGGGTTAGAGTAAGGATTCGGGTAATAGTTAGGGTTAGGGTTAGGGTTAGGTTTAGGAGACGGGGACGGTTTAGGGGACAGATTAGTGTACGACCACAATTTAGGCTGAGCGTACGTGTTAGGGTAGGGGTTAGTGTTAGCTTACGGGTTAGGAGTAGGGGACGGGTTAGAGTAAGGATTCGGGTAATAGTTAGGGTTAGGGTTAGGAGACGGGGACGGTTTAGGGGACAGATTAGTGTACGACCACAATTTAGGCTGAGCGTACGTGTTAGGGTAGGGGTTAGTGTTAGCTTACGGGTTAGGAGTAGGGGACGGGTTAGAGTAAGGATTCGGGTAATAGTTAGGGTTAGGGTTAGGAGACGGGGACGGTTTAGGGGACAGATTAGTGTACGACCACAATTTAGGCTGAGCGTACGTGTTAGGGTAGGGGTTAGTGTTAGCTTACGGGTTAGGAGTAGGGGACGGGTTAGAGTAAGGATTCGGGTAATAGTTAGGGTTAGGGTTAGGAGACGGGGACGGTTTAGGGGACAGATTAGTGTACGACCACAATTTAGGCTGAGCGTACGTGTTAGGGTAGGGGTTAGTGTTAGCTTACGGGTTAGGAGTAGGGGACGGGTTAGAGTAAGGATTCGGGTAATAGTTAGGGTTAGGGTTAGGAGACGGGGACGGTTTAGGGGACAGATTAGTGTACGACCACAATTTAGGCTGAGCGTACGTGTTAGGGTAGGGGTTAGTGTTAGCTTACGGGTTAGGAGTAGGGGACGGGTTAGAGTAAGGATTCGGGTAATAGTTAGGGTTAGGGTTAGGAGACGGGGACGGTTTAGGGGACAGATTAGTGTACGACCACAATTTAGGCTGAGCGTACGTGTTAGGGTAGGGGTTAGTGTTAGCTTACGGGTTAGGAGTAGGGGACGGGTTAGAGTAAGGATTCGGGTAATAGTTAGGGTTAGGGTTAGGAGACGGGGACGGTTTAGGGGACAGATTAGTGTACGACCACAATTTAGGCTGAGCGTACGTGTTAGGGTAGGGGTTAGTGTTAGCTTACGGGTTAGGAGTAGGGGACGGGTTAGAGTAAGGATTCGGGTAATAGTTAGGGTTAGGGTTAGGAGACGGGGACGGTTTAGGGGACAGATTAGTGTACGACCACAATTTAGGCTGAGCGTACGTGTTAGGGTAGGGGTTAGTGTTAGCTTACGGGTTAGGAGTAGGGGACGGGTTAGAGTAAGGATTCGGGTAATAGTTAGGGTTAGGGTTAGGAGACGGGGACGGTTTAGGGGACAGATTAGTGTACGACCACAATTTAGGCTGAGCGTACGTGTTAGGGTAGGGGTTAGTGTTAGCTTACGGGTTAGGAGTAGGGGACGGGTTAGAGTAAGGATTCGGGTAATAGTTAGGGTTAGGGTTAGGAGACGGGGACGGTTTAGGGGACAGGTAAGGGTAGACAACGGGTTACGGTGAGCCTACGTGTTAGGGTCCCGGTTAGTGTTAGCCTACAGGTTAGGATTAGGGGACGGGTTAGCGTAAGGCTTCGGGTAAGGGTTAGGGTTAGGATTAGGGTTAGTGGACGGGGTCGGGTTAGGGGACGGGGACGGTTTAGGGGACAGGTAAGGGTAGACAACTTAGTGTTAGCGTACGGGTTAGGATTCGGGGACGGGTTAGGATAAGTCTTCGGGTAAGGGTTAGGGTTAGGTTTAGGGTTAGGGTTACGGTTAGGGGACGGGGACAGTTTAGTGGACAGGTAAGAGTACGACAACGGTTGAGGTTGAGCGTATGTGTTAGGGTACGGATTAGTGTTAGCGTACGGGTTAGGAGTAGGGGACGGGTTAGGGTAAGGCTTCGAGTAACGGTTAGGTTTAGGATTAGGGTTAGGGTTAGGGTTAGGGGACGGGAACGGGGACGGTTTAGGGGACAGGTTAGGGTACGACAACGGATTAGGGTGAGCGTACGTGTTAGGGTATGGGTTAGTGTTGGCGTACGGGTTAGAATTATGGGATGGGTTAGGGTAAGGCTTCGAGTAACGGTTAGGTTTAGGATTAGGGTTAGTGGACTGGGACGGTTTAGGGGACAGGTTAGGGTACGACAACGGTTTAGGGTGAGCGTACGTGTTAGGGTACAGGTTAGTGTTAGCGTAAAGTTTAAGATTAGGGGACGTGTTAGAGTTAGGGGATGGGTTAGTGTATGGCTTCGGGTAAGGGTTAGGGTTAGTGTTAGGGTTAGTGTTAGTTTTAGGGGACAGGGACAGTTTAGGGGACAGGTTAGGGTACGACAACGGCTTAGGGGGAGCGTACGTGTTAGGGTACTGGTTAGTGTTAGCGTACGCGTTAGGATTAGGGGACGGGTTAGGGTAAGGCTTCGGGTAAGGGTTAGGGATAGGGGGACGGTTAGGGTTAGGGGACGGGGACGGTTTAGGGGACAGGTTAGGGAACGACAACTGTTTAGTGTGAGAGTACGTGTTAGAGTTGGGGTTAGTGTTAGCGTACGGGTTAGGATTAGGGGACGGGTTAGGGTAAGGCTTCGGGTAAGGGTTAGGGTTAGGGGTACGGTTAGGGTTAGGGGACGGGGATTGTGACGGTTTACGGGACAGTTTAGGGTACAACGGTTTAGGGTTAGCGTACGTGTTAGCATACGGGTTAGTGTTAGCGTACGGGTTAGGATTAGGGGACGGGTTAGGGTAAGGCTTCGGGTAAGGGTTAGGGTTAGGGTTAGGGTT
>NW_020172140.1:0-1347 GCF_003031525.2 Neophocaena asiaeorientalis asiaeorientalis | reverse complement strand
AGGGTTAGGGTTAGGGGACGGGGACGGTTTAGGGGACAGTTTAGGGTACGACAACGGTTTAGGGTGAGCATACGTGTTAGGGTACGGGTTAGTGTTAGGTTACGGTTTAGGATTAGGGGACGGGTTAGGGTAAGGCTTCGGGTAAGGGTTAGGGTTAGGGTTAGGGTTAGGGTTATCGGACGGGGACGGTTTAGGGGACAGGTTTGGGTACGACAAAGTTTTAGGGGGAGCGTATGTGTTAGGGTACGGGTTAGTGTTAGCGTACGGGTTAGGATTAGGTGACTGGTTAGGCTAAGGCTTCGGGAAAGCGTTAGGTTTAGGGTTAGGTTTAGGGTTAGGGGACGGAGACGGTTTAGGGGACAGGTTAGGGTACGACAAAAGTTTAGGGTGAGCCTACGTGTTAGGTTACGGGTTAGTGTTAGCATACGGATTTCGATTATGGGACGGGTTAGTGTAAGGCTTCGGGTAAGGGTTAGGGTTAGGGTTACGGTTAGGGTTAGGGGACGGGGAAGGTTTAGGGGACAGGTTAGTGTACGACAACAGTTTAGAGTGAACGTACGTGTTAGGGTATGGGTTAGTGTTAGCGTACGGATTTGGATTATGGGACGGATTAGTGTAAGGCTTCGGGTAATGTTAGGTTTAGGTTTACGGTTAGGGTTAGGGGACGGGGACGGTTTATCGGACAGTTTATGGTACGACAACGGTTTAGGGTGAGCGTTAGTGTTAGGGTACGGGTTAGTGTTAGCGTACGGGTTAGGATTAGGGGAGGGGTTAGGGTAAGGCTTCTGGTAAGGGTTAGGGTTAGGGTTAGGTTTAGGGGATGGGGACGGTTTAGGGGACAGGTTAGCGTACAACAACGGTTTAGTGTGAGCGTACGTGTTAGGGTACAGGTTAGTGTTAGCGTAAGGGTTAGGATTAGGGGACGGGTTAGGGTAAGGCTTCGGGTAAGTGTTAGGGTTAGGGTTAGGGTCAGGGTTAGGGGACAGGGACGGTTTAGGGGACAGGTTAGGGTTCGACAACGGTTTATGCTGAGCGTACGTGTTAGGGTGCGGGTTAGTGTTAGCGTACGGGTTAGGATTAGGGGACGGGTTAGGGTAAGGCTTCGGGTAAGTGTTAGGATTAGGGTTAGGGTTAGGGTTAGGCGAAGGGGACGGTTTAGGGGACAGGGTAGGGTACGACAATGGTTTAGGGTGAACGTACGTGTTAGGGTACAGGTTAGTGTTAGCGTACGGGTTAGGATTAGGGGACGGTTTAGGGTAAGGCATGTGTTAAGGGTTAGGTTTAGGGTTACGATTAGGGTTAGGGTACGGGGACAGGGATGGTTTAGGGGACAGGTTAGGGTACGAC
>NW_020172139.1:143984-146235 GCF_003031525.2 Neophocaena asiaeorientalis asiaeorientalis | reverse complement strand
TGCACTGGTTCAAGTCCTCTTCCTAAGAATATGTTTATAATAAGCATTCTTTCACAAATGACCCAATTTAATTCACCATAGCATTCTTCATATTAACTAAATGGAAAATCCTAGGCTATATACAAATCCAGAAAGGACCAACAATCATCAGCCCCCATGGATTATTACAGCCCATTGCTGAGGCATTCAAATTACTTATTAAAGAACCATCAACATATGCAAATCAATCAACATGATACACCCATCAACGAAGGAAAAACACATAACAAATTATCATCTCAATAGATGCCGAAAAAGCATTTGAAATACTTCAACATCCATTCATGATGAAAACACTTACCAAAGTGGGTATAGAGGAAACATATCTCAACATAATAAAAGCTATTTATGACAAACCCACGGCCAATATAATACTCAATTTTCATAAGCTGAACACCTTCCTGCTAAAAACTGGAACAAGACAAGGATGCCCACTCTCACCTCTTCTCTTCAACATAGTATTGGAAGTCCTAGCCACAACAATCAGACAAGAAAAAGAAATTAAATTAAACCAAATTGGAAGGGAAGAGATCACATGCAAAATACTCACTCACTGGAGCTCTAGGGACAGTAGAACATACAATCTCATATGAAGTAATGCAGCAGTTATTCTATTCTCAGTCTTACTGGTAAATGAATCATTTACACTTTCAACAGTAATTTTATGCAGATGACATGATAATATATATAAAAGAAACCCTAAAAATTCCACACAAAACTACTAGAACTGATAAACAAATTCAGCAAAGTAACAGGATAAAAGATTAATATACATAAATTGGTTGCATTTCTTGGTTTTTCCTTTTTTTAAAATTTATTTTGGCTGCATTGGGTCTTCATTGCTGTGCATGGGCTTTCTCTAGTTGTGGCCAGTGGGGGTTACTCTTCCTCACGGTGCACAGACTTCTCATTGCAGTGGCTTCTCTTGTTGCAGAGCACAGGCTCTAGGCAGGTGGGCTTCAGCAGTTGTGACACACGGGCTCAGTAGTTGTGGCTCACGGGCTCTAGTGTGCAGGCTAAGTAGTTGTGGCACATAGGTTTAGTTGCTCCATGGCATGTGAAATCTTCCTGCACCAGGACTCAAACCTGTGTCCCCTGTATTGGCAGGTGGATTCTCAACCACGGAGCCATGAGGGAAGTCCCTGGTTACATTTCTTTACAGTAACAATGAAATATCAGAAAGGAAATGTAAACAAGCAATCCTTTTTTTTAAATGGCATCAAAAAAGAAAATACTTAGGAATAAACCTCACCAAGGAGGTGAAAGACTTATATGCTGAGAACTACAAAACGTGAGTAAAGGAAACTGAAGATGATTCAAAGAAATGGAAAGACATCCCACATTCTTGGATGGGAAGAATTAATAATGTTAAAATGGCTATACTACCCAAAGCAATCTACAGATTTAATGTGAACCGTATCAAATTACCCATGACATTTTCCCCAGAACTAGAACAAATAATCCTAAAATGTATCTGGAACCATAAAAAGTCAGAACTGTCAACACAATCCTGAGGAAAAAGAACAAAGCAGGAGGCATAACCCTCCTAGACTTCAGACAATACTACAAAGTTACAGTAATCAAAACCGCATGGTTTTGGCACAGAAAGAGATACATGGATCAATGGAATGGAATAGAGAGCCCAGAAATAAACCCACACACCTATGGTCAATTAACCTTCGACAAAGGAGGCAAGAATATACAATGGGGAAAAGATAGTCTTTTCAGCAAGTGGTGTTTTGAAAGTTGGACAGCCGTATGCAAATCAGTGGAGTCAGAACATACCCTCACACCATACACAAAAATAAACTCAAAACAGTCCCCACTAGATTTAACAGAAGTAGAATCAAAACCTGTATATGTCTTCAATGCAGAAAATGTAGCAGGCCCATTCACCCCATCATTCCTAGGGAATATGGCAATTTCCTTATAATAAACATTTCCACAACAATCTATTTTTAGGAGCATTTGACAACCCCTAGGTGCCAGAATTATAGATTCTTTCATCTTGTGAAGATAGTTTGTTTAAAAAATAATTTTTATGGTTCTACTACCTTTAAACAAAATGTACTCCATTGCTGTGGAATTTTCCTTCATAGGAGCGTGCATGGTTTATTTCTGCATCCGCTTGTGATGGCCTTCAGGTTCTTTCAGGTTTGGCTCCTGTGGCTGCAGAGTCCATGTCCGTGTGTCCTGGTGCAGGGCTGGGGGG
>NW_020172139.1:138857-143780 GCF_003031525.2 Neophocaena asiaeorientalis asiaeorientalis | reverse complement strand
AGAAAAAGAAATTAAATTAAACCAAATTGGAAGGGAAGAGATAAAGTTGTCATTATATGCAGATGACATGATAATATATATAAAAGAAACCCTAAAAATTCCACACAAAACTACTAGAACTGATAAACAAATTCAGCAAAGTAACAGGATAAAAGATTAATATACATAAATTGGTTGCATTTCTTGGTTTTTCCTTTTTTTAAAATTTATTTTGGCTGCATTGGGTCTTCATTGCTGTGCATGGGCTTTCTCTAGTTGTGGCCAGTGGGGGTTACTCTTCCTCACGGTGCACAGACTTCTCATTGCAGTGGCTTCTCTTGTTGCAGAGCACAGGCTCTAGGCAGGTGGGCTTCAGCAGTTGTGACACACGGGCTCAGTAGTTGTGGCTCACGGGCTCTAGTGTGCAGGCTAAGTAGTTGTGGCACATAGGTTTAGTTGCTCCATGGCATGTGAAATCTTCCTGCACCAGGACTCAAACCTGTGTCCCCTGTATTGGCAGGTGGATTCTCAACCACGGAGCCATGAGGGAAGTCCCTGGTTACATTTCTTTACAGTAACAATGAAATATCAGAAAGGAAATGTAAACAAGCAATCCTTTTTTTTAAATGGCATCAAAAAAGAAAATACTTAGGAATAAACCTCACCAAGGAGGTGAAAGACTTATATGCTGAGAACTACAAAACGTGAGTAAAGGAAACTGAAGATGATTCAAAGAAATGGAAAGACATCCCACATTCTTGGATGGGAAGAATTAATAATGTTAAAATGGCTATACTACCCAAAGCAATCTACAGATTTAATGTGAACCGTATCAAATTACCCATGACATTTTCCCCAGAACTAGAACAAATAATCCTAAAATGTATCTGGAACCATAAAAAGTCAGAACTGTCAACACAATCCTGAGGAAAAAGAACAAAGCAGGAGGCATAACCCTCCTAGACTTCAGACAATACTACAAAGTTACAGTAATCAAAACCGCATGGTTTTGGCACAGAAAGAGATACATGGATCAATGGAATGGAATAGAGAGTTTCCTTCATAGGAGCGTGCATGGTTTATTTCTGCATCCGCTTGTGATGGCCTTCAGGTTCTTTCAGGTTTGGCTCCTGTGTCCTGGTGCAGGGCTGGGGGGTTTGTGTTCAGCTGGGAGGAACACTGTGGGTCCGTGTGCACGGACTTCGCTCTCTGAGGCCCGATTGTTTCAGAAGTGGTTGCACCCCCCCCTCCCCGCGCTGTGCACCAGGCTTTCCATTGCTCCACATGCTGCTGAGATTTGATACTGTGTCTTCATGTCTGCCATTCTGGTAGGTGTGTGCACAGTAGTTTTCTTATGGTTTTAACCCCTCCGTTGTTAGTGAAGTTGTGCATCTTGTGGTATTCATGGACTATTTTCTGTTGTTTTTTAAAAAGTTTTAAAAATTGTGGTCAGGGGCTCCCCTGGTGGCGCAGTGGTTGAGAGTCCGCCTGCCGATGCAGGGGACACAGGTTCGTGTAACCACGGAGCCATGAGGGAAGTCCCTGGTTACATTTCTTTACAGTAACAATGAAATATCAGAAAGGAAATGTAAACAAGCAATCCTTTTTTTTAAATGGCATCAAAAAAGAAAATACTTAGGAATAAACCTCACCAAGGAGGTGAAAGACTTATATGCTGAGAACTACAAAACGTGAGTAAAGGAAACTGAAGATGATTCAAAGAAATGGAAAGACATCCCACATTCTTGGATGGGAAGAATTAATAATGTTAAAATGGCTATACTACCCAAAGCAATCTACAGATTTAATGTGAACCGTATCAAATTACCCATGACATTTTCCCCAGAACTAGAACAAATAATCCTAAAATGTATCTGGAACCATATAAAGGCCGCAACAGTGAGAGGCCCGTGTATCGCAAAAAAAAAAAATCGTGGTCAAATACACATAACATAAAATATACTATCTTAACCGTTTTTTTTGGTTAAGCCTCCTTGAGCCCCAGTCAAGGGGGTTCATTCTCCCCAAAGTCAGTATCAGGAGTGGGGGCGTGACAGCCCCACTGGGTCTCATTAACGTGAGACCTTGTGCTTTTGAAAGAGCAGGCACCCTGCCCTCGGGGGTGGGGGGGCTGGGGGGTGGCATGCAGCCCACGATGTGCAGGCGGGTCACCAGGTGGGGCGAGCCAGTGTGCAAGGAGGTCCACAGTGGGTTCTCCTCTCCAGAGGCTTCTGTGCCCCTACCTCTCCCGTGCCTCCCCTCGAAGACAGCGCGGTGCCCGGGACGGGAGCCATGGGAGCCGTCAGCCACCGCCCCCTCTACACACACACACACACATGCACTCGCACACACACACGCACACGCTGCAGGGAAGCAGGACCTGAGTGCAGGGCTCTCAGCGGCCCTGAGCGCCCTGCCCGGAATCGGCCAGCGGAATGGACAGACCGGATTTCCCGGCCCGGACCATGCAGGACTGTCCTGCCTGGGCTTCCAGTGCGGCCGCCTCCTCTGGAATCCATACACAAAAATAAACTCAAAACAGCATATATGCTTAAATATAAGATAGGAAACCTTAAAACTCCTAGAATAGAACATAAGCAAAACATTCTCTGACATAAATCATACCACCGTTTTCCTAGGTAGTTCTCTCTAGGCAGTACAAATACAGTAAGTCACCTACATACGCACCTTCAAGTTGCAAACTTTCAAAGATGCAAACGTCCATTTGCATGACCAATCATATAAGTTAGTTCATGTGTCTGGCATACATTGTCACGTGCGTGCATCCTCTATAAGTGGTTGTGCTTTTGTGTAGTTTACAGTACTGTATAGAGTACAGTAGTACAGTACCTTTATTTCAAGCCCAAGATGTCTGGAGACAAACGTAAAAGCAGCGGTGATGTAGCTGGTACCGTTAAGAAGCGCCAAGCGATAATGATGGAAACAAGAGTGAAAGTAATTGAGAGAGTGGAGCGAGGCAAAAAGATGTTAGACATCGCTCATTCTTATAACACGAATCATTCAATCATTGGCACGAATCTAAAGGACAAGGACAAGATCATGGAAAATGTGAAGTCTGCTGTGCCGACGATGTTGACAAAATATCAAAGAAGCATGGAAAAGTGATGGGGGAGATGGAGAAACTTCTCAGTGTGCGGATGCAGGATCAACGTCAGCGCTGAGTCCTGCTCAGCTTATGCTGATTCAAGAGAAAGCTAAAAGCCTTTATGCAGACTTGAAGAAGAAACACGGCAAAGAATCAGAAGGCACGTCTTTTAATGCCAGCCATGGCTGCTTTCATCGGTTCAAGGCTAGAGCCAACCTTCACAATGTAAAAGTAAGTGGAGAGGCAGCAAGTGCAGATAGGGTAGCTGTCCGGGAACTTCCGGAAACACTTTGAGAAATTATTGATGATGCTGTGTATTTACCCAACCAGGTTTTTAGTGGAGATGAGGCACAACTGCACTGGAAGAGGATGCCAGACCGAAGTTACATCAGTAAGGAGTCTCTAAGAAGTTCGTGGCTCACCCGTGGATCCTGACCATCAGGTGGCCAGAGATATTGGTAACATTTCTGTTTTGCCTGTTGAAATGTTTAATGACAAAGATTTTGTTCCCTTTCCTGATGTGGGTGTCCAAAGATGAGAGACCCATGTGTGTGATCCGTACCTCCTGTGAGATCAGCCCTAAGCTAGTTTAAACATGATCAAGTTCTGTCTACGCGGTACATTTAGACCTCTGCCTGTCCTGTCTAATGATTATGTTTAGAGCTGACCATGTGTTGTCTATAATAAGAAGATTTAGACCTGACCATTTCCTGTGCGCGCTAGGACTATGGGAACGTGGGTAGAGACCCGGCCTGGCCTCAGTACTGGGAAGCTCCGCGCCTGCATCTGAAGGTCAGTGCTTAGATGTCTGGGGTCTGGAGCTGACGTGGGCTTGTCTAAGTAATGCCATAAAAAAGAACAAAATTGAGTTATTTGTAATGAGGTGGTTGGACCTAGAGTCTGTCATACAGAGCAAAGTAAGTCAGAAAGAGAAAAACAAATACTGAACGCTAACAGATATATATTGAATCTAGAAAAATGGTACTGATGAACCTAGTGACAGGGCAGGAATATAGACACAGATGTAGAGAATGGACTTAAGGACACAGGGCGGAAGGGGGGACGGGGACGTAGTGAGAGAGTAGCACTGACATATATACACTACCAAATGTAAAAGATCTTCCGGAAACACTTTGAGAAATTATTGATGATGCTGTGTATTTACCCAACCAGGTTTTTAGTGGAGATGAGGCACAACTGCACTGGAAGAGGATGCCAGACCGAAGTTACATCAGTAAGGAGGAAAGGCTACGCTAACAGATATATATTGAATCTAGAAAAATGGTACTGATGAACCTAGTGACAGGGCAGGAATATAGACACAGATGTAGAGAATGGACTTAAGGACACAGGGCGGAAGGGGGGACGGGGACGTAGTGAGAGAGTAGCACTGACATATATACACTACCAAATGTAAAAGAGCTAGTGGTAAGCTGCCACATAGCACAGGGAGATCAGCTCGGTGCTTTATGTCTCCCACAGGGGTGGGATAGGGAGTGTGGGAGGGAGGCTCAAGGGAGGGGGATACGGGGAATATATGTATACATATAGGTGATTCACTTTGTTGTAAAGCAGAAACTAATACAGTGTTATAAAGCAATTATACTCCAATAAACATGTTTTTAAAAAACCCACAACATTGTAAATCAACTACACTTGAAAATATTTAAGTGCAAAACATTTTTTGAATGTAAGTTTTTATTGTGTGTGTACCACAGGTTCAGTATATATGAATTTTGTCAAATTGATTACATTGTTTTTCAAAATAAAGAATTTTTGATATTTTACATCAGCTTCATAATATAAATGCAGAAAAACTATATTTTTTTTTTGAAGTT
>NW_020172139.1:133128-138784 GCF_003031525.2 Neophocaena asiaeorientalis asiaeorientalis | reverse complement strand
GTAAAGCAGCAAAGGATAGGCTAACTGTTGTTTGGTGGCAATGCTTCCGGTGAATTGAAGCTGAAGCCTCTCTTAGTTTATCATTCAGAGAACCCAAGAACCCTTAAACAGTTAGCCAAGTGCTCTCTTCCTGTTGTGTGGAAGCATAACCCCAAATCCTGGTTACACAGGCCACGTTCCAGGACTGGTTTTGCCACCGCTTTATCCCAGATGTAGAGAAATATTGCTTGGAGAAGGACATTCCAGCAAAACATTCTTTTGCTGCTCGACAATGCTCTGCGCCACCCCCCATTCATGGATGACTTTCATCCGAAGGTCAAAGTAGTGCATCTGTCACCGAATACTACGTTGTTCACCCAACCTATGGACCAGGGAATAAAATATTTAAGTGCAAAACATTTTTTGAATGTAAGTTTTTATTGTGTGTGTACCACAGGTTCAGTATATATGAATTTTGTCAAATTGATTACATTGTTTTTCAAAATAAAGAATTTTTGATATTTTACATCAGCTTCATAATATAAATGCAGAAAAACTATATTTTTTTTTTGAAGTTCAGAAATAGCCATTTTGCTCATTCGGTATACTATAAACCACTAACTATTCAAAACGGATTCGTGACCTCTTCCTTCCAATGAAATATTTCTCCACTCACACAGGTTTAATAGACTGTTCCGCCATGAACTGACTTCCCACCTCAGAGACACGAGATTTGCATCCTGAAATCTCTTTCTTGCAAAAATGTCCAATTAGCATCCTAGCATTACAGAAAAGAAATGCTTTTTGGAGGGGTCTGGGTAGGATGGGTCACCTGTTGAGAGAGAACGGGTGACTTTAGGTGCAGGGTTTGGGGAGGTGGGGTCACCGTGGTGCGTGTGGATGTTCGACCCCAGGTAAAGGGTGTGGGGATTGTGTGGGTCTCATTAGGAACAACTTTGGAAGGACTATAACATCTACAAGACCATAAAAGACATTGACTTTGCATGGTGTGAGGGTATGGTGGTCACCATGAATTGGGTTTGGAAGAACCTTTGCCCATAGTTTGTTCATGATTTTTGTGGATTTGAGAAGGTGATCAGAAGTCCAAAGAGGTCTTCAGCAACATAGTGACCCTCAGTGAGAAGCTGGACCTAGATCTGCAAGAGGACAATTTCGTTGAACTCCTTGCTGTGCAACATGAGGAGCTTACTGATGGAATTGGAGGCCCAGAGAAAGGATGAAGAGGGACAGGAGGAAGAAGAAGTAACTGAAGAACTGAAGAGATTCACGACACAGAAAATGGCAAGGGAATCTTCTTTATTTGAGGATGCCATGAACTGACTTCCCACCTCAGAGACACGAGATTTGCATCCTGAAATCTCTTTCTTGCAAAAATGTCCAATTAGCATCCTAGCATTACAGAAAAGAAATGCTTTTTTCCAGATCTCAAATTCCATACAATTTTATCAAGACATCATGTATGTTTTTGTTTCACACACACAGACTGTATTTTATTTTGACAAGAGCTAAATCACCTGACACCAAGCATCGTAAATGGATGACCACTCCTTTTCTTCTCTTAATCTTCTCACATTCATATGAGGTCAGGCATGTTTGAGTGGGTTGCTGCTCTGTGTTTGGTGAGTGACAATGCTTGGTGGTACCATATTAATATCGTAGCATATCATATGTCACTGGGGGTCACCAGTGCCTGGGTCCTCCTGGACAGAGGTCAGGTGAGCACAGACTAGCCCCCTCCTAAGAATGGTCTTCCATGTGCCATGTGAGGGTACCATGATGGCCCCTAAGGTAGGGGACTGTGTCTGGGCCTCTGACATTTGTGATGAAGGGGAGTCGAAATGGAATCCCAATTAACAAGATATTATTTTAAGAATTTATTTTAAGTGAAATAAAACACATGTTGTGGAACTCATAATTAGGCTCTCCAAAGTTTTACTCTCTGAATCTGTATTACCCTTCTGCTGAACTCCACACTGTTCATTATTCTCTGAGAATATTCTTTTTCTTGTATGGCCATCTCACATACTCTTTCATTTCATGAAGTTTTTTCCTACAATTTTATGCCTAGTTTATTTCTGAGAAGATGCATTATTTCAGATTAATATTTATAGACACAAAGACTTCTCTATAATTCCCTGAGAGTTTCAAGAACTCCTTCTTCTTTTTTTTTTAATAGCTAGATTCTGAAGGTCTCCACAAAGCATTACTAAAATTACATTTACATAAGTATTTACATATTAATCACACATTAATGCATTTACAATTGTATTATGATTTATTGCTAATTTTGGAGCAAAAATGTAGCTGTCTTATTTACCACCCTCTTGGAAATCACTTTAATACTTGCACTTAGGACTTGAAAGAGAATGGATAAATAAAAACCTGAAGAATATGCAAATACAATTTATATATTTCTCATAAAATTAGGTGATTATCTAACCTTTATCCAGAAAAAAGAAGAGCACAGATACTCTGCAGGCATGATACTTGAGAATGTGTGGTCTTCCAGCAGGAAAACATGCAGTAATCCACGTGGCAGAGTTTACCTGTGACCAGCTGGGGTTAGTGTCCTATGCATTCCTTACATGCAACATATCAGGAGTGGAAAAATTAATATTTATAGACACAAAGACTTCTCTATAATTCCCTGAGAGTTTCAAGAACTCCTTCTTCTTTTTTTTTTAATAGCTAGATTCTGAAGGTCTCCACAAAGCATTACTAAAATTACATTTACATAAGTATTTACATATTAATCACACATTAATGCATTTACAATTGTATTATGATTTGCCTCTGAAGAATCTGCATTTAAGGAGAGGGTGTATGAGGATGGGGGTGTATGAGGGACAAAGGTGTTCGGGGTGCAGATGAGCCAGGACCTGACCAGCTGCCTTTTGGGTCCTCTGGTTCCATCTCTTGGCCTGGGCCCTATCTGCATCATCACTGGCCCCGCTGGCACCCCTGGGCTGTTGTTTTCTGAGTGAGATTCCCCTGGTGCCCCTGCTCTCCTCCCCTCCTCCTGCTGGTTGGGGAGGGAGCTGCTTGCTGGGTGGTCTGTACTCCTGAGGCACGAAGGACCCTGCAACATGGACCTGCGGAGTGTGGGTGTGGTCCCAAGAGCATGGGACCCACATAGGACACAGCATTGGGGCATGACAAGCGCTAGGGCTGCCTCATCACTGACAGGGAATGTTGCCAAGATCCTGCTCGGGAGGGTGTGGTGGGTGGCCTGGGACCCCAGAGGCCCCATTCCTATCCTGGAGCTCGGACAGTACATCCCCATGGGCTCCAGATTCACCCCATATCTCAGCCATATCCCTCTGTCCTGTCTTTGAACTCAGGAAAATGACCTCTACTGACCATTGTCCACAACATAGGCCTGGTCCTGTCGGTATCAAGATTCTTTAATTTAGCCATCCTGGGATAGCAACTCTTTTTAGGCCTAAGAAGGAACAGCTCAGGAGTGTACAACAATTTCAGATGAAACTAATATTCAATGACTATCTCTATACCGCTGGGTTGTTGACTTCTATTAGTCATTCTTCTCCTGGTTTTAGCTCTGATGTGGGGATTACAGAGGATTCAACATTTAAATCTTCATAATCTGTGTATTTGTAGCATCAGTATCATTACTGACCCATAGTTTTTTATGGTTTGGGAGGAGTTATTGATTTCATGTATCATGTAAAGGATTCACAATGATGATAGAGCAGCTAAGATTACAATAATGGCTGGTAAATTTTTCACATTTTCTCTACCTGTGCATCTATTGTATATATATGAGTTAGTTTAGATGTCAATATTAGTGAAATAATATAGAGGACTAGAGAACTTCTTTTAAAAATTACTATTAATGTGTGTGATGAAAATGTAAAAGTTCTTCCATAATCAGTGATGTTGTATCTTGAGAGCCTGGATGAAATTGATATGCCTTCGTGATATACACTATTTTAGCCTATAATTTAACTTTGAAAATTTTACATCAATTTTTACTTTTATCTCATTTATTGAGAAAGGCATAATTGTTATGCTTTTGGCTTCCAGCTGCTTGAAAAGGACTTGAGTCCTTCCTTATTTTACATTTACATAGGTAGGATCTTCAAACATAGGATATGTGGAGGGCATCCGTGCAACCATTCTAGGTTAGGAGTAGCAGTTTCCACTGCTGAGACTTCTGGTTTGGACATAAATGTTTTTCACAGCATGAAGATTATTAGCATTACTGCTGCTACTGAGATGAATGAGCCTAAAGACAAAATACTTCATGTTGTGTGTGCCTCAGGGTACTCAGACTAACGTAGTGACATCCCTGAGAGGCCAAGAGAGTGCTGCAGGAAGTCATATTTACTACTATAAATGTACTTGTGAAGTGAGTTTTTGCTACTGCTGAGTTAAGTGCATAAGCTGATAATAGTGGGAATCCATGTAGGAAGCCTCCTCTAATAGTGAAGCCTGCTCCCATGGACATTAGGTCATGGAAGTGTGCTACGACATAGTCTGTATCTTGGAGGACAATGTCTGGGGATAAGTTGGTTAAGATGACTCCTGTCAAACCACCTACTGTAAAAAGGAAAACTAAAGCCTAAAACTCATAGTAGAGTGGGAGGTCATATAATATTACCTCCGTGAAGAGTTGCTAATCAGGGACTTCCCTGGTGACGCAGTGGTTAAGAATTCGCCTGCAAATGCAGGGGAAGTGGGTTCGATCCCCGTTCCCAGAAGATTCCACATGCCGCGGAGCAAAAAGCCCGTGCGCCACAACTACTGAGCCTGCCCTCTAGAGCCCGTGAGCCACAACTACTGAGCCCACGCGCCAGAGCCCGTGCTCTGCAACAAGAGAAGCCACTGCAATGAAAAGGCCGTGCACTGCAACGAAGAGTAGCTGCTGCTCACCACAAGCAGAGAAAGCCCACATGCAGCAACCAAGACACAACGCAGCCCAAAAAAAAAAAAAAGAAAAATTAAAGAGAGAGTTGCTAATCAGCTAGATACCTTTACTCCTGTAGCGATAGAAGTAATTACAGTAGCTGATGCAAAGTATGCTCCCGAGTTGACAGCTATCCCTATGGTAAACATATGATGGGCCCACAAGAGAAATCCTAAAAAGCCAGTGGACATGACTCATACTATTCCCAAATAGCTGAAAGGCACTTTTCGTCCTAAGTAGTATGTAATGATATGTGAGTTTATGACAAACCCTGGTAGGCCATGAATACAGACTTCAGGGTGACCAAAGAATCAAAACAGGTGTTGGTATAGGATCCGGTCTCCTCCTGCAGGGTCAGAGAAAGTCGTGCTGAGATTTCTATCTCTTAACAGTATGGCGATTCTGGCTGCTCGGACTGACATTGGTAATTATAGTAGTATGGCTATAGTTGGGGAAGATTAAACTGATAGTGGTGTTTGGTATTGGGATGTGACTGCTGGTTTTGTATGAAAGACTATAGTGATAAAAGTAATAGCACCAAGAATTGAAGAGACGCCTGCTAAATATAAGGAGGAAATGGTTAGGTTGATCGAGGCTCCTGCGTGGACCAGATTGCAGGCTAGAGCTGAATATGGGATTCCACTGGTACCAGAACCAGCTTCTACTATTGGTGATATGAGTAGGAGTAAGAATGATAGGGGAAGTAGTCAAAAGTTTATATGATTTATT
>NW_020172139.1:121867-132919 GCF_003031525.2 Neophocaena asiaeorientalis asiaeorientalis | reverse complement strand
GTAATGTGGTAACATGGAGAATGTAAAATTCTTAGGAAGAATTCAATTCCAGGAATAAAAGCATTGAAACCTCTATGATTTACTCTATCAAAGTAACTCTTTTGTCAGACATATTTCTTAAGTTTGTGGTGGGTTGCCTGGTATGATGACATGTAGTGAAAACTCTCATATACATCAGGCTAATGTTAGTAGTAAAAAAACTTTTTATAAGAGATGTAGACGTTGATCATATCTAAATTGTGGGTAGGATGCTCGAATTCATAGGAAGGAGATTGTTAGATGTGTTTTAATGATGACTTGGGCTGTATATAATTCTGGCACCTAGGGATTGTCGAATGCTCCTAAAAATAGATTGTTGTGGAAATGTTTATTATAAGGAAATTGCCATATTCCCTAGGAATGATGGGGTGAATGGGCCTGCTACATTTTCTACATTGAAGACATATACAGGTTTTGATTCTACTTCTGTTAAATCAAGTGGGGCTTCATTGGATTTCTGCTACTGCGGAGATAATCACATTCTGGGTAGGGGTCAGGAGAAAATTAGTCATAGGTGTTCTCCTGTAATACTTACTGTTTAAAATGTAAATGATCCATTTATCAGTAAGACTGAGAATGGAATAACTGCTACATTACTTCATATGAGGTTGTGTGTGCTACTGTCCCTAGAGCTCCAGTGAGTGAGTATTTTGAATGTGAAGCTCATCCAGATCTGAGGATGGAATAAATGGCTAGGTGTGATATGGCTAATATAAATAGTATGCCTACATTTATATTAATTAGTGGATAAGATATGGGAAGAGAAATTCATGTTGTGAGAGCCAGGGTTAAGGCTAGCATTGGGGCAATAATATATAAATTGATGATGTTGATGGACATAGTGGTTCTTTAATAAGTAATTTGAATGCCTCAGCAATGGGTTGTAATAATCCATGGGGGCTGATGATTGTTGGCCCTTTCTGGATTTGTATATAGCCTAGGATTTTCCATTTAGTTAATATGAGGAATGCTCTGGTGAATTAAATTGTGTAATTTGTGAAAGAATGTTGATTATAAACATATTCTTAGGAAGAGGACTTGAACCCATGCAGATAAAGGTTTCAGTTTTACATAATTACCGGGCTCTGCCACCGTAACAAGCCCTGTTCTACAGTAGGGTATGTATAAATTAATTGAATGTAGATTATATCATCATTTAGTTTGAAGACATTTTGTAAAGTAAGCCGTATTGCTCTTGTCCTTTCATACTGGAAGAAATCTGCAATAGACGGAAAGCAACCAGGATGACTCCAGTCTGAACTCAGATCACGCGAGACTTTAATTGTTGAACATTGTAATCGTTACACCATTGAAATGTCCTGATCCAGCATCAACGTCATAAACCATATTGCTGATATGAACTCTAGAATACAATTACACTGTTATCCCTAGTAAAACTTGTTCCGTTGATCAGTGTTTTAGAAGAACAGGTGATAAAGCATTTTGACTAGCTGGTCTAAATTTTAATCACTCAGAGGTGGTTTTATTCTCCAAAAAATAAATGGCGCACAGACTCAAGGCACACCGGCTTCAGTAGTTGTGGTGCACAGGCTCAGTAGTTGTGGTCCCCTGGCTTAGTTGCTCCGTGGCACGTGGGATCTTCCCGGACCGGGGATCGAACCCGTGTCCCCTGCATTGGCAGGCAATCTCTTAACCACTGCATCACCAGGGAAGTCCCAGAATCACAGTCTCCCTTTTAATATATCCTAAGCCCAAAGTGCGCAGGTAATGGGGAACATTAAAAGGTGATTGTTAACTAAGGAAAACCAGCTCTACCAACGTGAGGAATGTAGCGCTTTTCTTTGTATGCGAAGATGCCAGAGTCTGGGCTCCCTGAAATCCTTCCTTTCATATGCACCTCAGCTCTCTGGGGCCTGCATTCTGTATTCGCATATCCTGAGCTCCTCAGGGCCCGCGGCTCAGACAGGAGGGCTGCAGGTGCTGATGAGTGGGACGTCCTTTGTTTACTGAGCTGGCAAGAAATATTCCATTTCTCACAGGCTTGAGGGGCACAGAGTGAAAAGAGTAGGAGAATCTCACTCGGCATGTAATTTAGCTTATATATATATATATATAATATTTGTATTTAACTGTGCTAATAGAGGCTCTCAAGTCCAATCAACTTGTACTACTGCCCTCTAGGTATTCATTTCATCAATATCATAAGATAAATGCCTATAGAATTGACTTAATCCATTTAAACAGGATAATGATGTTTAAAGGAAACATAATAGAAATATAACAACAAAACGCTTACCACTAAAGGCTGTGTGTGGAACAACCTGAATAAATGTTCCGTTTTTAAAATATTGAAAGATGTATTCAGTACAAATATCAACAAAAAGGAAAAATAATAAGGCAGCGGAATGCTGAAATGTTCTCTCTTTATCATTAAAGGGGCAGAAAATCATGTATTAGTAGGCACTGGAGGCAGAGGATGCCTGATACTATATCTTTTTCATATTTGTGCAGTTGTTTCAACAAGTAACGTAAAGACAAAATGGAAAAACAAGGAGGTTTGTGCCTGAGATCATGTTGATGTGAAACCGGGGATGGCCACCTTGTCCCAGGTGAGATAAGTTTACCTGGCAGGTAGACCGCAGAGCTCCTGAGAAGCCAGGGCTGAAATTCTTCTGCTGGGTGCCCCTTAGGTTCTGTGACTTGATTGATTGTGAGTCATGTTGGGGGAAAGACCTGATCGCAGGAAATGGGTGGAAATAAAGTGATTTGGGGAGCAGCTAACGACATTCATTACAGCTAACGGCCTGAATGAATTTTAAAGAAACAGGAAAACAAATGCTTCTTATGGAATCAGAGAATGTGAGGGCTGGACAATTCCAGAAAATGAGGAACACCCGTCCCATTTTCCAGATGAGAAAACAGAGGCCCAGCAAGGTGATATCCCTCACCCAAGTTGCACCCATCTCTCCTCCCCACTACATGCTTCATGAAAGCTGGACTCTTCCTGTCTTGATCACTGCTGAATGCCAAAAAGGGCCAGGCATCTAGCAGCTGCTCCAAAAATTTTGGTTGACTGTAGGAACAATGCTAGTTCTTTCTTTCTCACTCTTATTCAGGATTATGCCAAGAAATCACCAGGTTGCAATGTAATTCGATAAATGTAAATATTAATTGAGTTTTGTTGTGATGAGGGCTTAGGCTTTGAAGGTAACAGACATGTTTCAGATCCTGGTTCTGCCACTCAATAGCTGTTTGGCTTTGGGAAAATTACTAAACCTCTCTGAGCTTATTTCCTCCTTTGTAAAAGTGGGGATAAAACTATCTGAGCCAGCAGAGCACCTGCCTCAGGGATGTGCACTAAGTTTTGGTCTTTCTCACTCTCTCACTCCTTCCCTCTGTTCTTCCCAGAGAACATGTACAGAAGGATATAGTACTTTTTAAAAAAATTAATTTATTTTTGGCGGCATTTGTCTTCGTTGCTGCGCGTGGGCTTTCTCTAGTTGCAGCGAGCGGGGGCTACTCTTTGTTGCGGTGCACGGGCTTCTCATTGCGGTGGCTTCTCCTGCTGCGCTTGTTGTGGAGCACAGGCTCTAGGCGCTCGGGATTCAGTAGTTGTGGCCTGCAGGCTCAGTAGTTGTGGCGCATGGGCTTAGCTGATCCGTGGCATATGGGATCTTCCCTGACCAGGGCTCGAACCCATGTCCTCTGCATTGGCAGGCAGATTCTTAACCACTGCGCCACCAGGGACGTCCGATACTTTTTAAAAAGGTGTTTTAATTTATTTCAGAAAATATACATTTTTCTTGTAGAAAAGGTTATTCCACTATAGAAACATAAACACACAAAACCACTACAAATGCAGTATTCTATGGGTTAGATATTATCAGTCACATTTTTTAAGTAACTGGGCAAATGACAAAGCACTAGCAACTGGGGAGTAAGAAGACTCAAATCTGAGGTGCCCCCCACCCCAATTTCAAGAGCAGGATGTGTTTTTCAAATCCATGTTTCATATGGTCTTTGTTTCTCATCCATCCTCGGTGTCCGCCTTTCTCAAGAAGGCTCAGATCCTCCGCTTTCACACCATCCTGGCTGGCTGTGCCCCAGCTCCTGCCCTGGAACCTCGGCTTGCATGGGTGTGCCTGCTCTCCCTGTGCATCACCAGCTTTGCCAGGGGGCTGCTGTATCGTGCACTGCTAGATGTACCCCAGAGTGCCTAGACCCTTCTGGTACATGAAGTACACCCTCATCACCATGAGTGCACACCCATCCCCTTACCTTATATCCTGCCTCTAAGCCAGGCCTGGGAGTGACTACAGTGTGCGTTCAGCTATGTGAGCTGTTGGGATCAAAGTGAAGTTCCCAACTTTTGAAGTTGCAGGCTTGAGGGGCACACAGTGATTTAAAGTCGGGTCACCTGACTTAAAGCAGGGGCTGATTGATTTAAAGCCACGACAGCTGACTTAAAGCCTGCGTCCCTCAGCTGCAGGACAAGACCAACTTTGGGGGTGCACGGGTTCGCTCCAAGCCAGCACTGCTGTTCAGGAAGAGCTTCCAGTAGCGGCTTAGTGCAGGGGGACTTGGTGCGTTGTCTTGCCCCTGCCCTCAGAGGGAGGCCACCTGCTCTTCTGGAGGAGAATCAGGGAGGGGGAAGTGCAGAGTCCCGGCTGGAGTTGCGCCACCCCTTCTCTGATGGCAGGCAAGGTGGGGTTGGGGCTGTGTGGTGTCCTGAGGCTGGACTCACCAGGTCGACTCAGCCTCTCAGCCTCCTAACCTCCCCCCACACACCCCACAAGAGTTTCCAATAATATGTAATTGCGCCTTAGGTTCTCGGCCTTCAACCTCATACCCAGGCTCCCAGGTCCCTTGATTCAGCCAATTCCTCTGTGCTCTTTCTTCTATTAGATACAGTCCCAGAGGGAGGGGCTGGGGGATGGGACTGGAGGGACCCCGGCAGCACTGGGCTTAGCTGAGTAAAGAGATCCGGGGCCTGCGCTGTCACATATGTGTGAGGACCCTTAAGGTGGAATCGAGTGGGCCAGTTAGAGGCAGTCCTTGCTGCCTCAAGTGAGTATGGATCACCGTTGGGTGGGGAGCACGCTGAGCCCTGAGAAGTACTGTTAGGAGGATGTGTTCCACCCTCAGCTTCAAAGACGTGGTTGGGCTTCAGGACTCCAGTTCCCCTCCAGGCCTCCAGGTCCGACTGCATCCCAGTGACCTTGCGGATCTGGCTTCCTGTCCCAGAACTTGCCAGGCTCTAGGAAGAATCCAGACTGCAGAGATGGTGCCTGAGGGCTCCCGCTTAAGAAGTGCTGTCCCTGAGGACCCAACAGTGGAGGGAGGAAGGGTGAAGGGAGTAGGGGGGTAGGGATGGGAGGGGTGGCTGCCCTGGGAGACATTGAGAGAGAAATATCGCCCCCCACACCCCCTGCCCCCTGCAACTGACCCATTGATGCCATAGGATCTCAGGGCCTTTTAGTCAGAGATGCCTCTGCTTCTTTACTCCTGTGTTCAAAACTACGCAAAACCAACTCTCCATCCTCTTGCTGCCTTGCCAGGACTTTTAAAGCACTGTTCTTTTGAAGCACTCGTTCCCTAAACTGCAGTTTGGAGCTGTCCCAGCTATTTAAAAGCGTTCTCCTTAAACTGAGACTAAATCCTACTCTTTTGGAGAAACAACCTTCACTTCAGAGGAGATAGTCTTTTCTGCCCATTCCTTCCTTCTACTGCCCTCTTAAGGAGCCCTGTGCACAAAGAGCTTGGTGATTTATTTTTTGCTTCATGTCAAAAAAATAAATAAAACTTCTCCATGCACCTCAAAAAGCTTTCCTGGGACATAGGTGTTTCAAAACCATGACAGTGTTTTGCAGTTAGTATACACGGGGTAGACTGCCTAGCAATCCCTCCAAGAGCCAGAGGTGAGCAACACCTTTACTTATTTGATTGGATGCCCTTCAAATTTAGGAAGGTCCCATTCTTATGCCCCAGCAGATAAGACAGAGCCCTGGATGGCTGTGGCTGTGATTATATAACTTCTGATGATTTTATTTCCCTTGCTGAGCTGCTGCTTCTAGGTTAAATTCATTTTATTATCTGTCTATTTTTAAAGAAAGAGTGAAAACGTCACTCTAATAGGTCAGGGGTCTGAGCTCAGGGTTGGTCAAAGGTACTCACAGGGAGGAAGGTGGATAGAAATAGATGGGTAAAATAGGAGGGTTGGCAAGTACAGCCAGGACGACCGTGTTCATCGTGCATATTAATAAAGGCCAGGATCTCCTCATTTATCTCCGGTGGGAAGTTCTGATGGTTTCACAGGATCAAACTCAAATCATATTCAAACTAGGAGATATCCCCCGAGCATAAAAGGAAGTATCCACCCCTCACAGGAGTCGCTGCTGAGGGATAAAGACGCAGACGTAGAGACTGGACTTGGGGACACTGGGAGGGGGAGGGGTAAGCTGGGGCGAAGTGAGAGAGTGGCATGGACATATATACACTACCAAATGTAAAATCGACAGCCAGTGGGAAGCAGCTGCATATAGCAAGGGAGATCAGCTCGGTGCTTTGTGAGCACCTAGAGGGGTGGGAGGGAGACACAAGAGGGAGGACATATGGGGACATACGTATACGAATAGCTGATTCACTTTGTTATACAGCAGAAGCTAACACAACATGGTAAAGCAATTATACTCCAATAAAGACGTTAACAGCAACAACGAAAAAAACTAAGTCAACCACGCCAACGGAGACAGTGTATGTGTTTACAGTTCAAGAAATCCAGAAGAGAATCCTTTACTCTGTATGCAATGAATCGTCCATTCGAAAAGAAAAAAACTTTCTAAAATGTTGTTTTTCCATTTATTGTTCAGAACATCATTTTTATACCTCTGCATTTCTTACTATTCAAAGCCAAGTCACGTGAGTTAGAGGTAAGCAGCTGATTGATTTAAAGTTGGGTTATGTGTTTTAAAAGCCAGTGGCAGGGCTTCCCTGGTGGCGCAGTGGTTGAGAGTCTGCCTGCCAATGCAGGGGACACGGGTTCATGCCCCGGTCCGGGAAGATCCCACATGCTGCGGAGCGGCTGGGCCTGTCATCAGGACAAAAATACAGTATTTCTGGTTCATTCTTGAAAACAGCTTCTCACGGTTAAGGTGTATGGACTAAAAGATCTTCCTTCTTCAAGAGATTCCAAACCTCTGTAGGACACTTCTTTGTAATTGGAGAAAAAAGAAGAATGAAATCAGGCCAGCAGCTGCAGAGGGCAAGGCAGCCCCCAGGACTAGGGAAGGAGGAGGAGGAAGGGCTGAGGGTTGCCATTAGAGCAGACAGCCTCCAGAGGGCGCTGAAGCACCGGCAGAGCCCACCTGCCACTCCCACTTTGGCATTCCAGGATCACATTTGGGTTTGGAGATGGGGTTGCTGTAACCCCAAGGAGGTGAGCAGAGAGGAGGAGTTGATTACCGGTCTCCTCTGACTCTCTGGCCCAAATTGCCTGGCTTCACAGCGGGGACAGAGTTGCTTTCAGCAACTGATGGGGCACTTCCAGGCTGGTGGGGTTGCCGAGTGGCCCGACAGCCTAACAGGCTGTCTGCTGCGGTGGGACCGCCCTTTGTTTCTCCAGAATCTGTACATCAGGAGGTGCATGGCTGCGGGAGCCCATTCACCGACCCTCCCCGCAAGGGGGATGGCACCTTCCCTGGCTGTACCCTATGATCACCAGGTACTTGAAATGAATGCAAGTTTTTTGACTTCAAGGAAAAGCTCACATAACCCTTTCGCCTCATAATGTGTGGGATTTACTATAATGGAAGGACATTATAAAGAACAGGTAGAAAACTCACCTGTTGGTCTCCATGTAGGAGTTTATTTTGCGTGAATCCCTCCTACATGAGTAGATAGCAGAGGTTTATTTTTGTTCCCGTGTGTGTAGTTGTGGCAGAGGATGTAGGTATGGTGATTTGAAACCCTGAAAGAAATATTCTCAGAACTCTCAAGACTTCTCTTGATTGGAACCGAAAGGACCTGGAAAAGGAGGAAAAGAAAAGGAAGGGGGAGAAAGAATGACTGTTTCTCAGTAAATTCACCTTCTTAGTTGATTGTTCTCTCTTCTCATTTCTTTTAACTTCTATGTATGTCTAATGGAATAATGTATAAAGGCTGATTTTTAGGCTTTAAAAGATTTTACATCGCAAAGAGACTAGAAGTGGCTAACAACTTATTCAACGTTGACAGAACTTATTCAAATCCATTTTAGATAGAGTCTTTGATATTAAATTTCTACACTAAAATTGGTTAATCCAAGTTTTCTCTCTTTTTGAGTGAATATTTGTAACATATTTTTGTAGATAATAATTTACCCTAGATATACAAAATTGTGAGAATGGGTAACATTTATTACCACTTAAATGATTTCTTTTAAATGAATAGATTGTACACTTTAAATGCTAATGTTATTTCTTACATATTTTTTATTTTCTTGATTTCCAAAACTTGTGTTTATTTAATTGATTTCTATCTAATAATCTCCTCTTTATTGTTTCTTACTTTATATTTTATTGAACTATAGTTAATTTACATTATTATATTAGTTTCAGAGGTACAACATAGTGATTCATAAATGTTGAGGTTCTTCTCCATTTATACTTATTATAAAAGAGTGGCTCTATTCCGCATGCTATACAGTACGTCACTGTAGATTATTGATTTTATACATAGTGGATTCTTCCTCAGAATCTCCTACCACTATTTTGCTCCTCCACCCTGTCTCTCCCTGCTGGTAACCACTAGTCTGTTCTTTAATCTGTGAGTCTGTTTTGTTGCTGTTGTATTCAGTTGTTTAGATGCCATGTGTAAATGATATCATACCGGGCTTATTTTCTCTGTGACTTATTTTACTAAGCATAATATCCTCCAAGTCCATCCATGTTCTTGCAAATGGCAAAATTTCATTTTTTGTTGAAGTCATCATAATAAAACTTTTTTTATCCAGTAACGTATTGACGAACACTTAGTTTGACTCTATATCTTGGCTATGGCAAATAACACTGTTTTGAACTTCGGGGTGCAGTTATTTCTTTTGAAATAGTGTTTTTGTTTTCTTCTGATACACCCGAGAGTGAAATTGCTGGATGTTACGGTAGTTATATTTTTAGTTTTTTGTGGAACCTCCATTCTGCTTTCCACAGTAGCTGCACTAATTCACATTCACATCAAGAGTGTACAAGAGTTTCCCTTTCTCCACATCCTCACTAACCTTTGTTATTTGTGACCTTTTTTTTTTTTTGCGGTACACGGGCCTCTCACTGTTGTGGCCTCTCCCGTTGTGGAGCACAGGCTCCAGACGCGCAGGCTCAGCGGCCATGGCTCACGAGCCCAGCCGTTCCGCGGCATGTGGGATCCTCCCGGACCGGGGCACGAACCCATGTCCCCTGCATCGGCAGGTGGACTCTCAACCACTGCACCACCAGGGAAGCCCATTTGTGACCTTTTTGATGACAGCCATTCTGACAAGAGTGAGATGATATATCTCACAGTTTTGATTTGCATTTTACTGTCGATTAGCTATGTTCAGCATCTTTGTGAGTTCTGGCTGTCTATCTGTATCTTTTCCTTGGAAAACGTCTATTTAGGTCTCACTTTTTAAAAAAAGATTTTGGGTGTTTATTTGATACTGAATTGTATGTGCTGTTTCTATATTTTAGATATTAACCCTTGATTGGTCCTCTTTTTGTGTTAACTTCTTATCATGTGCAAATACTTTTGCTCTTTCAGCACGTTGTCTTTTCATATTGTCTTTGGTTTCCTTTGCTGTGCAAAACCTTTTAAGTTTAGTGAAGTCCCATTTGTTTATTTTTGGCTTTGTTTCATTTGCCTTAGTAGACTGAACCCAAAACTGTTGCTCTCATTTATGTTGAAGAATGTTCTTTATTTTCCTGTAGGGGTTTTATGGTTTCTGTCTTACATTTAGGTCTTTATTCACTTTTGAGTTTATTTTATATATGGTGTGCTACAATATTGTAATTTTATTATTTTCCATGTAGCTGGCCCGTTTTCCCAGTGCCACTGATTGAAGAGACAGTTTTCCCTCCATATTGCCTGCTTTGTCATAAATCAATTAAGTATAAGTGTGTGGGCTTCTTTCTGGGATCTCTGTTCTATTCCAGTGATCTTTGTGTCTGTTTTTGCTCTGGTCCAGTTCTCTTTGATTACTGTCGCTTTGCAGTATAATCTGAAGTCAAGGTGCGTGATGCCTCCAGCTGTTTTCTTTCTCAAGATTATTTGGCTATTTGGGGTCTTTGTGTTTCTATACAAATTTTAAAATTATTTTTTCAAGTTCTGTGAAAATGCTTTGGTATTCTGATAGGGATTGCATTAAATCTGTAGATTGTCTTTGGTAGTATGGTTATTTTAACAGTATTAATTCTTCCAGTCCATGCACCTGCTATATTTTCCCATCTTTTTCTGTTGCCTTCAATTTCTTTCACCAATGGCTGGTAGATTTCTGAGTACATGTCTTTTACCTACTTAGGTGTGTTTGTTCCTAGGTATCTTATTCTTTTTGGTATGATTGCATATGGTATTGTTTTCTTAAATTTTCTTTCTGACAGCTTTGAGTTTTGGTTTTTCTTCTTCTAATTCCTTCAGGTGTAATATTAGGTTGTTTATTTGATATTTTTCTTGTTTCCTAAGAATAAGCTTGTATCTATAACTTCCCCCTGTGAACTGCGTTGGCTGTGTCCTATAGGTTTTGGATCATTGTGTGTTCATTTTTATTTCTCTCTGGGTATTTTTAGAATCCCTAATTAATTTCTTCAATGTTCCTTTCTTCCCCTTTTTATTCCCTTCGTCTGTGATGTGAGGACTATCTTTAATATTATGTTTGGATTTCTTTCAGGTTTTTTTTTGTGTGTGTGTGTGTGTGTGTGTGAGATTATTTTAAGTTGCTGAGCTCTTAATTTCAAATGGACATTAACAGCCCTGCATTTTTTTTTTTTTTTAATTTTTTTTTTAGTTTTTTGCCATACGCGGGCCTCTCACTTTTGTGGCCTTTCC
>NW_020172139.1:102435-121849 GCF_003031525.2 Neophocaena asiaeorientalis asiaeorientalis | reverse complement strand
TTACTCTGCTCCCCCACAGTTACTGAATTTGACCTTATATTTTACATCTACTTGTTTTGTGTGTCCCTTAACTTCTTATTGTGAATATAGATGATTTTATTAATGTTTTCTTTCATCCTTCCCATTAGCTGTGTACATGGTTGATTTACTACCTTTATTGAATATTTGCCTTATCCAATGAGGTTTTTCCTTTAGTAAGTTTCGTAATGATTATGATTCAGTCAAGGCCTTTTCGTTTTCACTGAGAATAGCCCCTTTAAGATTTCTCATAAAGCTGGTTTGGCGATGCTGAACTCTTAGTTTTGCTTTAGAAACTTTAGATCTCTCCATCAAATCTGAAGGAGAGCCTTTCTGGGTAGAGTATTTTTGGTTATAGGATTTTCCCTTTCATGACTTTAAATATACCATGCCACTCCCTTCTGGCATGCAGAGTTTATCCTGAAAAGTCAGCTGATACCTTTATGCAAGTTCCCATGTTTGTAACTTGTTGCTTTTCCTTTGCTCCTTTTAATAGTGTCTTTTTATCTTTATTTCTTTGCCATTTTAATTGCAATGAGTCTTGGTGTGGTCCTCTTTGGGTTGATCCTGTTTTGGCCTTACTGTGTTTACTGGACATGGATGTCTGTTTTCTTTCCCAGGTTATGGAAGTTTTCAGCTCTTATGTCTTCAGGTATGTTCTACACTGCTTTCTCCTTCCTTTTTCCTTCTGGGACCAGTATAATGCAAATGTTAGTACACTTGATGTTGTTTCACAAGTCTGTTCAACTTTCCTCGTTTCATTTTATTCTATAGTTTTACTCTTCATCTTCAGTGATTGCCAGTACTCTGTCCTTCAGTTTTCTGATCCATTCCTCTGTATCATTGAGTCTACAGTAGTTTCCTTTTAGTGTAATTTTCATTTCATTTATTGTATTCCTCATCTCTGTTTGGTTGCTCTTAGGAGTCTAACTCTTTTAAAAAATTCTAACTTCTTGCTCTGGTCGTCGGTTCTTCTCCTGAGTTCTTTGATCATCTTTATAGTCATTACCTTGAACTCTTTCTTGAGGAGATTGGCTATCTCCACTTCACTTAGATCTTCTCTGGGTTCTTATCTCATTCCTTCATTTGGATCGTGTTTCTGTGTCACCTCATTTTTCTTAACTTGCTGTTTTTATTGCTATGTATATAGTAGGCTCGTTACATTTCCTGACCTTGTAGGAGTGGCCTTTTGTAGGAGAGGTCCTATGTGTCCCAGCAGCCCACTGTCCCCTGGTCACTAGAGCTATATGTTCTAGGTGTACCCCCTATGTGGGCTGCTTGGGCTCTTCTGTTGTGGTGGGCTGACTACTGTGGGGGGTCTGGTAGGCTTGGCTGCCCCCAGGGTGCATGTTTGCCAGGCTCTGCCTTGTATGGAGGCTGTCTGTGCTGCTTGGTGAGGCTAAATCACAAGGCAGCTGGCTGCACAACTCTGGGGGACAGCACATCTAGTGCTGGTTCACTTATGGGTAGAATTGCAGTCCAGGTGATATCAGGGCTAGTGCCCAGTCGCTGGTCCTGGGGCTATGCTGGCTACTGGGAGGAAGACACAGGTCCTGAGCTCTGGCTGCAGTGCCCAGCAGTCGCAGAGTTGGTGTTGGATCACTGTCCCTGACACAGCTATCTGCAGGGTCTGGGGTATCCCTAATCTTGTGTTGGCATTCTGATGGGCAGGGCCAGGACCCAGCTGAGTCCATGGCTGCTTGTGGCCTGCAAGTGAGTGTTATGGTCACACAGGCTGCTGGGCTGTGGTATTCCTGGAGCTGGTGCGTGCCTGTTGGTGTATGAGGCTGATCCCACTGCTAGAGCAGGTTTGCTGTTGGGTAGGTCCAAGCTGCATCCAGTCCCTGTGCAGTAATCACCTGCTGACAGGTGAAGCTGATTCCAAGGCCAGAGCAGGTTCACTTGTCGGAGTGGCTAGGGATTCTGAGGCTGGTGCCTGCCCACTGGTGGGTGGAGTTGGGATCCAGGGTCTCTGTGTGAGGGGTCCTGGGGCTCTTGGATCTAGTGCCTGTGCACTGACATGTGGAGGCTGGTCCTGGGGCTTCTGGTGGCTGGGCCATGTCCAGGGGCAGCTGTGCCTTGAGAGGGTCTGAAGGCACCTGTTGGCTGGTGGGTGTGGCTGTGCCCCTGCTCAGTTAGCTGCTTGGACTAAAGCCCCCTGGTGCTTGTGTCTATAGTCTGGTGGAAATTGGTGGGGCTCGGTCCTGAGGCTGATAAGCTAGAGGGAGGATTCCGAAATTATGCTTGCTGCTACCAGTCTCCACAAGGTAGAAGGAACTCCCCCAAATGGCTGCTGCCACTGTCTATGTCCCTGAGGCTGTGCTATAGTTGCCTCTTGCCTCTCTGGGAGATTCTCCAAGATCAGGAGGTAGGTGTGACCCAGGATCCTTTCGAATTCCTGCTTGTGTTCTGATTCTCGGATCATGTGGGATTTTGTGAGCATCTATTTAGAGTGGAATCTCTATTTCCCGCAACCCTCTGGCTCTCTGGAAAATAAGCACTACTGGTGTTCAAAGCCCAACTTTCTAGGGACTCTTCTTCCCAGCACAGGATCCCTGGGCTTGGGAGCCTGATGTTGGGTTCATACCCCTTGCTACCTGGGAGCACCTCTGAAATTATAATTATTCTCCCATGTGTCGGCCACGCACGTGGTGATATGGGTCTTGAGTATATTGAGACTTTTCGCCTTCCTTCCTGTCTTGTCGTGGTGCCTTCCTTATGTCTTTAGCTGTAACACATCTTTTACGGTAGGTCCAGGCCTTTTTCATCAATTGCTGTTCTGTAAATATTTGTGACTCTGGTGTGCCCATGAGAGGCATCAAGCTCTGGGTCTTCCTATGCTCCCATCTAGGACCATCTCTCCACTTCATTCCTAAATCATATTATTTAACTTTTCTTAGTATCTTATTTGATTTGTGGCAGTCTGAAATTTATATGACTCATGTTCACTTCGCCTGTTTTAAAAAGTTGAATAGTGCATTCATTCATTTTGAAATGGAGATAGTGACCTGTGAATTTCCATACCTCAAAAATCAAGGATAGGACAAAAGGATTTTCTACCTGTGTTACCCTCAAACTCTGCACCCCACCGCAGCCTGGGGATTAACCTCTTGCACCCATGCTCACCTCCTGTTTTGGGACCGTTAACCATCATTCCATCTGTATGTGTGTTGACAAGGTGAACTATATAGTCTTTCCAGTTTTTGTTTTATGGTTTTTTGTTTATGGAACAGTCCTTCTATGAATATACATTTACTGGTCTGCTGAAGTTCATATATAAACCTGTCAAGCACATTACCAGAATTGGAACTGCTTGTATATACACTGTGATAAATTTTAGAGACAATGGTAGAACAGAAGTAAATTGTATTTCAAATCCCACCATATTCTCACACCATGAAAACCCTTCCCTTTTTAATATATTTGTGTGTAGTTTATCGTTATGCCCATCCTATATTTCCCAGAGATGGGTAAGTGTTATGTTTCTTGCTAAAAATTTACTGTATTGTTCTGTCAGGTTTTTAGTGGTTTTAGCATGATCACATTTCCCTGAACTCGCAAATACAAGATCTTTCACACTGTCTTTTACTCCCTACTCGTTTATATTGCCCTGCTAATTCTCAGTCCTGGTTTTTCTTTATGTTCTTCATCAACCTGGATATGTTATACTATTTCCTCTCTTATTCAAGATCAATGGAATAGAATAGAGCACCCACAAATAAACCCTGATATATGGCCAAATGATTTTTGACAAGTTGCCAAGACTTTTCAAAGTAGGAAGGATAGTATATTCAACAAATGGTGCTGAGATGTCTTGTTGTCAACATGCAAAAGAAGGAAGATGGACCCTTACCTAACATCAGAGGCAAAAATTAATGAAAATGTATTAAGAAACTAAATATATGGCCGAATAAAATAAAAGTCTTTGAAGAAGACACACGACCAGAGCTTCATGACATTGGAGCTGGCAGTGTTTCCTCAATATGAAACGAAGGAATAACAAAGGCACAGCTAACAAAAAAATAAACAATTTTCAGTACATAATTTGTTAAAAAACATGTGTTTCAAAGAAATGGAAACAGCGTAAAATGGCAACCCACAAGATGGGAGAAAATATTTGAAAGCCATCTATCGGACAAGAGATTTCTATTCAGAATATACAGAGAACTCCTACAACTCAACAAAAAGCAAACACCCTGATTCAAAAATCGATAAAAGACTTGAATAGATGGTTCTTCAAAAAGATGTACAAATGACTAAGCACTTGAATAGATGCTCCGTATCACTAAATGCATGTTTATGTACTTGGGTGCATGCATACTCACACAAGCACACACACATACACAAGCAGAAAACAAGTATTGGTGAGGATGTGAGGGAGCTGGAAGCGTTGTGCTATGTCAGTGGGAATGTAGAATGATACAGCTGCTTTGCAAAAGAGTATGGCAAGTTTTCAGATATTGAAAAATAGAATTACTGCATGATCCAGGAATTTTACTATGAGGTATACCCAAAGGAATTGAAATCAGGGCCTTAAAGAAATATTTGTACTCCAGTGTTTAGAGCAGTAATAATCACAGTAGCTAAAATATGAAAGCAACCTAAGTGTTCATCCACTAGTTCCTGGATAAACAAAATGTGGTATACCCATATAATACAATATTATTCAGTCTTAAGAAGGAAAAGATCTAGGAATATGCTATAACATGGAGGGATCTTGAGGAAATTTAGGTACCAAAAGTGCCATTTTTGTGACGTTTAATGAGTGATAACAATACAACTACTTATTTCGATTATATGGGGTACTTAGTGTAGTCAAAACCATAGAAATTGAGAGGGTAATGATGCTTTACAGGTGGTTATGGAACAAAAAGGAAAGTTATGTTTAAAGGGTACTGAGTTACAGTTTTAAAAGATAGAAAAGAATTAGAAAGTAAATGGTGATATTGGTTGCCCAATAATATGAATGTATTTAATATCACTGAACGGTGTACTTTATAATAATTAACATGTTATATTTTATGTTATTTGATTTTACCAACATAAAACATTGAGAAAGAATGTAATATCAGGAAAGGGAGTGGCCCTGGGATGGAGCAGAGAGTAGTCAGAAGAGTGAGACACTGGATATTTTGAAGAAGAGGCGAGAGTCTTCATTGGCCAGAAGAGACTTTATAAAAAAATTAAAAATTACTCTGAGGGTGTATTAAATAGATATCTATGGGTGTACTCCTATCTCCCGTGAATTATCTTAAAGAGTCTTTAATAAAGTCCAAAAGGTTTGCTGAGGCTTTTTTAAAACCTAGATTCCCTATGAGATAATTAGGGGCCGGTACTTAAGTCTATGTCTAGGTTGACAGATTTTGGAGGGAAGACGAACCTGAGAACAGTGGAGGTCCAGAGAGTGTAAGTACATGGAAATTAGAAAAAAAATAATAAAGGGAATTAGGAAAACGTTGGACTTCGGAGGTCGTGTATTACTGAGTCAGACCTGAGGTTTCTAAGGAGTTATATACACAGTTGCTCTTTGGATTACTCGTTGATAAAGGTAAGTGGAAAAACTAGAGTCGTTTCCAAGTGTAGGAAAGATATAATGAGAGGATGGAAGTGGAAAGTAGGGAGGCCCAGAGAAAAGTGGGAAGGTCATATTGGGCCACGATGGTGGTAATGTCCCACAGAACAGATGGTAGGGCAGACTATGGATTCATCTTTCTTATTTCGGCTCCCCACCTCATCCTTAATAATTCTTTGGGAATATTTCATTGCTCTGTGATTCAGGTACAGAATTCAAGTGAGAAGACTACACCTTCAGTGTCCAGCTGTCTGAGTCCTCAGCGTGCTTCAAATGATGGAGAGTTATTGCTTCTTTATGAGAAGAGTTAGTACCTCGTAGCCAAGCTTAAGCTGGAGCTTATGCAATATTGATTCCATTTTATATATACTGTTGGCATGGAGGTTCCTCCTCCTCTTTTCTTGACCATTATGAAATGAATATATATTTCTCAATTTTTGGGTATATCAGATAAATACATTAAGTAAAGGAATCTTATATATTGCTCCCTGCATAGTTTGCTCTTTCTTGTTTCTCTCTTACCTTTAGTAAATTAGCATAGGGAGAGACCTTGAAATGTTCTAATCAGGAGAGATTAGAACATCATATTTCTAGAGAGGTTGGTTGGACAGAGCAGGGGTCCCAGTGAGAACCAAAGGTTCTGTTTCTACTTGGAAGTGTACCTGCATAGGGTAGATGGCTCCAGGAAACATCCTAGAATGTTCCAGTGTCCCTGCGGGAGATCATTAAGAGAGGCAGAATCTGGTACCAGATCAGTGTACTATGACATGTGTGTCAGTCATCTGATGTGAGATTCTCAGAACCAATCCCATATGGTAGGGCTGCCTGCAGAGTGATGCAGAACCTGTGAAAGCCTTTGGTTGCATGTTAAAGATGAAGCTATGATTTCAGGGAGAATTTTCTTACCTGACTGAATGTCATCCTACTGTGGGTATGAGATTCTGTGCTTTTCCTCTCTTGATGACCACTGACTGAAAATCATTAGAGGATCATGTCTAGAAAGCATTCTTTATTTAATTTCTTAAAGAAGCAAACATAGAAAACTTTCAAATTGAGGATCAAGGGGAATGACATCAGTGAAAATGTCAGAGTAGGGAGCTCTGGCTTGCGTCCATACCCAGAAACACTGACATACGTGGTAAAACCTGTCAAAATGATCTTATCAACACATGTAAGTTTTCTTTTCTTTTTGCCATGTAGATTTATCATCATTGAAACTTTACTTGCTGCAGGATGTGGAGAATAAACAGGGAAGTAGAAACTGTGTTTCCTGATGAGAGAATCACTTAGTCACATTAGCTGTTCTGAGCTAGGTCTTACTCACCGTGACCGTAATTAAACAAACAAACAAACAAAACACTTTGCTTTTTTTGTAAGTCATTTCCGACATTTCACAGTTAAAGACAAGGTAACAGATCCAGACTTAGATTTACCAGAATTGAGTATAATTTTGATTGTACCTGTGTTGAATATAAGAGCATGACCTGCTACAAAACTTCATTATACTTATTGCCAAAGCTGACAAATTCCCTTTTTCCTCTCCTGATATGTTGCATGTAAAGAATGCATAGGTCACTAACCCCAGCTGGTAGTGTTTAGAGCAGTAATAGTCACAGTAGTAAAATATGAAAGCAACCTAAGTGTTCATCCACTAGTTCCTGGATAAACAAAATGTGGTATACCCATATAATACAATATTATTCAGTCTTAAGAAGGAAAAGATCTAGGAATATGCTATAACATGGAGGGATCTTGAGGAAATTTAGGTACCAAAAGTGCCATTTTTGTGACGTTTAATGAGTGATAACAATACAACTACTTATTTCGATTATATGGGGTACTTAGTGTAGTCAAAACCATAGAAATTGAGAGGGTAATGATGCTTTTCAGGTGGTTATGGAACAAAAAGGAAAGTTATGTTTAAAGGGTACTGAGTTACAGTTTTAAAAGATAGAAAAGAATTAGAAAGTAAATGGTGATATTGGTTGCCCAATAATATGAATGTATTTAATATCACTGAACGGTGTACTTTATAATAATTAACATGTTATATTTTATGTTATTTGATTTTACCAACATAAAACATTGAGAAAGAATGTAATATCAGGAAAGGGAGTGGCCCTGGGATGGAGCAGAGAGTAGTCAGAAGAGTGAGACACTGGATATTTTGAAGAAGAGGCGAGAGTCTTCATTGGCCAGAAGAGACTTTATAAAAAAATTAAAAATTACTCTGAGGGTGTATTAAATAGATATCTATGGGTGTACTCCTATCTCCCGTGAATTATCTTAAAGAGTCTTTAATAAAGTCCAAAAGGTTTGCTGAGGCTTTTTTAAAACCTAGATTCCCTGTGAGATAATTAGGGGCCGGTACTTAAGTCTATGTCTAGGTTGACAGATTTTGGAGGGAAGACGAACCTGAGAACAGTGGAGGTCCAGAGAGTGTAAGTACATGGAAATTAGAAAAAAATAATAAAGGGAATTAGGAAAACGTTGGACTTCGGAGGTCGTGTATTACTGAGTCAGACCTGAGGTTCTAAGGAGTTATATACGCCGTTGCTCTTTGGATTACTCGTTGATAAAGGTAAGTGGAAAAACTAGAGTCGTTTCCAAGTGTAGGAAAGATATAATGAGAGGATGGAAGTGGAAAGTAGGGAGGCCCAGAGAAAAGTGGGAAGGTCATATTGGGCCACGATGGTGGTAATGTCCCGCAGAACAGATGGTAGGGCAGACTATGGATTCATCTTTCTTATTTCGGCTCCCCACCTCATCCTTAATAATTCTTTGGGAATATTTCATTGCTCTGTGATTCAGGTACAGAATTCAAGTGAGAAGACTACACCCTCAGTGTCCAGCTGTCTGAGTCCTCAGCGTGCTTCAAATGATGGAGAGTTATTGCTTCTTTATGAGAAGAGTTAGTACCTCGTAGCCAAGCTTAAGCTGGAGCTTATGCAATATTGATTCCATTTTATATATACTGTTGGCATGGAGGTTCCTCCTCCTCTTTTCTTGACCATTATGAAATGAATATATATTTCTCAATTTTTGGGTATATCAGATAAATACATTAAGTAAAGGAATCTTATATATTGCTCCCTGCATAGTTTGCTCTTTCTTGTTTCTCTCTTACCTTTAGTAAATTAGCATAGGGAGAGACCTTGAAATGTTCTAATCAGGAGAGATTAGAACATCATATTTCTAGAGAGATTGGTTGGACAGAGCAGGGGTCCCAGTGAGAACCAAAGGTTCTGTTTCTACTTGGAAGTGTACCTGCATAGGGTAGATGGCTCCAGGAAACATCCTAGAATGTTCCAGTGTCCCTGCGGGAGATCATTAAGAGAGGCAGAATCTGGTACCAGATCAGTGTACTATGACATGTGTGTCAGTCATCTGATGTGAGATTCTCAGAACCAATCCCATATGGTAGGGCTGCCTGCAGAGTGATGCAGAACCTGTGAAAGCCTTTGGTTGCATGTTAAAGATGAAGCTATGATTTCAGGGAGAATTTTCTTACCTGACTGAATGTCATCCTACTGTGGGTATGAGATTCTGTGCTTTTCCTCTCTTGATGACCACTGACTGAAAATCATTAGAGGATCATGTCTAGAAAGCATTCTTTATTTAATTTCTTAAAGAAGCAAACATAGAAAACTTTCAAATTGAGGATCAAGGGGAATGACATCAGTGAAAATGTCAGAGTAGGGAGCTCTGGCTTGCGTCCATACCCAGAAACACTGACATACGTGGTAAAACCTGTCAAAATGATCTTATCAACACATGTAAGTTTTCTTTTCTTTTTGCCATGTAGATTTATCATCATTGAAACTTTACTTGCTGCAGGATGTGGAGAATAAACAGGGAAGTAGAAACTGTGTTTCCTGATGAGAGAATCACTTAGTCACATTAGCTGTTCTGAGCTAGGTCTTACTCACCGTGACCGTAATTAAACAAACAAACAAACAAAACACTTTGCTTTTTTTGTAAGTCATTTCCGACATTTCACAGTTAAAGACAAGGTAACAGATCCAGACTTAGATTTACCAGAATTGAGTATAATTTTGATTGTACCTGTGTTGAATATAAGAGCATGACCTGCTACAAAACTTCATTATACTTATTGCCAAAGCTGACAAATTCCCTTTTTCCTCTCCTGATATGTTGCATGTAAAGAATGCATAGGTCACTAACCCCAGCTGGTCACAGGTAAACTCTGCCACGTGGATTACTGCATGTTTTCCTGTTGAAAGACCCTGCATTCTCGAGTATCATGCCTGCAGAGTAGCCGTGCTCTTCTTTTTTCTGGCTAAAGGTTTGATAATCACCTAATTTTATGAGAAATATACAAATTGTATTTGCATATTCTTCAGGTTTTTATTTATCCATTCTCTTTCAAGTCCTAAGTGCAAATATTAAAGTGATTTCCAAGACGGTGGTAAATAAGACAGCTACGTCTATGCTCCAAAGTTAGCAATAAAGCATAATACAATTGTAAATGCATTATTGTGTGATTAATATGTAGATACTTATGTAAATGTAATTTTAGTAATGCTTTGTGGAGAGCTTCAGAATGTAGGTATTAGGAAAAAAAAGAAGGAGTTCCTGAAACAGGGAATTATAGAGAAGTCTTTGTGTCTATAGTTATCTATCTGAAATAATGCATTTTCTCAGAAATAAACTAGGCATAAAATTGTAGGAAAAACTACATGAAATGAAACAACATGTGAGATGGCCATACAATAAAAAGAATATTCTCAGAGAATAATGAACAGTGTGGAGTTCAGCAGAAGGGTAATACAGATTCAGAGAGTAAATCTTTGGAGAGCCTAATTATGAGTTCCGCATATTTCATCTTTGGAGAGACAGTAGTCATTTGAAATATGATGTTATATGGTGACATTAACATACTCAAATACTTTCGTTTAGAATGACCACTTAGAACCAGAATAAATGAAAGGGAACACAAAATTATGTTTTTGTTGATTTTTAAAGACCCCAGGTGAGTGTTGATAATTTAAAAATACATGATATCTTCAGTAAAGTTGCCTGGAATTTGAGATCTGTAAAAAAGCACTTTTCTGTAATGCTGGGATGCTAATTGGACATTTTTGCAAGAAAGAGATTTCACGATGCAAATCTCATGTCTCTAAGGTGGGAAGTCAGTTCATGGCAGAACATTCTATTAAACCTGTGTGAGCGGAGAAATATTTCTTTGCAAGGAAGAGGTCACGAATCTGTTTTTAATAAAGTTAGTGGTTTATAGTATACAGAATGAGCAAAATGGCTACTTCTGAACTTTACAAAAAAATAATATAGTTTTTCTGCATTTATATTATGAAGCTGATGTAAAATATCAAAAATCCTTTATTTTGAAAAACAATGTAATCGATTGACATAATTTATATATTGAACCTGTGGTACACACACACAATAAAATTAATTTTAAACATATTTTGCATTTAAAAAATATTTTCAAGTGTAGTTGATTTACAATGTTGTGGGTTTTTTTAAATACATGTTTATTGGAGTATAATTGCTTTATAACATTGTGTTAGTTTCTGCTTTAAAGCAAAGTGAATCAGCTCTATGTATACATATATTCCCCATATCCCCTGCTCTTGAGCCTCCCTCCAGCTTCCCTATCCCACCCCTCTAGGGGCACACAAAGCACCGAGCTGATCTCCCTGTGCTATGCGGCAGCTTACCACTAGCTATTTTACATTTGGTAGTGTATCTATGTCAGTGCTACTCTCTCACTACGTCCCCGTCTCCCCTTGCCCCCCATGTCCTTAAGTCCATTCTCTACATCTGTGTCTTTATTCCTGCCCTGTCACTAGGTTCATCAGTACCATTTTTCTAGATTCCATATATATGTGTTCGCGTACGGTATTAGTTTTTCTCTTTCTGACTTACTTCACTCTGTATGACAGACTCAAGGTCCAACCACCTCACTACAAATAACTCAATTTCGTTCCTTTTTATGGCTGAGTAATACTCCATTGTATATATGTGCCACATCTTCTTTATATATTCATCTGTCGATGGACATTTAGGTTGCTTCCATGTCCTGGCTATTGTAAATAGTGCTACAGTGAACATTGTGGTACATGTATCTTTTTGAATTATGGTTTTCTCAGGGTATATGCCCAGTAGTGCGATTGCTGTGTCATATGGTAGTTCTATTTGTAGATTTTAAGGAACCTCCATACTGTTCTCCATAGTGGTTGTGTCAGTTTACATTCCCATCAACAGTGCAGGAGGGTTCCCTTTTCTCTACACCCCCTCCAGCGTTTGTTAATTGTAGATTTTTTTAATGATGGCCATTCTGATCAGTGTGAAGTGATACCTCATTGTAATTTGGATTTGCATTTCTCTAATAATTAGTGATGATGAGCATCTTTTCATGTGCCTATTGGCTATCTGTATGTCTTCTTTGGAGAAATGTTTATTTAGGTCTTCTACCCATTTTTCCATTGAGTTATTTGTTATTTTGTTATTGAGTTGTATGAGCTGTTTGTATAGTTTGGAAATTAAGCCCTTGTCAGTCTCATCATTTGCTAATATTTTCTCCCAGTCCGTAGGTTGTATTTTCATTTTGATTATGGTTTCCTTTGCTGTGTAACAGCTTATAAGTTTGATTGGCTCCTGTTTCTTTTTTGCTTTTACAGTAAGTCCCCTACATATGAACAAGTTCTGTTCCAAGAGTGCATTTCTAAGTCCAATTTGTTTGTAAGTCCAACAAAGTTAGCCTAGGTACCCAACTTACACAGTCGGCTATATATTACTGTACCGTAGTAGGTTCATAATACTCTTCACGCAAACAATACATAAAAAACAAACACAGAAAGAAATCATTTTTAATCGTACAGTACAGTAACTTGAAAAGTACAGTAATACAGTACAACAGCTGGGATACTCGGGCTGGCATCGAGGGAACAGGAGAGAAGAGTTACTGATTAGAGGAGGGAGAGGAGGTGGGAGATGGTAGAGGTGAAGGATCCTCAGCAATAGGAGACAGAGGGCAAGCTGCAATGTCACTCACGCCTGACGTTGATGGCACAGGTTCTGGTTCCTTGCTGAATTTAATTCTATCTACCCTCTTGAAAAAATGATCCATTGATGTCTGGGTCGTAGCTCTTTTTTTCTCATCATAGATGATAAGGTAGCACTGGATTGCATTCTGAATGGCTGCTGCAACTTTGGGTACAATTCTAGGTTCGGGTCCTTTACCTCAAAAACTAACAGTGCTTCCTCAAAGAAAATCCCCTTACCATTTTCTGTGTCGTGAATCTCTTCAGTTCTTCAGTTACTTCTTCTTCCTCCTGTCCCTCTTCTTCCTTTCTCTGGGCCTCCAATTCCATCACGTCTCCATTAGTAAGCTCCTCATGTTGCACAGCAAGGAGTTCAATGAAATGGTCCTCTTGCAGATTTAACTCCAGCTTCTCGCTGAGGATCACTACGTTGGGGAAGACCTCTTCGGACTTCTCATCTACCTTCTCAAATCCATAAAAATCATGAACAAACTGTGGGCAAGGTTCTTCCAAGCCCCATTCATGGTGACCGCCATACCCTCACACCAAGCAGTGTCAATGTTTTTTTATGGCCTTGTAGATGTTATAGTTCTTCCAAAATTGTCCCTAGGTTGTTCCTGATTTGTCACTTACCTTTACTGCCTGACAAAAAGTGTGACATAAATAATATTTCTTGAAAGTCGCTCTAACTCCCTGGTCCGTAGGTTGCATGAGCAACGTGGTATTTGGTGGCAGATGCACTACTTTGAAGTTGGGATGAAAGTCATCCCTGAATGGGGTGTGACCCAGAGCATTGTCGAGCAGCAAAAGAATATTTTGATGGGACGTCCTTCTCCTAGCAGTATTTCTCTACATCTGGGATAAAGTGGTGGAAAAACCAGTCCTGGAAAATGGCCTGTGTGTTCCAGGCTTTGAGGTTACGCTTCCACACAACAGGAAGAGAGCCCTTGGCTATGTTTTTAAGGGTTCTTGGGTTCTCTGAATTATAAACTAAGAAAGGCTTCAGCTTCATATCATCAGAAGCATTGCCACCAAACAACAGTTAGCCTATCCTTTGCTGCTTTATAGCCCGGCATCAACTTTTCCTCCTTACTGATGTAACTTCGGTCCGGCATCCTCTTCCAGTACAGTTGTTTCTCATCGACATTAAAATCCTGCATCGGTAAATACACACCACCATCAATAATTTCTCAAAGTGTTTCATGAAGTTCCCGGACAGCTACTCTATCTGCACTTGCTGCCTCTCCACTTACTTTTATATTGTGAAGGTTGCCTCTAGCCTTGAACCGATGAAAGCAGCCATGGCTGGCATTAAAAGATGTGCCCTCTGATTCTTTGCCGTGTTTCTTCAAGTCTTCATGAAGGCTTTTTAGCTTTCTCTTGAATCAGCATTAAGCTTAGCAGGATGTTGATCCTACATCCATACACTGAGAAGTTTCTGCATCTCCATCACTTTTCCATGCTTCTTCGATATTTTGTCAACATCGTCGGCACAGCAGATTTCACATGTTCCATGACCTTGTCCTTGTTCTTGAGAATCGTGCCAATGGTTGAATGGCTCATGTTATAAGAATGAGCGATGTCTAACATCTTTTTGCCTCGCTCCACTCTCTCAATTATTTTCACTTTTGTTTCCATCATTATCGCGTCGTGCTTCTTAGCAGTACCAGCTACATCACCACTGTTTTGCCTCCAGACATCTTGGGCTTGAGATAAAGGTACTCTACTACTGTACTCTACACAGTACTGTAAACTACACAAAAGCACAACCACTTATAGAGGATGCACGCACATGACAATGTATGCCAGACACATGAACTAACTTATATGATTGGTCATGCAAATGGACGTTTGCATCTTTGAAAGTTTGCAACTTGAAGGTGCGTATGTAGGTGACTTACTGTATTTGTACTGCCTAGAGAGAACTACCTAGGAAAACTGTGGTATGATTTATGTCAGAGAATGTTTTGCTTATGTTCTATTCTAGGAGTTTTAAGGTTTCCTATCTTATGTTTAAGCATATAAGCCGTTTTGAGTTTATTGTTGTGTATGGTGTGAGGGTGTGTTCTGATTTCACTGATTTGCATACGGCTGTCCAACTTTCAAAACACCACTTGCTGAAGAGACTGTCTTTTCCCCATTGTATATTCTTGCCTCCTTTGTCGACCGTTAATTGACCATAGGTGTGTGGTTTTATTTCTGGGCTCTCTATTCTAGTCCATTGATCCATATATCTCCTTCTGTACCAATACCTTATGGTTTTGCTTACTGTAACCTTGTAGTATTGTCTGAAATCAGGGAGGGTTATGCCTCCTGCTTTGTTCTTTTTCCTCAGGATTGTGTTGACAATTCTGGCTTTTCATGGTTCCATATACATTTTAGAATTATTTGTTCTAGTTCTGGGGAAAATGTCATGGGTAATTTGATAAGGATCACATTAAACCTGTAGATTGCCCTGGGTAGTATGGCCATTTTAACACTATTATATCTTACCGTCCAAGAATGTGGGATGTCTTTCCATTTCTTGGAATCATCTTCAATTTCGTTTACTAATGTTTTGTAATTCTCAGCATATAAGTCTTTCACGTCTTTGGTGAGGTTTACTCCTAAGTATTTTATTTTTTTTGATGCCATTTTAAAAGGGATTGCTTGTTTACATTCGCTTCCTGATATTTCATTGTTAGCATAAAGAAATGCAACCAGGGACTTCCCTGGTGCCTCCATGGTTGAGAATCCGCCTGCCAATACAGGGGACACGGGTTCGAGCCCTGGTCCAGGAAGATTCCACATGCTGTGGAGCAACTAAACCTGTGCACCGCAACTACTTAGCCTGCACTCTAGAGCCCGTGAGCCACAACTACTGAGCCCGTGTGTCACAACTACTGAAGCCCACCTGCCTAGAGCCTGTGCTCTGCAACAAGAGAAGCCACTGCAATGAGAAGTCTGCGCACCGCAAGGAAGAGTAACCCCCACTGGCCACAACTAGAGAAAGCCCGTGCACAGCAATGAAGACCCAATGCAGCCAAAATAAATTAAAAAAAAAAAAGAAATGCAACCTATTTATGTATGTTAATCTTGTATCCTGCTACTTTGCTGAATTCGTTTATCAGTTCTAGTTGTTTTTGTATGGAATTCTTAGGGTTTCCTTTATATGTATTATCATGTCATCTGCATATAGTGTCAACTTTACCTCTTCCCTTTCAATTTGGTTAGAATTTATTTCTTTTTGTTGTCTGACTGTTGTGGCTAGGACTTCCAATACTATGTTGAATAGAAGATATGAGAGTGGGCATCCTTGTCTTGTTCCAGATTTTAGGGAGAAGGCTTTCAGCTTATGAACATTGAGTATTATTTTGGCTGTGACTTTGTCATAAATAGCTTTTATTATGTTGAGATATGTTTCCTCTATACCCCCTTTAGTAAGCGTTTTTTATCATGAATGGCTGTTGAAGTTTTTCAGATGCTTTTCTCGGCATCTATTGAGATGATCATTTGTTTTGTGTTTTTCCTTTGTTGATGGGGTGTATCACGTTGATTGATTTGCATATGTTGAAACAACTTTGTGACTCTGGGGTGAATCAAATTTGCTCATGGTGTATGATCTTGTTATGTGTTGTCAGATTCAGTTTTCTAATATTCTGTTGAGAATTTTTGCATCTATATTTATCAAAGATATTGGCCTATAATTTTCTTTTTTGGTAGTGTCTTTCTCTGTGTTTTTTTTTAAGTCTTCATTGAATTTGTTACAATATTGCTTCTGTTTTATGTTTTGGATTCTTGTTTGTGAGGTATATAGGATCTTAGCTCCCCAACCAGGGATTGAACCCACACCCCCTGCACTGGGAGGTGAAATCTTAACTGCTGGACTGCCAGAAAAGTCCCCATCTTTTTTTGTTTGTTTGTTTGCTTGCTTTTTAATAAATAAATTAATTAATTTATTTTTGGCTGCATTGGGTGTTCGTTGCTGTGAGCAGTCTTTCTCTAGTTGCGGCGAGCGAGGGCTACTCTTCGTTGTGGTGCATGGGCTTCTCATTTTGGTGGCTTCTCTTGCTGAAGAGCATGGGCTCTAGGCACACGGGCTTCAGAAGTTGTGGCTCTCAGGCTCAGTAGTTGTGGGTCCCGACCTCAAGAGCGTGGGCTCAGTAGTTGTGGCACACAGGCTTAGTTGCTAACCAGCATATGGGATCTTCACAGACCCGGGCTCGAACACGTGTATTCTGCATTGGCAGGCAGATTCTGTGCCATCAGGGAAGTCCCCCCCTCAATATGGTTTTGATAGCAGGGTAATGGTGACTTCATAGAATGTCTTTGGAAGTATTCCTTGCTCTTCAATCTTTTGGAAGAGTCTGAGAAGAATCAGTATAAGTTCTCCTTTGTATATTTGGTAGAATTTGCCTGTGAAACCATCTGATCCTGGACTTTTGTTGGTAGGGAGTTTTTTTAAATTACAGATTCTATTTCACTTTTAGTGATCAGTCTGTTCAAGTTATCTATTTCTTCTTGATTCAGTTTTTGTTGGCTGTAAAAAAACAACATACATTTTGAGATTATGTTAGCACCTAAATATTTGCCATGTATTAGACCACAAGAAAGCAAAGAAAAAAGTATTAAAATATTTTTTCATATAGAAAAAGTATTGAAATATTATTTAAGAAATTGGGATAATAATAATAATTATAATAATGACAAACTGTTCTGAACTTAAAGACTACTTTATCTAAGATGCATACTATATGCTAATTGTTTTATTGTTTTTAAATCCATTGAATGTATTCTCCTTTTTAATTTAATTCTTTTATTTTACCTGTATATTGTTAAAAACAATTTAGTTGCACATAATATAAAAAATCACACTTTAACAGGAGATATTAATCCATTTACATTTAGTATAGTACTAAAATACTTAGGTTTAGGGTTACCATGTTATTGTGTGCTCTCATTTATTTATTTTTTTAAATGATTTAATTTTTTTAAAAATAAATTATTTATCTACTTTTAATGTCTTCATTGGAGTGTAATTGCTTTACAACGGTGTGTTAGTTTCTGCTTTATAATAAAGTGAATCAGCTATACATATACAAATATCCTCATATCTCCTCCCTCTTGTGTCTCCCTCCCACCCTCCCTGGCCCACATCTCTAGGTGGTGACAAAGCACCAAGCTGATCTCCCTGTGCTATGCGGCTGTTTCCCACTAGCTATCTATTTTACATTTGGTAGTATATATAAGTCCATGCCACTCTCTCACTTCATCCCAGCTTACCCTTCCCCCTCCCCATGTCCTTAAGTCCATTCTCTGCATCTGCATCTTTATTCCTGTCCTGCCCCTAGGTTCTTCACAACCATTTTCTTTTCATTTTTTTTTAGATTCCATATATATGTGTTAGCATACAGTATTTGTTTTTCTCTTTCTGACTTACTTCATTCTGTATGACAGACTCTGGGTCCATCCACCTCACTACAAATAACTCAATTTCATTTCTTTTTATGGCTAAGTAATGTTCCATTGTATATTGAAGATATGCAAGATCTTCTTTATCCATTCATCAGTTGATGGACACTTAGGTGGCTTCCATGTCTGGGCTATCGTAAATAGAGCTGCAGTGAACATGTGGAACATGACTCTTTTGGAATTATGGTTTCTCAACATATATGCCCAGTAGCGGGATTGCTGGGTCATATGGTAGTTCTATTTTTAGATTTCAGGGAACCTCCATACTGTTCTCCATAGTGGCTGTATCAATATACATTACCACCAACAGTGCAAGAGGGTTCCCTTTTCTCCACATCTCTGCAGCATTTATAGTTTGTAGATTTTTTTGATGATGGCAATTCTTTTCTGTGTAAGGTGATACCTCATTGTAGTTTTGATTTGCATTTCTCTAATGATTAGTGAGCATTGAGCATTCTTTCATGCGTTTGTTGGCAATCTGAATATCTTCTTTGGAGAAACGTCTATTTAGTTCTTCTTTCCATTTATGGATTGAGTTGTTTTTTGTTTTTTTTTTTTATATTGAGATGCATGAGCTGCTTGTAAAGTTTGGGTATTAATCCTTTGTCAGTTGCTTCATTGGCAAATACTTTCTCCTATTCTGAGTGTTGTCTTTTTGTCTTGTTTATGTTTTCCTTTTGCTGTGCAAAAGCTTTTAAGTTTCATTAGGTCCCATGTTTTTATTTTTGTTTTTATTTCCATTTCTCTAGGAGGTGGGTCAAAAAGGATCTTGCTGTGATTGATGTCATAGAGTTTTCTGCTTATGTTTTCCTCTAAGACTTTTATAGTGTCTGGCCTTACATTTAGGTTTTAGTCTATTCTGTATTTATATTTGTGTATGGTGTTAGGGCACCTTCTAATTTCATTCTTTTTGTAGCTGCCCAGTTTTCCCAGTACCACTTATTGAAGAGGCTATCTTTTCTCCATTGTATATTCTTGTCTCCTTTATCAAAAATAAGGTGACCATGTGTGCGTGGGTTTATCTCTGGGCTTTCTCTTCTGTTCCATTGATCTATATTTCTGTTTTTGTGCCAGTACCATACTGTCTTGATTACTACAACTTTGTAGTATAGTCTGAAGTCAGGGAGCCTGATTCCTCCAGCTCTATTTTTCTTCTCAAGATTGCTCTGTCTATTCGGGGTCTTCTGTGTTTCCATACAAATTGTGAAATTTTTTGTTCTATTTCTCTGAAAAATGCCATTGATTGTTTGATAGGGATTGCATTGAATCTGTAGATTACTTTGTGTAGTATAGTCATTTTCACAATGTTGATTCTTCCAATCCAAGAACATGGTATATCTCTCCATCT
>NW_020172139.1:90101-102292 GCF_003031525.2 Neophocaena asiaeorientalis asiaeorientalis | reverse complement strand
TGCCTACTTTCTGGAGGGTTTTATCATAAATGGGTGTTTAATTTTGTCAAAAGCTTTTGTCAAGAACATTTAATCCAGTTACATTTAAGGTAATTATCGATATGTATATTCCTATTATCATTTTCTTAATTGTTTTGGGTTTGTTATTGTAGGTATTTTCCTTCTCTTGTGTTTTCTGCCTAGAGAAGCTCCTTTAGTATTTGTTGTATAACTGGTTTGTTGGTGCTGAATTCTCGTAGCTTTTGCTTCTCTGTAAAGTTTTTAATTTCTCCTTCAAATCTGAATGAGATCCTTGCTTGGTAGAGTAATCCTGATTGTAGCTTTTTCCCTTTCATCACTTTAAATATGTCCCACCAGTCCCTTCTGGCTTGCAGAGTTTCTGCTGAAAGATCAGCTGTTAGCGTTATGGGGATTCCCTTGTATGTTTGTTGTTTTTCCCTTGCTGCTTTTAATATTTTTTCTTTGTATGTAATTTTTGATAGTTTGATTAATATGTGTCTTGGCGTGTTTCTCCTTGGATTTATCCTGTATGGGACTCCCTGAGTTTCCTGGACTTAATTAACTCTTTCCTTTCCCATATTAGGGAAGTTTTGAACTATAATCGCTTCAAATACTTTCTCAGTCCCTTTCTTTTTCTTTTCTTCTTCGGGGACCCCTATAATTCGAATGTTGTTGCATTTAATGTTGTCCCAGAGGTGTCTCAGATTGTCCTCAATTCTCTTCATTCTTTTTTCTTCATTCTGCTCTGTGATAGTTATTTCCACTATTTTATCTTCCGGGTCATTTATCCATTCTTCTGCCTCAGTTATTTTGGTATTATTTCCTTCTGGAAAATTTTTAATTCCACTTATTGTGTTGTTCATCATTGTTTGCTCCTTCGTTCTTCTAGGTCCTTGTTAAACGTTTCTTGTATCTTCTCCATTCTAGTTCCAAGATTTGGGATCATCTTTGCTATCATTACTCCGAATTCTTTTTCAGGTAGACTGCCTATTTCCTCTTTATTTGTTTGCTATGGTGGGTTTTTACCTTGCTTCTTCATCTGCTGTGAGTTTCTCTGTCTTCCCATTTTGCTTAACTTACTGTGTTTGGGGCCTCCTTTTTGCAGGCTGCTGGTTCGTAGTGTCCCATTGTTTTTGGTGTCTGCCCCCAGTGGCAAAGTTCAGTTCAGTGGGTTGCATAAGCTTCCTGGTGGAGGGTACTAGTGCCTGTGTTCTGGGGGGTTGGGCTGGATCTTGTCTTTCTGGTGGGCAGGTCCGCATCTGTTTGTGTTTTGGGGTGTCTGTGACCTTATTATGATTTTAGGCAGCCTCTCTGATAATGAGTGGGGCTGTGTTCCTGTCCTGCTAGTTGTTTGCCATAGGGTGTCCACCACAGGAGCTTGCTGGTCTTTGAGTGGAGCTGGGTTTTAGCATTGAGATGGAGATCTCTGGGAGAGCTTTCGCCTTTTGATATTTCATTGGCACCAGAGGTCTCTAGTACACCAATGTCCTGAACTTGGTCCTCCCTCCTCAGAGGCACAGGCCTGACCTCTACCTGGAGCACCAAGACCCTTCAGCCACACAGCTGGAGGTGAGAGCAAGACGTAATTTTCTCACATCTCAAAGACCACCAATGGGATTCACTGACCATTTTCTCTCCAGATGTGAAGGAAACAACATTCAGTCTTCCGCTAGTCAGCCACTTTGGTAGCCAGCCTCCAAGATGGCCCTAATCATCCCCTTATTATCTCTCAATCTTCATGCACCAGTGTGGCCCCTCGAACTTGAAAAGGGTTGAGTGTTTAACTATTAAGACATTGCAGAAATGACAAAGTGCAGCTTCCAAAGGTGGGTCATAAAAGACATTGCAGCTTCTGATTTGTTTTCTGCTAGATCACTGATCCTGGTGTAAGCCAGCTGCCATGTCATGAGGACACTCAAGCAGCCCTAAGGAGAGATCCATGTGGCAAGAAACTGAGGCCTCCAACTGCAGCCACGTTAGTAAGTCATCTCATAAGTCAGAGTATTTAATTTTATTTATTTTTGATTGTGTTGGGTCTTCGTTGCTGCACAATGCTTTCTCTAGTTTTGACAAGTGGGGTCTATGCATCGTTGTGGTACATGGGCTTCTCCTCGCGGTGGTTTCTCTTCTTGTGGAGTATGGGCTTCAGTAGTTGTGTCATGCAGGCTCAATAGTTGGGGCTTGCGGGCTCTAGAGCACAGGGTTAGTAGTTGTGGCACACAGGCTTAGTTGCTCTGCGGCATGTGGGATCTTCCCAGACCAGGGTTTGAACCCCTGTCCCCTGCATCAGCAGGCGGACTCTCAACCACTGCGCCACCAGGGAAGCCCCTATTTAGTCATATTTCTATTTATTTATGTAGTCTTCTTATCTGTAGTAGAGCACATTATTTATTCTAAACCACAAAGATGTTTTGGTTTCCTCAATACTAATTATTAAGCTTTAAATTTAAGTTAACTTTCTAAACTAAGTATGTTGTATCATAGTGAAAATTAATTTTTTCTAGGACAGCTGAAATGTTACATTTATTCAGAAAATGTTGTATTCAGCTTTCTTTTCATTTGCTCCTACCTCTCACTGATTCACAGAGGTAAACATCACTTCATCCATGGATCTGACTTCTCTCTGATTTCTCATGGTCATTCTCACTAATTCATCTTGCCTCCTGAAATCTTTAGCCATCCCATTACTCCACAAAAGCAAAAACCTTCCTTGGGCCTTTTTCCTCAGAAGATTGATTATTCCCACATTTTAAATGGGAGATTGCAATAAGTTAGGAGAAAATGCCACAAGGGTCTCTCTCTCTTTTTTTTTCCACATCTTTTATCAGCCTCTGCTTGCACTCTCTTCAAAGATTTTTGTACAGCACATTGATGGAAGATGCCAGTTGTTTCTCTCCTTGGGGCAAAAGACAGATTAATTACCTGACAAATAAAATAAAGACAGTGTCTTGCTCTGCTCAAATGTTGGAGAGGATGGCTTCCATCCTAATTTAAAACTTTCAGGTGACTGAAGCTTAAGATTCCTAAGCTTCAATCCATACTTGCACCATTCACAGCACCCAACAGGACTGCTTTACATAATTCCATGAGAGTTTCTTGTGCAAGTGGAACAGATAAAAATATAAAACTATTGCTGTCTGTGTCATAAAAATGATTTTTTGTCTCATTTAAAATATCTTTTTGTAAAATCAAAAAACGTGTCAGGCTAAAATATTAGAATTTCAAATATGGTAAAATCTAAGACCCTTCAAATTTCTTTCCAGTATTGGTGATGATGGGTGCCATGCGAGATATGACTTCATTAAACAGAATAGGTAAGATTCCTTCATAGGACTGATTGGAGAATATGAAAATAATCCCTGGAAAAATCTGGACATTCTCTAGTTCTCCAGTATTGGTTAAGATGGTAGAAAGGGCCCGTCATTGTCCTATATGTGAATGCAGATCAGTTGTGAGAGGTGGGGGTAAAAGAAGCAGCCTAAATATCCTTTATGTTTGCTGTACTACTAGTAGAAAGAGGAAGGCTCAACCTGTCACCATGGTTGATACAGGAAATAAGCTGCTGAAACTACACAGAAATGTACCTGCTTGTATTTTCTGTGCAGTTACCCTCTCTTTTGGTGTGCCCTGATACCTCCCTCAACTTATGTACCAACTCCAGCAGCATTAAGAAGAAATCCAAAGAAATCTATTCTTTGGAATTATGAGGAAGGGAAGAGTCGAAAATTTTATAGCATGCTCTATACAAGTGTACACGTCACCATCCTTATCTATGTCATGCCATGCATGGAGGGTCAGTAGGTTCAGGGGATTCTGGAAACACCAAGGTCTGTGGGGTTCATCACGGGTGCATTCATGAGCAGTAAAAGAGAAGGGCCTTATCTTGGTCACTTTCTCAATGCTAGTAGCTACAAAAAGAAGAGGACAGCAGACATCTTAGGGAGAAGAGCCAACATAAATGAAATGTCCTAATTACTCTAGGCAGCCTCTCACGATAGCCTCCCATAGCTCCTCAAATCCCTACATCCTTGCACAAGGGATAGTGTAATAGTACTGGAGCGTGTGACTGCAGATTGACATTATTTTTTTTTTTTTTGATTGACATTATTTTTGTTGAAAAAAGTAAAAACAGGTTCAAGTGACAGGGTTTGAAATGGGTTCACAGTGGGAGGGAAACTAATGTAACAATGTAGAGAGAACCCTTTGGATGGATACATCATGTTTTTGTTTTTGTTTTTTTTGCTGCTTCAGAATCTGTAGTAGAGGTTGGTGTGTTCCATGATGCATTCCCGCTTCTTATAAGTTTTAGATGGAATACCCCATTAGGACGAAGTGCATGTAAGGAAGGTTAGTGAGTCAAACTCCTCTGCCCTCCGTCAGCAGTGGGTGCAAAGGGATTTAGACCAAGTGCTTTCATCCTTTGATGTGCAAAGTTTTCACTATATGAATGATGGTTTTTTTTGTTTGCAGGTCAGGAGCCTTGGTCTCAATATCCCTATTTAAAAAGTGTTATCACAGGGCTTCCCTGGTGGCGCAGTGGTTGGGGGTCCGCCTGCTGATGCAGGGGACGCGGGTTCGTGCCCCGGTCTGGGAGGATCCCACATGCCGCGGAGCGGCTGGGCCCGTGAGCCATGGCCGCTGGGCCTGCACGTCCGGAGCCTGTGCTCTGCAACGGGAGAGGCCACAGAGGTGAGAGGCCCGCGTACCGCAAAAAAAAAAGAAAAAAAGTGTTATCACATAACTGCCAGAAATAATTGCTGATGGCACTGGAAAAAATTGAGGGTTATCCTTAACAATTAAGGGTTTCTCAGCAACACGGACGGACTTAGAGATTGTTATCCTGAGTGACACAAGTCAGACACAGAAAGACAGATATCATATGATATTGCTTACATGAGGAATCTAAAAAAAAACGGTAGAAAAGAACTTATTTACAAAACAGAAATAGAGTCATTGATATAGAAAATAAACTTATGGTTACCAGGGGATAAGTGGGGGAGGGATAAATTGGGAGAATGGGACTGACATATACACACTACTGTATATAAAATAGGTAAGTATTGGTATGGACCTGCTGTATAGGACAGGGAACTCTACTCAGTGCTCTGTACTGGCCTATATGGGAAAAGAATCTTAAAAAAAAACACAAGGGTTTCAGGATTATATAATAAATATATATGTGCAAAACAGTTAACATGAAAGGAAAAATAAATTAACGATGTGGTCCCTGTTATAGTATCAACATTTTGTGCCTCTAGTTTTCAAATTTTGAAAACCAGCTCCCTTGTTGATGGTATTAGGCGGTGGGGCTTTTGGGAGGTGATTAGGTCATGAGGCCAGAAACCTCAAATATGGGATTAGTGACCTAATAAATGTAGCACACAAAAGATCTTATGCCCATTACATCATTTAATTGCAGAACCAGAAGACCCACATTATGAACCAGAAGTTTGGCCCTCACCAGGCACTAAGTCAGACGGCAACTTGTTTGTTTAAATTAATTAATTAATTAATTATTTGGCTGCGTTGGGTCTTGGTTGCGGTGCACAGGCTACTCATTGGGTGGCTTCTCTTGTTGCAGAACACGGGCACTGGCCTGCAGGCTTCAGTAGTTGTGGCACGTGGGCTCAGTAGTTGTGACTTGCCAGCTTGAGAATGCTGGCTCAGTATTTGTGGTGCATGGGCGTAGTGGCTCTGCGGCATGTGGGACCTTTTCGGACCAGGGCTCGAACCTGTTTCCCCTGATCGGCTGGTGAATTCTTAACCACTGTGCCACCAGGGAAGCCCTAAACGTGTGACTCCATTTCTCTTCTTAAATTAGTTTATGTGTAGCCATTTTTAGATTCCACCTCTAAGTGATACCTTATGACAAGCCTCTTTTTCTGTCTGACTTATGTCACTTAGAATGACCGTGCCTAAGTCCACCCGAGTTGCTGCAACTGGCCTTATTTCATTGACTTCATGGCTGAGTTATATTCCATTGTACATAAGTATCACATCTTCTTTATCCATGTTTTCCTTCCAAGTACATTTAGATTGTATCCAAGTCGAGGCTCTTGTAAACAGAGATGCACTAAAAGTTGGGTTCGCTGTGTCCTGTCGAATTTTGTTTTTACCCAGACATACGCCCATGAGTGGAAGTGCCGTGTGCTCTGTAGCTCTGTTTTTTATTTTTAGGAAACACAATACATTTCTCCAGAGTTGCCTTTGGCAATTTACGTTCCTAGCGTCAGCGAAACAGGGCTCCCTTTTCTCCACGCCCTGTCCTGCTTTTCTGGTTTTTACACTTTGTGATGATGGCCGATCTGACTGATGCGAAGTGTTGATATTCATTGCCCGCCTATTTGGTTGAAAAAAAAGGGAGTATGCATTTTTCCTGAATATATTCAGAAAAAAACGCATACGCCCTTTTTGGCCAAATGGATCATTGGCATAGTTCAGCCGCTTTTCATGTGCTTTAACTGCGAGTCCAGTCTACCTCTTGAAATCCCTCTGTGCAATTCTGCCTTGCTTTCAAGTCCTTTTCGATGACTTACCTCACGACATTTTGCGATGATAGATATCCTTTACAACCCTGAAGGTTTGAAAATTGCAGGGCCCTGAGGTGGATTTTTCATATTTTGTGGGGAACACGCCACAAAACAGCAGCATTGCTTAAAACCCTGTTCTGATTCCGGGGGCAAGGTGAGCCTTTGGTCAAATCCTCTTCCTTATTGGAAAGTAGAGTGACATGTGCCTGTTGAAAAACCTAGGGCTTGTCTCTTATTGGTTCCCCCCATTGGGCTTCATTCACCAAATTCCAAACTGTGTGAAACAGGATGTTGAAGGTGTTAATTTCCCCAAGTGGAAAGATTGTTAGGAAAGAGGCTCGAGGGGGGAAGCCGACCACCAAGAGATGAGGTGTCTTTTCCAAACTCTTCCTGGTCACACAGTGTACCATACTCTGGGTGTCCAATGCATCTTTTAGCTGTAGGACGAGTCCCCTGCCCCTGGAGATTTGGGACCTATGGAAGGGGGAACAAGCATATTACTGTAAAGGGGCTGCATTTGCTGACCCATCCTCACCAAGCCTCACAGCCCCACGAGTGTCTAGCCTTAGGTCCCATCCAACTCTGTGTCTAGATGTGTTCAATTGAGGTTGCATCACAGCCCCCGAACGAATTCTGTGAAAATTTGTCTCTCACTCACTGTTTTTGTTTTTGTTTTTGTTTTTTTTTTGGTATTTATTTTTATAATGGGGTGTAGGTGATTTTCAGTGCTATGTTTCTTGCTGCTGTACATCCACTTGATTCACTTACGGAGAGACATCAATAAATTCTTTTTCTGATTCTGACCATTCGTATATAATCTTTTCCGGTGTGTAGTGTGCTGTGTCCAGTCCTTTGAGCTTTAGAGTAAGCCTTGTTGATTGCCTGTTTGGTCTATGGAATGGTATCTGTGCTCATTTCAAACTCTTGGTTTATGCCTCACCTCAACCGACTTTTGCACTCTAGCAGTCATAAGTGTGTTTTCTAAATGTGTGATTCTGTGTCTCTTTTGACATTTAGTTCATGTGTCACAATTTTGATATTCCACCTATAACTGATACCTGATGATGTCTCATTTTTCTGTCTGACTTATGTCACTGAGAATGATCGTACCTAAGTACACCTGAGTTGCTGCAACTGGCCTTATTTCATTGACTTCATGGCTGAGTTATATTCCATTGTACATAAGTATCACATCTTCTTTATCCGTGTTTTCCTTCCAAGGAGATTTTGGTTGTATCCAAGTCGTTGAAGAAGTTCTGCCCCCTTCCATGTGCTTTCGAGGTGAGACCAATCTCCCTCTTGAAATCCCATTCCTGCAATTCTGCCTTGCTTTCAAGTCCTTTTTCGTGACTTACCTCAAGGCATTTTTCCACGTTAGGAATCTTTTACAATGCTGCAGGATTGTGAATTGCAGTGCCCCTGAGCTCCATTTTTCAACTTGTTTCTTTGGGAACTGGCCACCAAACAGCAGGATTGCTTCAAGCCCTATTCTGGTTCCGAGGGCAAGCTGAGCCTTTGGTCAATTCCTCTTCCTCATTGGAAATTAGATGGCATATGCCTGTCCAAACACCTAGGCGTTGTCTCTCATTGTTCCCCCCATTCCAGTTTATCCTCCGGACAAATTCCAAAGTGTGCGAAAGAGGGTGTTGAAGGTGCTGACTTCCCCAAGTGGGGTGATTGCTAGGAAAGAGGCTGGAGGTGGGAACCCGACCACTAGGAGATGAGGAGATGAGGTGGTTTTCTCAAACTCTTCCCGATCCGATGGTGTACCATCCTCTGGGTGTCCCATGCATGTTTTAGCTGTACGAAGGGTGGCCTGCACCTGGAGATTTGGGATCCATGGAATCAGGACCAGGCAGTATTACTCTAAAGGGGCTGCATTTGCTGACTCATGCTCACCAAGCCTCTCAGCCCCAGGAGTGTCCAGCCTTAGGTCCCATCCAGCTGTGTGTTTAGATATGCTCAATCCAGCTTGCATCCCAGCCCGTGAACGAATTCTGTAGGAATTTATCTCTTACTCAGTGTCTTTTTTTTTTTAATTTATTTTTATAAGGGGGTGTAGCTGATTTTCAGTGCTGTGTTTCTTGCTGCTGTACATCCACTTGATTCACTTACAGAGAGACATCGATAAATTCTTTTTCTGATTCTGACCATTCGTATATAATCTTTTCCGGTGTGTAGATTGTGCTGAGTCCAGTCCTTTGAGCTTTAGAATAAGTCTTGTTGATTCCCTGTTTGGTCTATGGAACAGTATCTGCTCATTTCAAACTCCTGGTTTATGCCTCACCTCAATTGACCTTTGCACTCTAGCAATCATAAGTGTGTTTTCTAAATGTGCGATTCTGTGTCTCTTTTGTCATTTAGTTCATGTGTAGCAATGTTGATATTCCACCTATAACTGATATCATATGATAAGTCTCTTTTTCTGTCTGATTTATGTCACTGAGAATGATCGTACCTAAGTACACCTGAGTTGCTGCAACTGGCCTTATTTCATTGACTTCATGGCTGAGTTATATTCCATTGTACATAAGTATCACATCTTCTTTGTCCATGTTTCCCTTCCAAGGAGATTTCGGTTGTATCCAAGTCGAGGCTCTTGTAAACGACCAGCACTAAACGTTGTGGTGCCTGTGTCCTGTCGAGTGTTGCTTTTCCCAAGATATACGCCCATGGGTGGAAGTGCCGTATGCTCTGTAGCTTTGTTTCTGAGATTTTTTTGGGAAACACAATACACTTCTCCAGAGTGCCGTTGGCAATTTACCGTCCCACAATCACCGTGAAAAGGCTCCCTTTTCTCCATGCCCTATGCTGCATTTCTGGTTTTTACACTTTGTGAGGATGGCCTTCGGAGTGATGTGAAGTGACATCTCTTTGCAGTGCTGATTTGCACTGCACGCCTCTGTGGTTGTCGAAAAGGCACATATGCGTTTTTCCTGAATATGTTCAGGAAAGATGCATACGCCCTTTTTGGCCAATGGCATCGTTGAAGAAGTTCTATCCCTTTCCATTTGCTTTCATGGCGAGTGCAATCTACCTCTTGAAAACCCCTTCCTGCAATCCTGCCTTGTTTTCTTGTCCTTTTTCGTGACTTACCTCAAGGCATTTTTCCAGGATTGCTTCCAGCCCTATTCTGGTTTCGGTGGTGAGCTGAGCCTTTGGTCAATTCCTCTTCCTGATTGGAAATTAGAGTGGCATGTCCCTGTTCAGACACCTCGGGCTTGTCTCTCATGGTTCCCCCTCTTCCCCTTCATCCTCCAGACAAATTCCAAACTGTGAGAAACAGGATGTTGAAGGTGCTGACTTCCCCTGGTGAGTAGATTGTTAGAAAAGAGGCTAGAGCACCCGAGCACCAGGAGATTAGGAGAGGAGGTGCCTTCTCCAAACTCTTCCCAATCACACGGTGTACCATCCTCTGTGTGTCCCATGCATATTTTAGCTCTAGGAAGGTTCCCCTGCACCTGGAGATTTGGGACCCTTGGAATGGGGCCAGGCAGTATTATTCTATAGGTGCTGCATTTGTTGGCCCATCCTCACCAATTTTCTCACTCCACGAGTATCCATCCTTAAGTCCCATCTATCTGTGGGTATAGACGTGGTGAATCCAGGTTGCATCAGAGACCCTGAAGGAATTCTGTAGGAATTTCTCTCTCACTGTCTTTTTTAAATTATTTTTTGTAATTTATTTTTATAATGGGGTACAGCTGGTTTTCAATGTTGTGTTTCTTGTTGCTGTACATCTTCTTGATTCACTTACTGAGAGACCTCAATAAAATCATTTTTAGATCCTTACCAGGCGTATATATTCTTTTCCGGTGACTAGAGTGTTGTGAGTCCAGTTCTTTGAGCTATAGAGTAGGTCTTGTCGATTAGCTATTTGGTTTGGAACCATATCTGTGCTAATTTCAACCTCATGGTTTATGCCTCACCCCACCTCACCTTTTCAGGAAAAACGCATACGCCCTTTTTGGCCAACTGCGTTATTGGTGAAGTTCAGCCACTTTTCATGTGCTTTAATGGCTAGTTCAGTCTACCTCTTGAAATTCCTTTCCTGCAATTCTGCCTTTCGTTAAAATCCTTTTCCATGACTTACCTGAAGACATTTTTCGATGATAGGTATCATTTTAAACCCTGCAGGTTTGTGAATTGCAGTGCTCCTGACCTCCATTTTTCAACTTGTTTCTTTGAGATCTAGCAACAAAACAGCAGAATTGCTTCAAGCCCTATTCTGGTTCCGGGGCAAGGTGAACCTTTGGTTAATTCCTCTTACTAAATGGCAATTAAAGTGGCATTTTCCTGTCCAAACACCTAGGGCTTGTCTCTCATGGTTCTCCCCCTTCCCCTTCATCCTCCGGACAAATTCCAAACTGTGCGAAACTGGATGTTGAAGCTGCTGACTTCGTTAAGTGGGGAGATTGCTCAGAAAGAGGCTGGTGGGGGGGAACCCGAGCACCTGGAGATGAGGAGATGAGGTGCCTTTTCCAAACTCTTCCCGATCAGACGGTGTACCATCCTCTGGGTGTGACAGGCGTGTTTCAGCAGTAGGAAGGGTCCCCTGTAAGTAAGGGGCACGCCAGGGATCTTTCCAAATCCGTGTCTCCCAGAACCCCAAAAACTGGGAAAGTTTTAAGCTACGGGTACATGCATGTATGTTCATGAAGGGCCTTGGACAGTAGGCAGAGTCCAAGCTTGAGATGATTGAGGGTCAGAAGCGGTCACCATTGGCCTCCCTTAAGTTACATTTTATCTGGCCTTGGTAGATGATGTAGATATAGGTATCTATTTTTTCAGATTCTTTCCCTTTATAGGTTATTACAAAATATTGAGTGTAGTTCCCTGTGCTATACAGTAGGCCCTCGTTGATTATCCATTTTATATATAGCATTGTGTATGTGTTAATATCAAAATCTTAAATTATCCCTCCCCGCACCCTTCCCCTTTGGTAACAATAAGTTACAAGATTTTATATTCCTCAGAAATGGGGGAGCTGAAAGAATGGTATCATTTTCAATGGAAAAGCATTCAAAAGAAGATTGAAGCTTCAGCCAAGATCATTAGATGTACATCCTTGTAAAACAATCACTTAATTTCTCTAAACTTGACCTGACAAATAAGACAAAAACCCTCCACTGAACTTGCTTATAATAAAGTGATGGAAATATCAAATGGAAGTGTTAGAAACATCTCATTTTACCCGAGCCTTATACCCTGTTCTATGTTAATTACAGTTTGGCTCACACATCCGTTCATTGAAGTTACAATGTTCTCAATTTCTGTTACTGATCCTCCAGAGTGGACCCCAACAAGTGTCCCCCTGCCCAGTGTCATTGGAGCCAACAGATCGAGACTGAGTTTGGTTCAGAAGCAAAGGAAACTTCCATCATCACGGTGTCTGTAGGCTTTTCTATGGTGACAGCGTGATATACGGTTCCCCCGCCAAGATTATTAGTTCCCGTCTGGGTGCAGCAAGTCCTGCAAGCGGTAGTCTACTCTTTTGGGGCACCCTCTTGTTGTTTTATGAGAGAAACTCCAGGTCAGGTGGTGGTCACACGAGTCGTCATGGGGCCCCGTTGCCCCCGGTTATCTCTCTGGAGGTTGGAGTTGGAGGGCCTCCTCACTCGAGGTCAGTGTGCCCACGGAGCAAACCCTGCAACTTCAGGG
>NW_020172139.1:89284-89897 GCF_003031525.2 Neophocaena asiaeorientalis asiaeorientalis | reverse complement strand
ATCCTTTACCAGGACTCCAGCAGCCCATGGGGCTCTCGAGGTCAGGCCAATCCCAGGATATGGAGCTCACCTGGGCATGTACCCCACCCCCACCCCAGCCCACGGGGCTCTCGTGTCCAGGCCCCTCCCAGGATATGGGGTTCCCTGGTCAGGTCCCCTGCAGCCCATGGGGCTCTCGTTGTCAGGCCCCTCCCAGGATACAGAGCTACCCTTGCAGGTACCGTGGCAGGGCTGGGCACACAGGAACCGTGCACATAGCCCACATTGCAGAGCACTCCCAGCTCATCCGTCGCTCAGAGCTGACACAGAGCACCTCAGAGCAGGACTTGAACTAACAAACAGCAGCTCCGACAGGTCTGTGACCCTGGGCATCACTCTGTGCGGCCTCCTCCACCTGGTCTTCCAGAGACTTCCACTGCACCCGGGGCACCAGGCCTCTGTCTCCAACCACCACCCACCCCTCCTCTCCCTGACTCCTGGGTTCCTCTCATTAGGAGAGGGTCTCATTGAAGTTGTCTCCCACTCATGGGCCAGATAATATGATTAGAAAACAAGCCAGAGCTGCAGCCCCTTGTCTATCCTGACTCTCAGGAGCCCACACCTGTTCCTTGGA
>NW_020172139.1:52832-89025 GCF_003031525.2 Neophocaena asiaeorientalis asiaeorientalis | reverse complement strand
ATGTGTGCTAATTTCAATCTGTTTTTATACAGCAGCCCAACTCAACTTTCCCCTTAAGCAAGCATAAGTTTTTTATCTAAATGTGAGACTCTGTTCGGGTTTGTAATTCAGTTTATGTGTAGCCAAGTTTACACTCCCTCTATTAGTGATATCTTACGCTAACTATCTTTCTCTGTGTGACATATTTCTCTTAGAATCATCGTACTTAAATCCACTCAATTTGCTGCTACAGGCCTGATGACATTGATTTCATTGCTGAGTGATATTCCGTTGTACGTAAGTAGCACAACTTCTTTATCCATTTTTTTCTTTCTGGGATATTTAATTTGTACTGGACTCGAGGTTCTTGTAAACACAGCAGCCCTAAATTTTGTGTTGGCTGTGTCTTGTTGATTTTAATTTTCCTAAGCTATAGGGCCAAAAGTGGAAGTGCCCTAGGCTCTGTAGCTTTGTTTTTTAGATGTTTCAGGATACACCATAAACATCTCCAGAGTGTCTGTTGGCAATTTACATCCCACCCATCAGCATAACAAGGCTCCCTGTTCCCCATGGCCTGTCCTGTCTGTGTTTCTCGTTTTTACACTTTTTTCAGATGGCCCTTTTGACGAATGGGAAAAGAGACTTCCTTGTAGTGCGGATTTCCATTGCTCGAGTGCTTGGTTGGCCAAAAAGGGCGTATGCGTTTTTTCCTGAATATATTCAGGAAAAATGTATACGCCCTTTTTGTCCAAGTGCATCACTGTCAAAGATCTGCTGCTTTTCATATGCTTTAAATGCAATTCCAATCTACCTCCTGAAATCTGATTCCTGCAATTCTGCCCCGCTTTCAAGTCCCCTTCGCAGGCTTACTTCAATATATTTTTGGAGGATAGCTGTCATTTATAACTCTGCAGGTTTCTGAATTACAGTGCCCCTGAGCTCCTTTCTTAACTCGCTTCCTTGTAAGCTGGCCACAAAACCGCAGGTTTGCTTCGGGCCGTAATCTGGTTCCGGCCCGGCACGCTGAGCGTTTGGTTAATTCCTCTTCCTGGTGGGAAATGAGAGTTAAATGTGCCCATCCAGACACCTGCCACACTCCCAGCCCCTTGGTGATGTGTGTCCTCTGGTTTGAGACCACATGTGCTGGGTTCCTCACCTTTTAGTGATGTGGCCCCACTGGTGTGAGGACACTTCTGCCTGGTTCCCATCCCCTTGGTGATGTGGGCCCTCTGGTGAGAGTCTGATCCTGGCTGGGTTCCTCACCCTTCTGTGAGGTGGGCCCTCTGCTCTCAGGTCAATCCTGCCTGGGTGGCACACCCCGCCTTGGAGACGTCGGCCCTCTGGTGGCAGTTGGAGCCTGCTGGGAGCCTCCTACCCTCGGTGATGAGGGCGCTCTGGCATCAGGCCCTAACTGCTGGGTTCCCACGTTTTCTGATACGTGCTAAGTGGTGCGAGGCCACTCCTGCCAGGATCCCATCCACATGGGGATGTGCGCGTTCTGCTCTGAGGTCCCAACGGCAGGGTTGCTCACAGTTTCATGATGTGGGCCCTCTGCTGTGAGTTCACTGTGGCCCGGATCCCATAGACTCGGTGCCCTGGGCCACCTGCTGGGAGGTTCCAATTGCTGGATTCCTCACCTTTTTTATTCTATGGGCCCCGTGTTGTGAGGCTCCTCCTGCCTGCCCCACTCCGAGCCCCTTGGAGATGTGGTTCCTGTGGTTTGAGGCCACAAGTGCTGGGTTCCTCACCTGTCTATGATTTGGCCACACTGGTGTTAGGACACTCCTGCGTGGTTCCGATCCCCTTGGTGATGTGGGCCCTCTGGCGAGAGTCTTATCCTGGCTGGGATCCTCACCCTTTTGTGAGGTAGGCCCTGTGCTGTGAGGTCACTCCTGCCTGGCTGGCACACGTCACCTTGGCGACGTGGGCCCTCAGTTGGGATTTGGTGCCTGCTGGGAGTCTCCTCCCCTCGGTAATGAGGGCCCTCTGGCGTCAGGCCCTAACTCCTGGGCTCCCAAAATTTTCTGATGTGCGCCCTGTGGTGCGAGGACACTCCTGCCAGGTTCCCAGCCACATGGGAATGTGGGCCTTCTGCTCTGAGGTCCCAACGGCTGGGTTGCTCACAGTTTCATGATGAGGGCCCTCTGGTGTGAGTTCACTCGGCCTGGATCCCATAGCCTCGCTACTCCTGGCCACCTGCTGGGAGGTTCCAACTGCGGGATTCCTCATTTTCTTATTCTGTGGGCCCTCTGTTTTGAGGCTCCTCGTGCCTGCCTCACTCCCAGCCCCTTGGTGATGTGTGTCCTCTGGTTTGAGACCACATGTGCTGGGTTCCTCACCCTTCTGTGAGGTGGGCCCTCTGCTGAGAGTCAGATCCTGGCTGGATTCATCACACTTCTGGGAGGAAGGCCCTCTGCTGTGAGGTAACTCCTGCCAGGCTTCCCATTGCCTTGGAGACGTCGGCCCTCTGGTGGCAGTTGGAGCCAACTGGGAGCCTCCTCTCCTCGGTGACGAGGGCCCTCTGTCGTCAGGCCGTAACTGCTGGGCTCCCCACGTTTCCTGATGTGAGCCCAGTGATAACAGGACACTCCTGTAAGGTTCCCATCCCCATGGGGATGTGGGCCTTCTGCTCTGTGGTCCCAACACCTGGGTTGCTCACCGTTTCATGATATAGGCTCTCTGGTGTTAACTCACTCAGGCCTGGATCCCATAGCCTCTGTGCTCTGGGCCACCTGCTGGGAGATTCCAACTGCTGGATACCTCACCTTTTTTATTCTTTGGGCCCTGTGTTGTGAGGCTCCTCCTGCCTGCCTCACTCCCAGCCACTTGGTGATGTGGGTCCTCTGGTTTGAGGCCACATGTGCCGGTTTCCTCACCTTTTAGTGATGTGGTCCCACTGGTGTGAGGACACACCTGCCTGGTTCCCATCCTCTTGGTGATGTGGGCCGTCTGGTGAGAGTCTGATCCTGGCTGGTTTCGTCACCCTTCTGTGAGGTGGTCCCTCTGCTCTGAGGTCACTCCTGCCTGGCTTGCTACTGTTGCCTTGGTGACGTCGGCCCTCTGGTGACAGTGCCCCTGAGCTCCTTTTTTCAACTCACTTTCCTTTGAGTTGGCCGCAAAACCGCAGGATTGCCTCAGGCCTTAATCTGGTTCCAGCAGGGCAAGCTGAGCCTTTGGTTAATTCCTCTTCCTGGTGGGAAATGAGCATTAAATTTGCCCATGCAGATACCTACAGCTAGTCTCTCATTGGTTCTCCCTATTCCTGTTCATCTTGCACAGAAATTGCAAGCTGTGCCAAACAGGAGGTTAAAGGCACTGACTCTCCAAGCGGGGAGAGTGTTAGTAAAGCATCTGGAATGGTGAACCCGAGGACCAGGATACGAAAACTGAGATGCATTTAAAAACGTTTCCCGATCACACGGTGGACCATACTCTGGGTTTCCCATGCGTGTTTTAGCTGAAGGAAGAATCCCTTAAACCTGGAGAGTTGGGACCCATGGAATGGGTACCATGCAGTATGACTACAAAGGGTCTGCATTTGCTCACCAAACCTCACCAATCCTTTCAGCCCCACGTGTCCAGCCATATGTGTCACCCAGCTCTGGGTGTAGATGTGGTAAATGCAGGTTGCATCACAAGCCCTGAATGAATTATTTAAGAATTGCTCTCTATTTCACTGTCATTGTGTTTTGTTTTTGAAATTTATTTTGATAATGGGCTTTAGCTGATTTTCACTGCTGCGTCTATGCTGCTGTACACATGCTTGATTCTGTTTCGGAGACATATAAATCCATAGGTTTTCAGATTCTTACTAGTCAGGTATATTCCTACGCGTTGAATATGGGGTGTTGAGTCCATTTCGTTGACCAAAGAGTAGGTCTTGTCTATTACATATTTGGCTTATGGAACGGTATCTGTGTTAATTTCAATCTCTGGTTTTATGCAGCACCCCAACTCACCTTTCCCCTTAAGCAAGCACTAGTTGGTTTTCTAAATTTGAGACCCTGTTCTGTTTTGTAATTCAGTTCATGTGTAGTCAAGTTTACATTCCGTGTATTAGTGATATCTTATGTTGCTTTAAATGATATCTTATGATATGTGTCCTTTTCTTTTGAATTATGTGACTTTGAATGATCATACGTAACTCCTCTGGAGTTGTTACAACTGGCCGTATTTCATTGATTTCCAGGCTGAGTAATATTCCACTCAACATGAGTACCACATCTCTATCCATTTTTTCCCTCCAGAGACATTTAAGTTATATCCTAGTCGAGCATCTTTTAAACTGAGAGGCGGTAAACTTTGGGGTGCCTGTGTCCTCTCGATTTTTGTTTTTCCCAAGATATACGTCCATGAGTGCAAGTAGCCCCTTGGTGACCATAGTTTATCCTACCTGGATGGCATTCTTGCGTTGTTCCATTTCAAGTGGTCCCAGTTTTTGCACTAATACTCCATTGGCGATTCACCTTTCACCAGGGATGTAAAGGTCAAAGGGTTTAGCTAAATTAGGGAGTTCCAGGGCAAGGGTCTGAATTGACTGCTCTTTGCATTCTTGAAAGGCCGCTTCTGGATTCTATTTGAAAGGATCATCATCTCTTCCTTTCAGTGTTTCATATAGAGGCCCAGCTAGTAGACTGTAGTTAGGGATCCAGAAGCAGCAAACCCCGGCCTCCCCAGGAACCCCTAAGCTGTCTTCAAGTTTTAGAAGTGGTAAGGCTGCAACTGGTTTCTTCCCTTTCCTGGGATGGGCTTCTCCGACCTTCTGTGAGAATGAAGCCCAGGCAGGTCACTGTAGTCTGTGATATTTGAGCCTTTCTCTTGGACACCTTCTATCCTTTATTGGCTAGTTAGTTCAGAGGCCTCCTTAGTAGGGCTGGCGATCACAATGTCGTCCGCATATTGAAGGAGGGTTCCCTTCTCCAGAGTTAGATCTTTTAGGTTTTAGTTAATTCTCCCCGAAGGTCGTGTGGGAATTTTTGAACCCCAGGACGACCCAGCAGTGTTCTCTTCATTGTATGTTGAGTCCTGCCAATCACAAGCCAAAATTTCTTGTGACTCTGGGACTAATGGAATACAGAAGAAGGCATCATTGAAGTCTAATAGAGAATACCATGTCCTGGTGGATGGTAGAATGACCAGCAGGGTGTAGGAATTAGGAACTACTGGATGTATATCCACGGTGGCTTCACTGACTGTCCTGACGTCCTTTAGCAGCTCCCCAGCAGCCCACGGGGCTCTCGTACTCAGGCCAATCCCAGGATATGGAGCTCACCTGGGTAGGTACCCAGCAGCTCACAGGGCTCTCATGGTCAGGCCCCTCCCAGGATTTGGAGCTCACCTGTGCAGGTCCCCAGCAGCCCACGGGGCTCTCGTGGTCAGGCCCCTCCCAGGATACAGAGCTCACCTGGGCAGGCACCCAGCAAGCCTGGGCACACAGGAACCGTGCGCATAGCCCTCATTGCAGAGCACCCCCAGCCCACCTGTCGCTCAGAGCTGACACAGAGCACCTCAGAGCAGGACTTGAACTAACAAACAGCAGCTCCGACAGGTCTGTGACCCTGGGCGTCACTCTGTGCGACCTCCCTCCACCTGGTCTTCCAGAGAGTTCCACTGCAGCCGGGGCACCAGGCCTCTGTCTCCACCCACCATCCCTCCTCTCCCTGACTCCTGGGCTCCTCTCATTAGGAGAGGGTCTCCTTGAAGTTGTCTCCCACTCATGGGCCAGATAAAATTATTAGAAAACAAGCCAGGGCTGGCAGCTCCTTGTCTAGCCTGACCCTCAGGATACCACACCTGTTCCTTGGACCTGGCCGGTACAGCAAGGTCCATTTTCTGCAACTGTGAGCCCCTGAGGGGTGAGGATTGGCTAACCTGGGCAGCGTGACCCTGCCGGCCGGCCCTCCCCAGGTGTGCCTGGGTTGAGGTCAATATAAACACCGCTCCAGGCAGCAAGAGCTCCTGCAGCTGTGCCTGACGCCATATTCTCTGCCCCGTCAGCAGTGTGGGGGCTGGGCTGGTGGGAGGAAGTGAGGGGCCACGGCTTTGTGGGTGGCCTGGTGTGAGTGGGGCTCTGCTGGACTTTCTGCAGGAGTTGCCAGGCTGCCACCTGCTAAAGAAGAGGATGTGTCACCCATACCTGCTGCTGGAATTTCTCCCCGGGCAGAGGTAAGGAAGGAAAAAAGCACTGGGGGCCTGGACAGGAGGGGTATCTTAGGCAGGGAAATGGAAAACTTCCAGAAGAGCGCCCGGGGCCGGGACCATCCTGGCTGGCCTGCAGGCATCAAGTCGGCCTGCGTGCTGTGGTTGGTGTGGCTCCATGGCCCTTCCTCTAGGCTTTCAAGTCCTTGCACACATTCAGGTGCTTTACCTGGGAAGGGTGGGAACAGTTCCGCAGCAGCTGGCCTAGGGCTCAGCTCCCGTTTACTCACAGACGCCTCGGCACGGTCCCCCAGCTTTGCAACGAGGACGCTCGTTGCGGGGCTGGGGGCTGCTGGCTGCATGGGAGACGATTCTCCACCTCTGACCAACTTCAGAATTGTTTACCACTGGAGCAAGTGTCCTGATAGGGTTTTCCTCTGTGTAACTGGTGGGTTCTGTTTTTTCTTCTTTTTCTTTTTTGGTTCAAGGTAGGTTTTATTCCTCTTTTTTGTATTTATAGATATAAGCATGGAAATCATTCATTCATATAAATACATCTATGCAAAGGGAAGAACTTTTTTTTCTGTTTTATTTTTTTAATTATAGAATTTTATTTTTTTATACAGCAGGTTCTTATTGGTTATCTATTATATATATATAAGTGTATACATGTCAATCCCAATCTCCCAATTCATCCCACCACCACTCCCCAACGGCTTTCCCCCCTTGGTGTCCATACATTTGTTCTCTACATGTGTGTCTCTGTTTCTGCCCTGCAAACAAGTTCTTCTGTACCATTTTTCTTGGTTCCACATATATGCATTAATATACAATATTTGTTTTTCTCTTTCTGACTTACTTCACTCTGTATGACAGTCTCTAGATCCATCGACGTCTGTACAAATGACCCGATTTCATTCCTTTTTATGGGTTAGTAATATTCCATTTTATATATGTACCACATCTTTATGCATTCGTCTGTCTGGGCATTTAGGTTGCTTCCATTACCTGGCTGTTGTAAATAGTGCTGCAATGAACATTGTGGTGAATGTGTCTTTTTGATTTATGGTTTTCTCTGTGTATATGCCCAGTAATGAGATTGCTGGATCATATGGTAATTCTATTTTTAGTTTTTTTAAGGAACCTCCATACTGTTCTCCATAGTGGCTGTATCAATTTACATTCCCACCAATAGCGGAAGAGGGTTCCTTATCTCCACACCCTCTCCACCATTTGTTGTTTGTAGATTTTCTGATGATGCCCATCCTAACAGGTGTGAGGTGATATCTCATTGTAGTTTTGATTTGCATTTCTCTAATAATTAGTGATGTTGAGCAGCTTTTCATGTGCTTCTTGGCTATCTCTATGTCTTCTTGGAAGAAATGTCTATTTAGATCTTCTGCCCATTTTTGTATTGGGTTTTTGTTTTTTAAAATATTGAGCTGCATGAGCTGTTTATATATATTGGAGATTAATCCTTTGTTTGTTGATTCATTTGCAAATATTTTCTCCCAGTCTGAGGTTTGTCTTTTCGTCTTGTTTGTAGTTTCCTTTGCTTTGCAAAAGCTTTTACGTTTTGTTAGGTCCCATTTGTTTATTTTTCTTTTTTATTGCATTACTCTAGGAGGTGGATCAAAAAAGATCTTGCTGTGATTTATGTCAGAGTATTCTTCCTAAGTTTTCCTCTAAGAGTTTTATACTGTCCGGTCTTACATTAAGGTCTCTAATCCATTTTGAATTTATTTTTGTGTATGGTGTTAGGGAGTGTTCTAATTTCATTCTTTTACATGAAGATGTCCATTTTTCCCAGCACAGCTCAATGAAGAGACTGTCTTTTCTCCATTGTATAGTCTCTTCTCCTTTGTCATAGATTAGTTGACCATAGGTGTGTAGGTTTATCTCTGGGCTTTCTTTTTTTTTTTTCTCCTTTTACCTCTTTATTGGAGTATAATTGCTTTACAATGGTATGTTAGTTTCTGCTGTATAACAAAGTGAATCAGCTATACATATACATATATCACCATATCCCCTCCCTCTTGCATCTCCCTCCCACCCTCTGTATCCCACCCCTTTAGGTGGGCACAAAGCACTGAGCGGACCACCCTGTGCTATGTGGCTGGCTCCCAGTAGCTATCGATGTTACATTTGGTAATGTATATATGTCCATGCCACTCTCTCACTTTGTCCCATCTTACCCTTCCCCCTCCCGATGTCCACAAGTCCCTTCTCTACATTTGTGTCCTTAATCCCTTTCTTCCCCCTAGGTTCTTCATAAACTTTTTTTTCCTTAGATTCCATATATCTGTGTTAGCATATGGTATTTGTTTTTCTCTTTCTGACTTACTTCCTGTGTAGGACAGACTCTACGTCCATCCACCTCACTACAAATAACTCAGTTTTGTTTCTTTTTATGACTGAGTAATATTCCATTGTATATATGTGCCAGATCTTCTTTATCGATTCATCTGTCGATGGACACTTAGGTTGCTTCCATGTCCTGGCTATTGTAAATAGAGCTGCAATGAACATTGTTGTACATAACTCTTTTTGAATTATGGTTTTCTTAGGGTATATGCCCAGTAGTTGGATTGCTGGGTCGTATGGTACTTCTAATTTTAGTTTTTTAAGGAGCCTCCATACTGTCCTCCCTAGTTGCTATATCAATTTACATTCCCACCAGCAGTGAAAGAGTGTTCCCTTTTCTCCAGTAAATGCCTCTCCAGCGTTTATTGTTTGTAGATTTTTTGATGATGGCCATTCTGACTGCTGGGAGGTGATACCTCATTGTAGTTTTGATTTACATTTCTATAATGATTAGTGATGTTCAGCTTCCTTTCATGTGTTTGTTGGCAATCTGTATATCTTCTTTGGAGCAATGTCTATTTAGGTCTTCTACCCATTTTTGTATTGGGTTGTTTGTTTTTGTGATATTGAGCTACCTGAGCTGCTTGTAAATTTTGGAGATTAATCCTTTGTCATTTGCTTCATTTGAAAATATTTTCTCCCATTCTGCAGGTTGTCTTTTCGTCTTGTTTATGTTCTCCTTTGCTCTGCAAAAGATTTTAAGTTTCATTAGGTCCCATTTATTTTTGTTTTTATTTCCATTTCTCTAGGAGGTGGGTCAAAAAGATTCTTACTGTAATTTATGTCATAGAGTGTTCTGCCTATGTTTTCCTCTAAGAGGTTTATAGTGTCTGGTCTTACATTTAGGTCTCTAATCCATTTTGAGTTTATTTTTGTGTATGGTGTTATGGAGTGTTCTAATTTAATTCTTTTACGTGTAGCTGTCCAGTTTTCCCAGCACCACTTACTGAAGAGACTGTCTTTTCTCAATTGTATATCCTTGCCTCCTGTGTCATAGATGAGTTAGCCATAGGTACGTAGGTTTATCTTTGGGATTTCTATGCTGTTCCACTGATCTATATTTTTGTTTTTGTGCCACTACCATATAGTCTTGATTACTGTAGCTTTGTAGTATAGTCTGAAGTCAGGAAGTCTGATTCCTCTAGCTCTTTTAATTTCCCTCAAGACTGCTTTGGCTATTCGGGGTCTTTTGTGTCTCCATACAGATTTTAAGATTTTTTTTGTTCTAGCTCTGTAGAAAATGCAACTGGTAATTTGATAGGGATTGCATTGAATCTGTAGATTACTTTGGGTAGTACAGTCATTTTCACAATATTGATACTTCTAACCCAAGAACATGGTTTATACCTCCATCTGTTTATATCATCTTTGATTTCTTTCAGCAGTGTCTTATAGTTTTCTGAGTACAGGTCTTTTACCTCCTTAGGTAGGTTCATTCCTACATATTTTATTCTTTTTATTGCAGTGGTGAATGGGATTGTTTCCTTAATTTCTTTTTCTGATCTTTCATTGTTAGTGTATAGGAATGCAAGAGATTTCTGTGCATTAATTTTGTATCCTGCAACTTTACCAAATTCATTGATTAGCTCTAGTAGTTTTCTAGTGGCATCTTCAGGATTCACTATGTATAGTATCATGTCATTTGCAAACAGTGACAATTTTACTTCTTCTTTTCCAATTTATATTCCTTTTATTTCTATTTCTTCTCTGATTGCTGTGTCTAGGACTTCCAAAACTATGTTGAATAATAGTGGCGAGAGTGTACATCCTTGTCTTGTTCCTGATCTTAGAGGAAATGCTTTTAGTTTTTCACCATTGACAATGATGTTTGCTGTGGGTTTGTCATATATGGCCTTTATTATGTTGAGGTAGATTCCTTCTATGCCCACTTTCTGGAGTCTTTTTATCATAAATAGGTGTTGAATTTTTTCAAAAGGTTTTCCTGCATCTATTGAGATGATATTTTTATTCTACAACTTGTTAATATGGTGTATCACATTGATTGATTTGTGTATATTGAAGAATCCTTGCATCCCTGGGATAAACCACACCTGATCATGGTGTATGATCCTTTTAATGTGTTGTTCAATTTTGTTTGCTAGTAGTTCGTTGAGGATTTTTACATCTATATTCATCAGTGATATTGGTCTATAATTTTCTTTTTTTGTAGTATCATTGTCTGGTTTTGGTATCAGGGTGATGGTGGCCTCATAGAATGCGTTTGGGAGTGTTCCTCCTCCTTCAAATTTCTGAAGAGTTTGAGACGGTTTGGTGTTAGCTCTTGTCTAAATGTTTGATAGAGTTCACCTCTGATGCCATCTGGTTCTGGACTTTTGTTTGTTGGAAGATTTTTTTTTCTCCACCTCATTTAGTTGTTTTTCTGGGGTTTTATCTTGTTCCTTCATCTGGTACAAATTCCTCTGCCTTTTCATTTTGTCTGTATTTCTGAATGTTGCTTTCCTTCCATAGGCTGCAGAATTGTAGTTCTTCTTGCTTCTGCTGTCTGCCCTCTGGTGGATGAGTCTATCTTAGAGGCTTGTGCAACCTTCCTGATGTGAGGGACTCGTGGGTAGAGCTGGGTGTTGCTCTGGTGGGCAGAGCTCAGTAAAACTTTAATCCACTTGTCTGCTGATGCATGGGGCTGTGTTCCCCCTCTTTTGGTTGTTTGGCCTGAGGCGACCCAGCACTGGAGCCTACCTGGCTCTTTGGTGGGGCTAATGGCGGACTCTGGGAGGGCTCATGCCAAGGAGGACTTCCCAGAACTTCTGCTGCCGGTGTCCTTGTCCCCACGGTGAGCCACCGTCACCCCCCACCTCTGCAGGAGACCCTCTAAAACTAGCAGGTAGGTCTGCTCAGTCTCCTGTGGGGTCACTGCTCCTTTCTTTGGGTCCTGATGTGCACACTCTGTTGTGTGCCCTCCAAGAGTGGAGTCTCTGTTGTGACTCTACATTTTTGAGTGGAGTTGAGACTCTGAGACTGAGTGGAGTCTCACAGACTCTGGGTCCTGTGAGGCTTCAATGCTTTGTGGTTCTGGAAATCCTATAGGAGATGGTCCACAGCAGGTGAAGCTAATGCTGTCAGTGGAGGTAGTGAAGCCAAAGATCTGCAGTTCAAACTAAAGTTGCCGATGTACGTACAGGACAAAACCATCTCATGTGAATGTAGTTCAGGCAGGTTTAACATAAATACAGTCAGGTTAATGCCTAACATCTTCTATCTTGTGCCTCCCCTCAGGGACCCCTTCCTCAGTTCCTGAGGCTCCTGTAACTCATGTACAGGGGAATGGAGAGTGGGCTCTGTCCAGTCTGATCCCTGAGTTACCCTGTGTGTATCTTAGGATACTTGGTATTTCTGTGGTGTCTGTTGCAACATCATCTCTTTCACTTCTGATTTAGTTGGGCCCTCTCTTTTTTAAAAAAACATACTATTGTCTTTTATTCTTTACAGAAGCTTAATACATGTTTGGTCTGCTACCCTTACTCTATGTATACTTTTTGCAGTGAGATTTTTACTTTTGTTTTCTTGTTACTATCATTAATTGTTGAGACTTTTTTAAGCTTAAGTAAATTCCTTCAGTGTTGTGTACAAGGCTGGTTTATTAGTGATGAACCCTTTTAGCTTTTGCTAGTCTGGGAAACTCTTGATCTTTCCTTCAATTCTTTTTCTTCCCCATAAATTTATTTATTTTTGGCTGTGTTAGGTCTTCATTGCATTGATTTTTACTTTTGTTTTCTTGTTACTATCATTAATTGTTGAGACTTTTTTAAGCTTAAGTAAATTCCTTCAGTGTTGTGTACAAGGCTGGTTTATTAGTGATGAACCCTTTTAGCTTTTGCTAGTCTGGGAAACTCTTGATCTTTCCTTCAATTCTTTTTCTTCCCCATAAATTTATTTTTGGCTGTGTTAGGTCTTCATTGCATTGTGTGGGCTTTTCTCTAGTTGTGGCAAGTGGAGGCTACTCTTTGTTGTGGTGCATGGGCTTCTCATTGCGGTGGCTCTTGTGGAACATGGGTTCCAGGTGCTCAGGCTTCAGTAGTTGTGGCTAGCAGGCTCAGTAGTTGTGTCTCTTGGGCTCTAGAGGCTCAGTAGTTGTGGCACACAGGCTTAGTTGATCTGTGGCATGTGGGATCTTCCTGGATCAGGGCTCGAACCCGTGTCCCCTGCATTGGCAGGCAGATTCTCAACCACCGTGATATCAGGGAAGCCCTCTCCTGCAATTCTGAATCATAATCTTGCTGGTAGAGTATTCCTGTTGTAAACTTTATCTTTTTAGCCCATGTATTATATCCTATCATTCCTTCCTAGTCTGAAAATTGTGCTGAGAAGTCATCTGACAGTCTTATGGGAATACCTTGAACATAACTAGACCCTTTTATTTCACTGCCTCTGTGATCACTCTTTAAATTTTTAAATTTTTGGAGCTTTATAATATGTCTTGGTGTGGACCTGTTTGTCTTCATCTTGTTTGGGACTCTGTTTTTCCTGGACCTGGATGTGTGTTTCCTTCCCCAGGTTAGGAAAGTTATCAGTTACTCTATCCTCCAATAAGTTATCTGCCCATTTCTCTCTTCTCGTCATTCTGGGGCCCCTGTAATGCTCATGTTAATATTCTTGATGTTGTCTCAGAGGTCCCTTTACCTATAGTCTTAATTGTTTTTTCTTTGTGCTATTCAGTTTGGGTGATTTTCACTACTCTGTTTTCCATTTCACTGATCTGTTCTTCTGTATCATATAATAGAATGTTGCTCCCCTCGTGTGTGTGTGTGTGTGTTTTAATATCATTTATTGTATTTTTCAGCTGTTTGGTTCTTTCTGACATGTTATTACTCTTTGTTGAAATTCTCACTATGTCCATCTATTCTTCTCCTGACTTGGGTGAGCGTCTTTATAATCATTACTGTGAACACTTTTTTTATCGGGTAGAATGCTTATCCCTGTTTTATTCAGTTCTTTTTCTGATGTCGTGTCTTGTTACTTCATTTGTAACATATTCCTCTATTTCCTTATGTTTCCTAATTCTCTGTGCATCTTTATTCATTAGGTTCAGGTTGTTACATTCCCGGGTCTCAGAGAAGTGGCCTTATATAGGAGATGACTGATAGGGCCCAGCAGCACATTGTCCTCTGGCCAGCAGAGCTACATACTCCAGGGGTGTCCCCTGTGTGGGCTGCACACACCTTTCTCTTACGGCAGGGCCAACTGCTGTAGACAAGCTGGTAGGCGGTGTTGGACCCTGGCCTCAATGGCTGTGAGCCCCTACAGTATGTGATTGCTGTGGGTGTGCTGATAGCCAAGGCAGCCCTCCGTTATGGGTGGCTGTGTGGTGCTCCAGGTGCACAGGCAGACAGGGTAGGCCCCCAGTGGGACTGGTTGCGAGGCCTTCTGGTGCAGAAGTGCTATGGGCCTCGTGGTAGATGGGGTAGGCCCCTGATTCTAATCAGTTCCAGGGAAGACTCTAAAATGTTGCTTGCCAATGTCTCAGTTCCTAGTGGGAGTCCCAGCTGCCTCTTGCCTTTCCAAGCTCTCCGAGATAAGCAAGTTGGTCTGAACACATGTCTTTCACACTATTGGCTCTGCACAGGGACTAAGAACATGTGAGATTTGTGTGTGCCCTATGAGAGCAGTCTCAGTTTCCTTTAGCCTCCAGATTTCCTGAAAATAAGCCCTGCAGGTTTTCAAAGCCAGACCTGCTGTGTTCCTTTCTTCCAGTGCAGGAGCCCTGGGCTGAGCAGCCTAATACCAGGCTCATACCCTTCCCTCCATGTGGAGGACCTATGCAATTGTGATACCTTCCAGCTGTGGGTCACTGCTCCATGTGTGGGTTCCAATTAGACTGTGTTTCCAGTCCTCCTACCTGCCTTGTGGTTTCTCCTTCCTTATATCTTTAGTTGTGGAAAACATTCCCTCCTAGTCTTCAGAGATAATTTCCGTGTAAGTTGTTGTAATTTGGGTGTGTCTTTGGCAGGAGGGGAGCTCAGTATCTTCCTACTCTATCATCTTGATCCTCTCTCAAGAATTCTTTGAAAATATATGCATTTATTACTGTAAACATAACTCTTTGAATTGCAGTCTTGTTCCTGTATTCCATAAATTTAGGTACTTTGTGTTTCCAATTTTGTTTGCTTTAAGATTTCTTTTAAATTTCCCTTTTGATTTATTCCTGTATGCATTGGCTATTCAGGAGCTTATTGTTCAATTTCTAAGTGTTCTTTAATTTTCAATTATTCTTTTTAATATTGAATTTCAGTTTCATACCATTGTGGTTGGAAATGATCCTTGATATGATTTCAATATTCTTGGATTTTTGAAGACTTGTTTTGTGGCTTAACATAGGATCTACCCTAGGCAATGTTCTATGTGTACCTGAGAACAATGGAAAGTTTGCTGCTGTTGAGTGGAATATACTGTAGATGTATGTTAGGTTCATTTGATATCAAGTGTGTGTTCAGGTTCAGTGTTTCCTGATTGATTTTCTGTCCGGATGATCTATACAGTGTTGAAAGTTGGGTATTGATGTTTCTTACCATTATTTTATGTCTGCACATTTTCCCCTTCACGTGGGTTAATATATTCTTTATATGTTGAGAGGCTCCAAAGCTGGATACATACATATTTATAATTGTCATGATTTCTTGATGAATTAATCCATTTATCATTATATGATAAACTTCTTTCCTTTGAGAGGTTTGACTTCAAGTCTTTTTAACCTCATAATAGACTAGTCAGTCAAGTATCATTTTCATGGAGTAATTTTTCCCCAATCTTTCAATTTTATGCTATATACGGATTAGAAGTTAACATGAATATCTTGTACACAGTATAACTGAACTTTCTTTAATCCATTCAGCCACCCTATGGATTATTTAAATTGAAGTATAGTTGATTTACAATATTACATTGGTCTCAGGGGTACAACATATGGATTGAATATTTTTATAGACCATGCTCCACTAAAGTGATTACACAATAATGGCTGTATTTCCCTGTGTTGTACTATATATCCTTGTTTATTTCATACATAGGGGTACTGGATTTAGAGACACAAACTACTGTATTTCTCTCCCCCCTTCACTCGCCGCACCAGTAACCACTAAGTTGTTCTCTGTGAGTCTATTTCTGTTTTGTTCTATACATTCCTTTCTTGCATTTTTAGATTCTACAGAGAAGTGAGAACATAGAGTATTTGTCTTTCTCTAACTTATTTAAGTAGGTATAAATATTCTAGGCCTATCCATGTTGTTGCAAATGGCAGAATTTGATCCTTTTTAATGGCTGAGTAATAGTCTATTGTGTATACATACATCTTCTTTATCCAGTCATGTGTTGATGGACATTTGGTTTGCTTCCATATGTTGGCAATTGTAAATAATGGTGCTATGAACATTGGGATACATGTATCTTGTCAAATTGGCGTCTTCATTTGCTTTGGACATATACCAAGCAGTGGAATTGTTGGCTAATATGATAGTTCTACTTGTGGCTTTTCTCGGGACCTCCATATTTTCATAGTGGGTGTATCAATTTACAATCCCACCAACAGTGTACTAGCATTTCCTTCTCCATGTCATGGACAACATTTCATATTTGTAGACTTTGGAATAATAGCCATGTTGAGAGGTGTGACATAACTTCTCATTATGGGTTTTCTTGTGGATCATTTATTAAATTTAATTTACAAAAGAAGGTGATAGCCTGGATGTGATCTCCAGGTTTAGTTTGCTAATGCCTGGTATAGGTTAATTTGGGGAGAATTAATACCTTTACAATGCTATTTATTGCTTACAATTTTTAGGTTGATATTTAATGATTGGTAACAGATTTAAAAATTTTTCTCCCTGAAGGATATCTGAAGTCTGTTGGTTTGTTTCTGTTTTATAAATTTGTTCATTTCTATCATTTTTTAGACTCCACTATAAGTGATATCATATGATATTTTTTTTTCTATCTGACTTACTTCACTTAGAATGAAATAATGCCATTTGCAGCAACAGGAATGGACCTAGAGATGATGATGCTTTTTCATTTCTGAGTAATATTTGATTGTGTACATGTACCACTTCTTCATTATCCATTCATCCGTTGATGGACATTTTGGTTGCCTCCATGTCTTGGCTATTGTAAATAGTGCTGCAGTGCATGTTTGGGTTTCGGTGCATTTGTCATTTTCATTTCTGGCTTTCTGCAGATGTACACCCAGAAGTAGGACTGCTGGATGATATGGTAGCTCTATTTTTACTTTTTAAAGGCATCTCCGTACTGTACTTTATAGTGGCTGTTACCAGCTTACATCTCACCAACAGCATAGGAGGGTTCCCTTTTCTCCATGTCCTCTCCAGCATTTATGGTTTGTAAACTTTTTGATGATGGCCATTCTGACTGTATGAGGTGATACCTTGTTGTAGTTTTGATTTGTATGTGTCTAATAATTCGAGATTTTGAGCATCTTTGCATGTGTTTTTTTTAAACACTGTGAGAAAAAGTTACAGTTGACATTGGCTTTTTGAAAGTCTGACTATTTTGAATTTTTGCTCGATAACTACCACAGGACATTTGTTAAGGGCAGGTGTCATTTACACCCTGGCAGTCCTTGTGAATATGAAGTGCCCATAAGCACATGTTTTAAAGTTGCTGTTGTGGAAATGGGCACAGATGGTAGGATTTCCTTCATGCCCCTCTCTGGTTACTTGGGTAACCAGACCCACTGTGGAAGACGGGCTCCTGGATTGTAAATTAGTGTGGGCTGTGGCAGAACAAACACCCAAAATCTTCTGTTTTGTTACTTCTTTTTATTTTTTCTTTTTTTTTGGAGTAAAGTTAATTAAGTATTCTGTTTGTGGTAGGCATACAGAATCTTGTTCAGTTATGTATACTCATATGTCTATTCATCTTCAGATTCTTTTCCCATATAGGTTATTAGAGAGTGTTGAGTAGACTTCCCTTTGTTATGCAGTAGGTCCTTATTGATAATCTATTTTATATGTATTAGTGTGTAAATATTTTCCCCAGCCTCCTGATTTATTCCTTCCACCCACCTTTCTCATTGGGTAACCATAAGTTTGTTTTCTAAGTCTGTGAGTCTGTTTCTCTCTCTTTTATTTTATTTTTTTGGCTGTACTGCAAGGCATGAGTGATATTAGTTCTCCCAACACCAGGGCTCGAACCCATGCCCCCTGAAGTGGAAGCTCAGATTCTTAACCATTGGACCACCTGGAAAGTCTCTGTTTCTCTCTTGTAAATTAGTTCATTGGTATCAATTTTTAAATTTCAGCTATAAGTAGTATCATATGATATTTGACTTTCTCTTTCTGACTTACTTCACTTAGTATGATTATCTCTAATTCTATCCACGATGCTGCAAGTGGCATTCCTTCATTCTTTTTCATTTCTGAGTAATATTTCACTGTGAACATGTACCGCTTCTTTATCCGTCCATCTGCTGATGGATATTTTGGTTGCTTCCATGTCTTAGACATTGTAAATTGTGCTGCGGTACACATATGGGTGCATGTGTGTTTTCCAGTTCTGGTTTTCTCCTGTTATACGCCTGGGAGTGGGACTGCTGGATCATATGGTACCTCTAAATTTACCTTGTAAAGGCACCTCCATACTCTTATTTATAGTGGCTGTTACCATGTTAGATCCCAACAGCAGCATAGGAGGGTTCCCTTTTTTCTACAACCGCTCAAGCATTTACTGTTTGTAGACGTTTCAATGGTGGCTATTCTTACTCATGTGAAGTGATCCCTCATTGTAGTTTTGATTTCCATGACGCTAATAATACAGGAATTAGAGCATCTTTTCAAGTGCTTTTCTTTTAAAGAGTATAAAATTTACCTATTGAAATAGGATCTTGAAAGTCTGTTCCTTTGGAACTTATTTTGCTTACCTACCTGTGGACATTTCCTGATCGTGGGTGTCATTTACAGCCCAACAGTTCTTCTGAATATTAAGTACCCATAAGCATTGTTTTTAAAGTTGCAGTTGCAGGAAAGGGCAACAAGGCAGCGGAATTTATTCATACTCAACTTGATTGCTAGGTAAAACATTGGCTTAGTGGAATTCCTCTTCCTAGGTTGTAAATTGGAGTGTAAAGTGCCAGGACAAATACCCAAAATCTTGTGTCACATTACTTCTTGTTGAATTTACTTTTTATTTCTTATCAGAGTAAATTTGATTACAATGTTGTGTTTGTTCTAGGTGTACAGAAGCTGGTTCATTCACACATATACACATATCTAATCAGGTTTAGATTCTTTCCCATGCTGGTCATTAGAGAGAGTTGAGTAGACCTCCCTTGGCATCCTGTAGGTCCTTCTTGATAATATATTTTATATGAATTATTAAATGCATGTTAACCCCAACATCCTAATTTTTCCATTTCACCTTTTTCAAAGTCTGTATGGGTCTTTCTCAGTGCAAATATGTTCATGGGTATCAATTTTTAGATAACACTAGTAAATGATGTCATCGGATATTTGTCTTTCTTTTTGTCACTTACTTTACGTAGTATGATTACCCCTAGGTTCATCAGTGGTGCTGTAAAAGACATTGTTTCATCTTTTCCATGGCTAATATTCGATTGTGTACATGTACCGCTTCTTTGTCCATTCATCTGTACTTGGACATTTTGCTTGCATCCATTTCTGGTTATTGTAAGTATCGCTGAAGAGCACATTTGGGTACCTGTGTCTGAGTTCTGGTGTTCTCGGGTTACAGGCCCATTAGTGGTTTGGTAGGATCACATAGTAGCTCAATTGTTACCTTTTAATTTTTATTTATTTTATTTTATTTTTGTCTGTGTTGGGTCTTTGTTTCTGTGCGAGGGCTTTCTCTAGTTGCGGCAAGCGGGGGCCACTCTTCATCGAGGTGCGCGGGCCTCTCACTGTTGCGGCCTCTCTCGTTGCGGAGCACAGGCTCCAGACGCGCAGGCTCAGTAGTTGTGGCTCACGGGCCCAGCTGCTCCGCGGCATGCGGGATCTTCCCAGACCAGGGCCCGAACCCGTGTACCCTGCATTGGCAGGCAGATTCGCAACCACTGCGCCACCAAGGGAAGCCCCCTCAATTGTTACCTTTTAAAGGCACCTTCATTCTGTTCTGATTAGTGGCTGTTACCAGTTTACATCCCAGCAACAGCACAGGGAGGTATCCATTCTCGGAAACCCATTCAGCATTTGTTTGCAGACATTTTTTTTCTGATGGCCATTCAGACTATTGTGAGGTGATACCTTTTTGTAGTTTAAATTTGCATTTCCCTAATAATTCTTGATGTTAACATTTTTTCATGTCCTTAAAAAAAAAAAATAACACTGTGAGAAAATTTACCTCTTGAATTGTCTTCTCCAGATTTTCTACTGTTTTGCATATTAATGTTCATTCCCGACCTCAGGATATTTTTTGAGGGCAGGTGTCATTTAAAGCCCTGCAGTCCTTGTGAATATTAAGTGACCAATAGCACTGGGATTAAAGCTGCTGTTGCGGGAATTGGCCACAAGGCGGCAGATTTCTACATTCCCAGCTTTGGTTACAAGGGCAGGAGAGCCTTCCTGGAAGTTGTGTTACTAGGTTGCAAATTGTAGTGGAATGTTCCAAGACAAACTCCCCAAAGCTTATGTCTCCTACTTATGTTTGTTTTTTAAATTTACTTTGTTTTTATCGGAGTAAATTTTTTTAAAACTCGATCCTTACTCTGTCTACAATCTCCCCATTGTTCTTTGCCTTTTATATTTATTTATTTATTTAATTTATTTATGGCTGTGTTGGGTCTTCGTTTCTGTGCGAGGGCGTTCTCTAGTTGCGGCAAGTGGGGGCCACTATTCATCGTGGTGCGTGGGCCTCTCACTATCGCGGCCTCTCTTGCTGCGGAGCACAGCCTCCAGATGTGCAGGCTCAGTAGTTGTGGCTCATGGGCCTAGTTGCTCCGTGGCATGTGGGATCCTCCCAGACCAGGGCTCGAACCCATGTCCCCTGCATTGGCAGGCAGATTCTCAACCACTAGGCCACCATGGAAGCCCCCATCAGAGTAAATTTTATTAGAGTGCAGTGATTCTCTGGGTGTACTGATTCTGATCAGTTTTTCATACATATATCTGTTCATCTTTGGATCCTGTTACCATGCAGGTTATTACAGAGTGTTGAGTAGACCTCCCTTGGTATTTGGTAGGTGTTTGGGGATTATATAATTTATATGTATTAGTGATTATATAATTTATATATATGTTATAAGTTTATATACATATAACATACATTAGTGTATATATGTTAACCCCATAATCCTAATTTATGCACCCTCCCACCTTTCATTTTGGTTAACCATTTGTTTTATACGTCTCTGTGTCCTTTCCTTTGGAAATATGTTCATTGGTAGGAATCTTAAGATAACATCTATAAATTATATCATAGGATATATATCATACACTTTTGACTTAATGTAATATGATTATTTCTAGACTCACCTGTAGTCATGAAAACGGCATTTTTCATTGATTTTGAAAGCTAATCTTCCATTAGGTACATGTACCACTTATTCTTTGTCCATTCATCTGTTGATTGACACTTTGGCTGCTTCCATGTCTTGCCTATTTTGAATATTGTTGCAGGACAGCTTTGTCAGCCTGTGTCTTCTTGATTCGGCTCTTCGGTGATAGGCCCAGTGGTGGGCGTGCTGGTTCGAGTGGCATCTGAATTTTTACTTTTAAACACAGCTCCTTTCTGTTCTCATTACTGGCTCGTAGCACTTTATATCTCACCAGCAGCTAGAGGGTACACAGTTCTCTAAAACCCCTTCAGGATTTATTGTTTGTAGACATTTTGCTGTTGGTCATTCGACTGATGTGACTCGAAAACTTTTCATAGATTAGATTTGCATGAGTCTAATAATTCCTAATGTTGAGCTTTTATCCATTTTCCTTTTTTGAAAAAAAGAGTTGTAAAACTTCTCGCTTCATACTATCTTTTTGAAGAATATGCCAGTTGTGAATTATTTTTGGCCATTCCCTACCTCAGGACATTTTTGAAGGCAGGTGTCCTTTACAGCCCCGGGTCCTTGTGAATGTTAAGTGACCGTTAGCTGTGGGTTTAAAGCCGCTCTTGCGGGAAACGGCCACAAGGCGGCAGCATTTCTACATTTCCAACTCTGGGTTTTTGGGCAACAGAGCCTTCCTGGAAATCGTGTTAGTAGGCTGCAAGTTAGAGTGGAATGTGCTAGGGCAAACCCCCAAGAGCTTATATCTCCTTACTTCTTGTTTGTTTTTTAAATTTAATTTTTATTTATTATCACAGCAAATTTCATAAAAATGTTGTTTGTTTTAGGTGTACAGAATCTGATTCATTATATCTAGGTATCTAACTATTCATCTTTGGATCCTTTCCTGTGTAGGTTATTACAGAGTGTTGAGTAGACCTCTCTTGGTATTCCATAAGTATTCTGTGATATATATTTCATATGTATTAATACATGTCTGTTAACCCCATATCCTAATTCATCCATTCCTTACACTTTTCCATTTGGTTAAACATAATTTTGTTTTCTTAATCCATGTGTCCTTCTCTTGGAAATAATTTCGTGGTATCAATTTTTAGGTAACACCTGTAAGTGGTATCACCGAACTGTTTTTCGGTTTCTTCCTTACTTCAAATTGGGTGTTTATCTGTAGGTCCTTCTGTGGTGGTGCACACGGCACTGTTTCATTCTTTTCCATGGCTAATATTCCATGTGTACATGGACCAGTTATTCGTTGTGCATTTTTCGGTTGATGGACATTTTGGTTTCTTCCAAGTCTTGGCTGTGTTAAATGTTGCTGCAGAGCAGGATTGCTAGCCTGTGTCTTTTTGATTCTGGTCTGCTCAGGTGATAGGTGCATCAAAGGGCCTACCAGATCACATAGCAGCACAATTTTTCCCTTTAAACGCACCTCCATTCTCTTCTCACTACTGGCTGTTACCAGTTTACATCCCTCCAGAAGCTAGAGGGTACGCAGTTCTCTAAAACCCCTTCAGCATTTATTCTTTGTAGACATTTTGCTGATGATCATTCTGATGGCTTGGAGGTGAACGTTTCTGTAGATTGGATTTGCATGACTTTTATTAATTCCTGATGCTCAGCATTTTTTCTTACCCTCTTTTTTTAAAAAAATAAAAAGACAAACTGTGCGTAAAATATGCATCTTGAAATTGTGTTCTTGAAATGTGGAGGTCTTTTGAATTTCTTGGTCGATTTACAACCCCAGATTTGTTTTGAGGGCAGGTGTCATTTACAGGCCTGCAACTGTTTTGAATACTAAGTGACTATTAGTGCTGGGTTTAAAGCTGCTGTTGTGGGAAACGGCCACAAGGCGGCAGCATTTCTCAACAAATCTGGTTACTAGGGCAACAGAGCCTTAATGGAAGTCGAGTTCTAGGTTGTAAATTAGAATGGAATATGCCAGGAAAAAGCCCCTTAAGTTTATGTCTCACTACTTCTTGTTCGTTATGTTAATTTAATTTTTATTTTTTAACACACCATGTTTGATTACAATGGTTTCTCTGTTCCGCCTCTGCAAGATGTTCTTTTACACATATACATATACTTATTTTTCTTCAGATCGTTTTCCCATGTAGGTTATGACACAATGTTGAGTAGTCTTCTCTTGGTATTCCATAGGTCTTTGGTGATTATATATTTCACCTGTGTTTGTATATCTCTGTTAACACCAATATCCTAATGTATTAAATCCTCACACTTTTCCATTGGTGAAACATAAATTTTTTAATGAATCTGTGATTGCCTTTCTCTGTGGAAATATCTTCATTGGTATCAATTTTTAGGTAACACTTATAAGTGATATGATAGGATATGTGTCTTTCGCTTTCTCACTTACTACAAGTTGCGTGATGACCTCTAGACTCATGTATGGTGCTGCAAACGGCATTGTGCTATTTTTTTCCTTGGCTAATATTCCATCTGTACAGGTACCAGTTCTTCTTTGTTCACTCATCTCTTGATGGACTTTTTGGTTGCTTCCATGTCTTGGCTATTGTAATACTGCTGCAGTGCAGATTTGCCTGCCTGTGTCTTTCTAATTCTGTCTTCTTAGTTATAAGCCCAGGAGTGGGCCTCCTGGATCATATCATAGCTCAATGTTTACCTTGTAACGGCACCTCCATTCTGTCCTCATTAGTGGCTCTTACCAGGTTACGTCCCACTTAAAGTTGAGGGTATGCACTTCTCCCCAGCCCCTTCAGCATTTAGTGTTTGTAGTTTTCTTGCTGATGGGTATTCTGACTGGTGTGAGCTGATACCTCTTTGTGGTTGCATTTGCATGCGTCTCATAATCCCTTCAAATTGAGCTTTCAGGCATGTCCTTTGTTTTTCAGTGAGTAGAGCTTACCTCTCCAAATTGTTTTCTTGAAGTCTGTGCCACATTTCGAAGTATTTTGGCCATTACCTCCCTCAAGACATGTTGAGGGCAGGTTTCATTTACAGCCCTCCAGTACTTGTGCATATGAAGTGACGATTAGCACAGGCTTTAAAGCTGCTGTTGCAGGTAATGGCCAGAGGGTGGCAGCATTTCTGCTTTCCCCACTCTGGTAACTAGGGAAACAGACCTTCCTGCCAGTGGTGTTCCTTAGTTATAAATTACAGTGGAATGTGACCAGATCACCCCCCAAAAGCTGATGTATCCTTACTTATGTTTTTTAAATTGAATTTATATTTTTTATTGGAGTAATATTCCATTGTGTACATGAACCGCTTCTTATTTCTACATTCCTCTGTTAATGGACATTTTCATTGCTTCCAAGTGTTGGCTATGGTAAGTATTGCTGGAGTGCAGGATTGCCAGCCTGTGTCTTTTTGATTCTCATCCTCTCAGGTGATAGGACCAGCAGTGAGTATGCTTGATTGAATGGTAGCTCAATGTTTACCTTTTCAAGGCACCTCCATTGTGTTTTCATTACTGGTTCTTACCACGTCCCACTTAGAACCAATGGTACGCATTTCTGCACAACCTCTTCAGCCTTTATTGTTTGCAGAATTTTGCTAATGGCCATTTTGACTGGTGTGAGCTGATAGGTTTTTGTAATTTGGATTTGCATGTCTTTAATAATTCCTAATGTTCCGACTTTTTACATGTTCTTCATTATCTGTTAAAAAAGAAAACAAACTGTGAGTACAATAAACCTCTTGAAATTGTCTCCTTGGAAGGTTGCCCTCTTTGGAATTTTTTGGTCGATTTTCGACCCCAGGATTTTTTTTGAGGGCACGTGTAATTTAGAGGCCTGCAATGAGTGTGAATATTTAGTGACCATTAGCACTGGTTTTAAAGCTGCTGTTGTGGGAAACGGCCAGCAGGCGGCAGCACTTCTCCATTCCCAATTCTGGTTACTAAGGCAGCAGAGCTTTTCTGGAAGTCATGTTCCCAGGTTGTAAATTAGAATGGAATGTGCCAGGAAAACCCCCCATAAGTCTATGTCACATAACTTCTTGTTCGTTGTTTTAATTTTTTTAGTCGGGGTAATGATTAGAATATTGTCTGTCTTAGGTGTACGCAATCTGGTTCATTTGTACATTATATATATATATTGATGTACAGATCCTCTTCCCATGTAAATTATTGCAGTGTTCCATAGACCTCCCTTGCTATATGGTCAGTCTTTTTGATATATGTATTTAATATGTACACGTATGGTAACCCTGATCTTAATTTATCCATTCCCCCCATCTTTCCTTTTAGATAAGCACAGTTTTATTCTAAGTCTGTGAGTGTCTTTCTCTGTGGAAATATGTTCATTTGTGTCAGTTGTTAGATAACGCCTATAAGTGATATAATAAGATATATGTCTTTGCTTTCCGATTTACCTCATGTTCTGTGATTATGTCTAGGCTCGTTTATGGTGCCACAAAGACCAGTGTTTCATAGTTTTCCACGGCTAATATTCCATTGTGTACATGGACCACTTCTTTATCCATTCATCTGTTGATGGACATTTAGGGTGCTTCTGTGTCTTGGCTATTGTGAATAAGGCTGCAGTGCAGCTTTTGCAGGCTCTGTCTTCTGGATGCTGGTCTTCTCAGGTGAGAGCCTCAGCTTTGGGCATGCTGGATGGAATGGTGGCTCAGTTGTTTTTGTTTATGGGTTTTTTTTGCGGTACGCAGGCCTCTCACTGTTGCAGCCTCTCCCGTTGTGAAGTACAGGCTCCAGAAGCTCAGGCTCAGCAGCCATGGCTCACAGGCCCAGGCGCTCCGCGGCATGTGTGATCTTCCTGGACCGGGGCACGAACCCGTGTCCCTGCATCGGCAGGTGTACTGTCAACCACTGCGCCACCAGGGATGCTCCAGTTTTTACTTTTAAATGCAGCTCCTTTCTGTTCTGATTACTGGCTGTTACACTTTACATGTCACCAGCAGCTAGAGGGTACACAGTTCTCTAAAATCCCTTTCAGCATGTATTGTTTGTAGACTTTTTGCTGATGGTAGTTGACTTGTGTGAGTTGAAATCTTTTTGTAGATTAGATTTGCATAAGTGTAATAATTGCTGATGTTGAGCTTTTATCCATTTTCCTTTTGAAAAAGTGAGTAAAACTTACCTCTTCATACTATCTCCTTGAAATATTTACCTGTTTTGAATTTTTGGGCCATTTCATAGCTCAGGACATTTTTTGAGGGCAGGTGTCCTTTGCAGCCCTGAGTCCTTGTGAATGTTAAGTGACCGTTAGCTGTGGGTTTAAAGCCGCTCTTGCGGGAAACGGCCACAAGGCGGCAGCATTTCTACATTTCCAACTCTGGGTTTTTGGGCAACAGAGCCTTCCTGGAAATCGTGTTAGTAGGCTGCAACTGAGAGTGGAATGTCCCAGCGCAAACCCCCAAGAGCTTATATCTCCTTCATTGCTTCCTTGTTTTTTTTAGTTTAACTTTTATTAGGTATCACAGCAAATTTGATAAAAATGTTGTTTCTCCTAGGTGTACAGAATCTGGTTCATCATATCAATGTGTCTGTCTTTTCGTCTCTGCATCCTTTCCTGTGTAGGTTATTACAGAGTGTTGAGTAGACCTCTCTTGGTATTCCATAGGTATTTTGTGATTATATATTTCATAGGTATTAGTACATGTCTGTTAACCCCCATATCCTAATTCATACCTTCCTTACACCTTTCCATTTGGTTAAACATAAATTTGTTTCCTGAATCCATGCATGTCCTTCTCTTGGCAATAATTTCATGGGTATCAATTTTTAGGTAACACATGTAAGTGATGTCATAGGATGTCTGTCTTTTGGTTTCTTTCTTACTTCAAGTTGGGTGATTATGTCTAGATCCTTGTATGGTGCTGCCAACGGCACTTTCAGTTTTCCATGGCTAATATTCCATTGTGTACATCGACCACTTCTTCTTGGTGCATTTTTCTGTTGATGGACATTTTGCTTTCTTCCAAGTCTTGGCTATGGTACATGTTGCTAGAGTGCAAGATAGCCAGCCTGTGTCTTTTTGATTCTGGTCGACTCAGGTGATAGGCCCATCAATCGGCCTACCAGACAACATGGTAGCTCAATTTCTACCTCTAAATGCACCTCCATTCTGTTCTCAGTACTGGCTGTTACCAGGTTACATCCCTTTTTTTCTGTATGCGGGCCTCTTACTGTTGTGGCCTCTCTTATTGTGGAGCACAGGCTCAGGACGTGCAGGCTCAGCGGCCAAGGCTTATGGGCCCATCCGTTCCACGGCATGTGGGATCCTCCTGTACTGGGGCAAGAACCCCTGTGCCCTGCATCGGCAGGCAGACTGTGAACCAGTGTGCCACCAGCAAAGCCCCATAACCTTTTAACAAAAAAAAAAGGAGACAGAAGACAAAAGGTGCGAAAAATATGCCTGTTGAAATTGTTCTTTTAAAATCTGCATGTCTTTTGAGTTTTTTATTCGATTTACGACCCAAGGATTTGTTTTGAGGGCAGGTGTCATTTAAAGGCTTGCAATTATTTTGAATATCAAGTGACCATTAGCGCAGTTTTTAAAGCTGCTGTTTTGAGAAATGCCCACGAGGTGGCAACATTTCTTCTTTACCAAATATAGTTACCGAGGTGGCAACATTTCTTCTTTACCAAATATGGTTACAAGGGCAACAGAGCCTCAATGGAAGTCGTGTTCTAGGTTGTAAATTAGAATGGAATATGCCAGGAAAAAGCCCCTGAAGTTTATGTCTCACTACTATGTGTTCGTTTTTTTAATTTTCATTTTTTATCACAGCAACTTTCATTACAATGTTTTGCTTGTTGTAGGTGTGTGCGATGTGGTCCTTTTACACATATACATATATCTATCCTTTTTTGGATCCTTCTCCCGTGTAGGTTATAATGTTGAGTAGTCTTCTCTTAGTATTCCGTAGGTCTTTGGTGATCATATATTTCACCTGTGTTTGTATATCTCTGTTAACCCCAATATCGTAATGTATCCAGTCCTCACACCTTTCCATTTGGGGTAACCATAAGTTTGTTTAATGAATCTGTGATTGTCTTTCTCTGTGAAAATATCTCCATTGGTATCAATTTTTAGGTAACACCTATTAAGTGATATTATAGGATATGTGTCTTTCTCTTTTGACTTACTACAAGTTGCGTGATTACCTGTAGACTCATGTATGGTGCTGCAAATGGCATTGTGTCATATTTTTCCTTAGCTAATATTCCATCTGTACATGTACCAGTTCTTCTTTGTCCACTCATCTCTTGATGGACTTTTTGGTTTTTTCCTTATCTTGGCTATTGTAATACTGCTGCAGTGCAGAGTTGCCTGCCTGTGTCTTTCCAATTCTGTCTTCTTAGGTTATAGGCCCAGGAGTGGGCCTCCTGGATCATATCGTAGCTCAATGTTTACCTTGTAAAGACACCTCCATTCTGTTCTCATTAGTGGCTCTTACCAGGTTAAGTCCCACTTAAAGTTGAGGGTATGCACTTCTCCACAGCCCCTTCAGCATTTATTGTTTGTAGATTTTCGCTGAAGGTTATTCTGACTGGTGTGAGCGGATACCTCTTTGTGGTTGGATTTGCATGCGTCTCATAATCCCTTGAAATTGAGCTTTCAGTCATGTCCTTTTTTTCCTTCATACTGTGAGTACAGCTTACCTCTTTAAATTGTTTTCTTGAAACATGTGCCACATTTTGAAGGATTTTGGCCATTACCTCCCTCAAGACAATTTGAGGGCAGGTTTCATTTACAGCCCTCCAAGTACCTGTGTATATGAAGTGACCATTAGTACAGGTTTTAAAGCTGCTGTTGCAGGTAATGGCTTGAGGGTGGCAGCATATCTGCTTTCCCCACTCTGGTAACTTGGGAAACAGACCTTACTGCCAGTGGTGTTCCTTGATAATACATGAGGGTGGAATGTGCCTGGATAAATCCCCAAAAGCTGATGTCTCCTTACTTATATTTGTTTTTTAAATTGAAACCGTAATCCTTACGCCTAACTTAATATATATATTTTTTGATTTAAAAAAATATTTTTCTGGGGTTAAAACAAATTACAAGAACAATAAAATAAAACAGAAAGTAACCTGAGTGTCCCTGAAAAATCTAAGTCTGAAATACTTGGTACTTCTGTTCTGTGGACTGTTATGTAGCCTATAAAAAGTGAGAGAGCTAAATCTGTTTTTCTACAGTGAGAAACATGATGTTCCAGATGTAAGGAACACCTGGATCAAATAAGAAAGCTACAGATTATGCTGGTCGTTTCAGAGAGTGGGAAAGTGGTAAAATATTATCTTTTCCTTTAATCTGTTTAAATTTCACTTGTTACCAAGAACTTGAATTATAATTGTACTTTAAAAAGGTAACAATGGAAATTTAAGAGAAAAAAATATGTTTAATTACATTTCATAGAATTATTATCCCTGAATCATAATTCTGTTAGTACTCCAGTATAGAGATTATTTCTTACTATTTAGGTGAGAACTATTTCCTTCTGTTTTGAGAATAATTCTGTAAACTCATTTCCAGTAATGGCACTCTTCCCCAGATCACAGGTTTAACAAGGGAGATGCAAGGAGAATAATCATGGAAACACAAAGCAAAACAACAGCAACAAAAAATTTCTAACTTCCAATAACAGCTCCATTTAGAAGAGGTTTTATATCTTCAGAACAAAAGCATTCCTCCTTGACTTTCTAACCTATGAAAATCTGTGTTTTCTACAGAAAATCTGTGATGTTATTCCCATAAAACTACCCTTTACTGCTTCTGCCTCCATTAGATTTGCTAAGCACTAGTGTTTTAATGTACAGGATAAAAACCAAATTGTAATGTGATTTATGTATAATGTGTGTTCTTTGTCTTTTCTGAAGGTCTGAAGTCTTCTCCGTGCTGGACCCCAAATAATATTCCTTTACGTGCTCAGTGATATCTGGAGACTGGAAGAGGTTTAATAAATACCCTAACCCATAGCCATACCGTATCCTGTACCCTAAACCATACTGTAACCCTAATGCATACCCTAACCCCAAACTGTACCCTAAGACATACCCTAATCGTAACCCATACCCTAACCCTAATCTGTAACCATACCCTAAACTGTACCCAAACCCAAACCGTACACTAACCCTAAAACTAAACCGCACCCTAACTCATACCCTCACCCTAACCCATACACTAACCCATACCCCAACCCTAACCAGTATCCGTACCTTAACCTGTATCCTAACCCGCACCCTAACCTGCACCCGCACCCTAACGTAACATGTACCCTAATCTTTAACCTAATGCTAACCCATAACCTAACCCTAACCCAGACCCCAACCCTAACCCATACCCTAAAACTAACCCGTAGCCGTACCCTAACGTGTACCCTAAATCGTAAGCTAATCGTAACCCTAACCCATTCCCTAACATTAATACGTACCATAACCTGTATCCTAACCCTAACTCGTAGCCATACCCTCACCTGTACACTAAGGCATAGCCTAACACTAACCCTAACCCATACCCTAACCCGTACCCAAACCCTAAACCATAGCCATACCCTGAACTGTACCCTAAGCCTTACCCGTACCCTAACCCTAAACCGTATGCAAACCCTACACTAACCCATACCCTAACCCTAACCTGTACCCTAACCCGTACTCTAAACCCTAATCCTTACCCTTAATTTTTTTTAATATTAAAAAAAATTTTTCTGGCATTAAAACAAATTAGCAGAACAACAAAATAACAAAGGTAACTTGAGTGTCCTTCACAAAGCTAAGTGTGAAATACTTGGTACTTCTCTTCTATGGACTGTTATGTAGCCTATAGAAAGTGAGAGAGCTAAATCTGTTTTTCTACAGTGAGAAACATGATGTTCCAAATGTAAGGAACACCTGGATCAAATAAGAAAGCTACACATTATGCTGGTCGTTTCAGGGAATGGGAAAGGATGGCAAGTGGTAAAATATTATCTTTTCCTTTAATTTTTTAAAATTTCTCTTTTACAAAGAAGTTGAACTATAATTGTACTTTAAAAAAGTAACATTTAAAAGAAGACATATATTGTGTGTTTAATTACATTTCATAGAATTATTATTCCTAAATCATAATTCTGTTAGTACACCAGTAAAAGCATTATTTCTTAAAATTTAGTTGAGAACCATTTCCTTCTGTTTTTGAGAAAAATCCTCTAATCTCATTTCCAGTAATGGCATTCTTCCCCAAATCAAAGGTTTAACAAGGGAGATGCAAGCAGAATAATCATGAAAACACAAAGCAATACAAGAGCAACAAAAAAATTCTTACTTCCACAAACAGCTCATTTTACAAGAGGATACATATATTCAGAAAAAAGCATTCCTCCTTGACTTTCTAACCAGTCAAAATCTGTGTATTCTACAGAAAATCTGTGATGTTAAAATCATAAAACTGCCCTTTACTGTTTGTGCCTCCATTAGATTTCCTAAGCAGTAGTGTCTTAATGTACAGGTTAAAAACAAAATCCTAATGTGATTTATTTATAATATGTGTGTTCTTTGTTTTATCCTAGTGTCTAAAGTTTTCTCCATGGCTAAACCCCAGATAATATTCCTTTACATGCTAAGTGATACCTGGAGAGTGGGAGAGGTTTAATAAATACCCTAAGTCTAAAGCATACCCTAACCCTAACCTGTAGCCATACCCTAACCCACACCCTAATCCTAATGCTATCCCTAAGCTTAACCTGTACCCTAATCCTAACCTATACCCTAATCCGGACCTGTACCCTAAACCCTAATCCTTACCCCTAAATTTTGGTTTTTTTGTATTTTAAAAAATACTTTTCTTGGGTTAAAACAAATTAGCAGAACAACAAATAAAACAAATGAAATGCGTGTCCCTCAAAAATCTAAGTCTGAAATACTTGGTACTTCTGTTCTATGGACTCTTTTGTAGCCTATAAAAAGTGAGAGAGCTAAATCTGTTTTTCTACAGTAAGAAACATGATGTTCCAGATGTAAGGAACACCTGGATCAAACGAGAAATCTACATATTATGCTGGTTATTTAAGGGAATGGGAAAGGGTAGCAAGTGGTAAAATATTATCCTTTCCTTTAATCTTTTAAAATTTCACTTGTTACAAAAACTTGAATTATAATTGTACGTTAAAAAAGTAGCAATGGAAATTTAAAAGAAAAAATATATACTGTGTGTTTACTTACATTTCATAGAATTATGAAATGCTGCCGCCCTCTGGCCGAACCTACAAAAGCAGCTTTAAAACCTGTGGTAATGGTCACTTCATATGAACAGGTACTGCAGGGCTGCAAAGGAAACCTGCCCTCATAATGTCTTGAGGTAGATAAAGGCCAAAATAGTTCAAAATGTGGCACATACTTCAAGAAAACCATAATAACAGTTTGAAAAATAAAAGGACATGCCTGAAAGCTCAATTTCAAGGAATTATGAGACACATGCAAATCGAACCACACAGAGGTATCAGCTCACACCATTCATAATAACCATCAGGAAAGAAACTACAAATGATCAATGCTGAAGAGGTTGTGGAGAAATGCATACCCTTAATTTGAAGTGGGACGTAACCTGATAAGAGCCACTAATGGGAACAGAATGGAGGTGCCTTTAAAAGGTAAACATTGAGCTATTATATGATCCAGCAGGCCCACTCCTGGGCCTATCACAAGAAGACAGAATTGGAAAGACACAGGCAGGCAAATCTGCACTGCAGCAGTGTTACAATAGCCAAGACATGGAAGCAGCCAAAAGTCCACCAACAGATGAGTGGACAAAAAAGAACTGGTACATGTACAGATAGAGTATTAGCCAAGGAAAAAAATAGCACAGTGCCACTTGCAGCACCATACATGAGTCTAGAGGTAATCACACAACTTGTAGTAAGTCAGAAATCAAAACACACATATCCTATCGTATCACTTATGGGTGTTACCTAAAAACTGAAACCAATGAAGATATTTCCACAGAGAAAGGCAATCACAGATTCATTAAACAAACTTATGGTTCACCAAATGGAAAAGTGTGAGGACTGGACACATTACGGTATTGGGGTTAACAGAGATACACAAACACATGTGAAATATATAATCACGAAAGACCTACAGCATACCAAGGCATACCACATATCAACACTGTGTCATAACCTACATGGGAAAAGGATCTGAAGAATAGATATATGTAGATGAGTGAAAGAACCACATCTTGCACACCTAGAACAAACAAAACACTGTAATCAAATTTGCTGCGATAAAAAATAAAAATTAAAAATATGAACAAGAAATAATGAGACGTAAAGGAATTTTTCCTAGCACATTCCATTCTAATTTACAACCTAGAACACGACTCCCATTAAGGCTCTGTTGCCCTGGTAACCAGATTTGGTAAAGGAGAAATGCCGCCTTGTGGCTGTTTCACACAACAGCAGCTTTAAACAAAGCGCTAATGGTCACTTAATATTCAAAATATGCACAGGACTCTAAAGGACACTGGGCCTCAAAAAATTCCTGGGGTCGTAAGTCGACCAGAAAATTCGAAAGACGTCAACATTTCAAAAAAAAATATCAAGAGGCATATTTTATGCACATTTTGTCTTTCTCTTTTTGTTTAAAAAAATGCATGGAATAATGCTCAATATCAAAAACTAATAAGCCATGCAAATCCAATCTACAAAAACGTTCCCCTTACCACCGTCAGAATGATCATCAGCAAAATAGTCTACAAAACATGAATGCTGAAAGGGTTTTAGAGAACTGTTTACACTCTAACTGCTGCTGGGACGTAAACTGGTAACAGCCAGTAGTGAGATGAAAATGGCGGTGCGTTTAAATTTAAAAATTGAGCTCATCACTCAAATAACCTACACGGGAAAGGAACCAAAGATGAATAGATAGATACACAGATATAATGAACCAGATTCTGTACACCTAGAACAAACAACACTTTTATCAAATTTGCTCTGATAATAAATAAAAATTAAATATAAAAAACAAGACGTAAGGAGATATAAGCTCTTGGGGGTTTGCGCTGGGACATTCCACTCTAATTTGCAGCCTACTAACACGATTTCCTGGAAAGCTCTGTTGCCCAAAAACCCAGAGTTGGAAATGTAGAAATGCTGCCGCCTTGTGGCCGTTTCCCGCAAGAGCGGCTTTAAACCCACAGCTTATGCTCACTTAACATTCACAAGGAAGGACTCAGGGCTGCAAAGGACACCTGCCCTAAAAAATTGTGCGGAGGCAGGGAATGGCCAAAATAATTCAAAACAGGCAAATTTTTCAAGGAGATAATATGAAGACGTACGTTTTACTCACTGTCTTTAAAAATAAAGGAAAATGGATAAAAGCTCAACCTCAGGAATTATTACACTCATGCAAATCTAATCTACAAAAAGATTTCAACTCACACAGGTCGACTGACCATCGGCAAAAAGTCTACAAATAAATGCTCAAGTGTTTTTTGAGAACTGTGTACCCTCTAGCTGCTGGTGAGATGTAAAGTGGTAACAGCCAATAATGAGAACAGAAAGGAGGTGCGGTGCGTTTAAAAGTAAAAGTGGAGCTACCATTCGATGCTGCAGGCCCACCACCGTGCCTCTCACCTAAGAAGACCAGAATGCAGAACACACAGGCTGCAAAAGCTGCACTGCAGCCCTATTCACAATAGCCAAGACACGGAAGCAACCTAAATGTCCATCAACAGATGAATGGATAAAGAAGAAGTGGTCCATGTGCACAACGGAATATTAGCCACGGGAAACAATGAAACGCTGCTCTTTGAGGTACCATAGGTGAGCCTAGAGATAATCACAGAACATGAGGTTAAGTTGGAAAGCAAAAGACATATATCCTATGATATCACTTGTCGGTGTTACCTAACTGACAAAAATGGAGATATTTCCACAGAGAAAGACACGCACAGACTTAAAAAAAAAACTATGCATATCTAAAAGGAAAGGGGGTGGCAATGGATAAATTAAGATTAGGTTTACCATATCTATGCAAATACAGATTAAGTACATATATCAAAAAGCCCGAGCACATCGCAAGGGAGGTGTACAGAACGCTCTGTAATCCTTTATTGGGAAAAGGATCTGTACATGAATAGATATATATGATGTACAAATGAACCAGATTGTGTACACCTAGGAGAAAGTGTATTCTAATCATTACCCTTATTAAAACAAAACAACGAACAAGAAGTAATGAGACATAAACTTCAGGGGCTTTTTCCTGGCACATTCCATTCTAATTTACAACCTAGTAACAGGACTTCCAGGAAGGTTCTGCTGCCCTAGTAGCCGGATTCAGGAATGGAGAAGTGCTGCCTCCTTGTGGCTGTTTCCCACAACACCAGCTTTAAACCCAGTGCTAATGGTCACTAAATATTCACAATCACTGCAGGCATGTAAATGGCACCTGCTCAAAACAAATTCTGCTGTCGAAAATCGACCACAGAATTCAAACGAGGGCAACTTTCCAAGTAGGCAATGTCAAGAGATATATTGTACTCACACTTTTTTTTTTTAACCGAAAAGAAAGAGGCATGGAAAGATGCTGAAATTAGGAATTTTTACACATGCAAACCCAGATTACAAAAACCTATCAGGTCACAGCAGTCAGAATGGCATTTAGCAAACATGCTGCGAACAATAAATGCTGAAGGGACTGTGAAGAAATGCGTACCCTCAGTTCTAAGGGGGACGTGGTAAGAGCCACTAATGAAAACAAAATGGAGGTGCTTTGAAAAGGTAAACATTGACCTACTAGTCAATCAGTCACACCCACTGCTGGGCCTATCACCTAAGAAAATGAGAACCAAAAAGTCACAGGCTGGCAATCTTGCACTCCAGCAATATTTAATATAGCCAACACTTGAAAGCAAGGAAAATGTCCATCAACAGAGGAATGCACCAAGAAGTGGTCCATATATATGATGGAATATTACTCCAATAAAAATATAAATTAGGGTTTCCCTTGTAGCGCAGTGGTTGAGAGTCCGCCTGCCGATGCAGGAAACACTTGTTCGTGCCCCGGTCTGGAAGGATCCCACATGCTACGGAGGGGCTTGGCCTGTGAGCCATGGCCGCTGAGCCTGCACGTCTGGAGCCTGTGCTCCGCAACGGCAGAGGCCAGAACAGTGAGAGGCCCGCGTACCGCAAAAAATTAAAAAAATAAATTAAATTTAAAAAACAGGGCTCCCCTGGTGGCGCAATGGTTGAGAGTCTGCCTGCCGATGCACGGGACGCGGGTTCGTGCCCCGGTCCGGGAAGATCTCA